>NC_091960.1:8674191-9001691 GCF_031021105.1 Erythrolamprus reginae
GAAGCAAAACCAAATCTCGCTAGTTCCCACGGTCTTCGGGTCCCACGAGGGGGACATTTGCCTAGGTCCGCCTGGTGCACCAGTTGCAGCCCTATCTGGACCGGGAGTCACTGCTCACAGTCACTCACGCCCTCATCACCTTGAGGTTCGACTATTGTAATGCTCTCTACATGGGGCTACCTTTGAAAAGTGTTCGGAAACTTCAGATCGTGCAGAATGCAGCTGCGAGAGCAATCATGGGCTTCCCTAGGTATACCCATGTTACACCAACATTCTGCAGTCTGCATTGGTTGCCGATCAGTTTCCAGTCACAATTCAAAGTATCAGATCTCTTTTAAGCATAGAATTATTGAGCACAGCATTCCAGCACGCATGAAGCAAAACCAAATCTCGCTAGTTCCCACGGTTTTCGTCTAACTAAAGAATTAATTCTTCCCTCCCTGACTTCGACCAGGACACATTGTCCAACTTGGTGGAGGTCTGATGTCTCTAGGGCAGAGGTTTCCAACCTTTTTTTTTGGCCATGCCCTACCTAAGCATCTCTAAAATCCTGATGCTTCCTTCTCCCCGTGACATTTAATTCTTGCTATTCAAAAAATGAACTCCTACTCACGCGGAGGAAGCCTAAAGGGCCATTAACTTGGTTTTAAACAAGGTTCCAATTGCCCCCATTAAAAATCAAATTGCCCCCCCCCCATGGGGCATGGGCAACTCCAAGCCTTTGCCAAACATCTCTTGAGATGATCTCGGTTCCCATGGAACGGTTTCTTGTCATTGTCTGGGCTAGCTGAGAAATAAAATGATGGATGTGACAGCAATGCACATTTCAAAGTTGATAGACTGTTTCAGTGGGTAGGGTTTTTTGTAAGGCAGTTCTCACTTAATGTCAACACAGTCACATCTGTCTGAAGTTAGGGCCGCACCGAACGAGGACTATTTATTTATTTTATTTATTAGATTTATTTATTAGATTTGTATGCCGCCCCTCTCCGTAGACTCGGGGCGGCTCACAACACGATAAAACGGTTCATAACAAATCTAATAATTTGCAATTTAAAATATTTAAAAAAAAACCATTACTAAGCAGACATACGTACAAACATACACATAAATTGTATAGGCCCGGGGGAGATATCTCAGTTCCCCCATGCCTGATGGCAAAGGTGGGTTTTGAGGAGTTTACAAAAGGCAAGGAGGGTAGGGGCAGTTCTAATCTCTGGGGGGAGCTGGTTCCAGAGAGTCGGGGCTGCCACAGAGAAGGCTCTTCCCCTGGGGCCCGCCAACTGACATTGTTTAGTTGACGGGACCTGGAGAAGGCCCACTCTGTGGGATCTAATCGGTCAGTGAGATTCGTGCGGCAGAAGGCGATCCCAGAGATATTCTGGTCCGATGCCATGAAGGACTTTATAGGTCATAACCAACACTTTGAATTGTGACCGGAAATTGATCGGCAACCAATGAGGACTGCGGAGTGTTGGTGTAACATGGGCATACCTTGGGAAGCCCATGACTGCTCTCGCAGCTGCATTCTGCACGAGTCCAAGGAATTGCAGTTGTTTTGCCCTCCCACAATCATGTGAACACCTGGGATCTTTGATTTTACCTTCTGGTGAGTGAAGTCAGTGGAGAAGCAGGCAGGAAGTCCCCAATGGCAATCATGTGGTTGTGGGACAGAGAGCGGCCTTCGCCTAACAACGGTAACTCAAATTGTTGCAACGGCGGTTATAAGTTGGCATGGCCACCTAACATTGTGTGTTATGACCGTATTATTTAGCAACAGAGTTCTTGACTCCTGTTGGTAAGTGAGAATAATTTACATTGCTGAGTTGATTGAGCCTCGGTGGCGCAGTGGTTAGAGTGAGGTACTGCAGGCTACTTCTGCTGACTGCCAGCTGACTGCAATTTGGCAGTTCGAATCTCACCAAGCTCAAGACTGACTCAGGCTCCCATCTTTCTGAGATCGGTAAAATGAGGACCCAAATTTTGGGGTGGCAATAGGCTGACTCTGTAAACCGAGAGGGCTTGTAAAGCACCGTGAAGTGGTATATCACCCTAAGTGCTCTCGCTCTTTGTATTCCCATGCTCTGAAATTTGCACTCAGTTTTCCTTGGGAATGATTACTCCGAATGACTTTGCCAGTCTAGCTCTTTCAAACAACACAGAGACATTGTGTTTTTAAGAAATTAAATGCCAATACCCACAGGCTGGTTTCGTGTAGGACTGAAACGGCTGCAGTTACAGAGGATGGAATAGTTAGGTAAACTGTGGCTCATTTATATCTCTTCCCTCTTTAGGAATCATCCAAAGGCTGCCCTGAATAATAATAATAATAATAATAATAATAATAATAATGATAATGATAATGATAATGATAATGATAATGATAATGATAATGATAATGATAATGATAATGATAATGATAATGATAATAGCTGTTGTTATTGTTATTGCTCCTGTTACTGTTACTGTTAT
Organism: Erythrolamprus reginae; assembly: GCF_031021105.1. Lineage (NCBI taxonomy): Eukaryota > Metazoa > Chordata > Lepidosauria > Squamata > Dipsadidae > Erythrolamprus > Erythrolamprus reginae. The sequence goes on from NC_091960.1 coordinate 8,676,664, forward strand.
TGTTATTGTATCTACGGAGAGGGGCGGCATACAAATCTAATAAATAATAATAATTATTATTATTATATATATATATATATGTGTGTGTGTGTGTGTGTGTGTGTGTGTGTGTGTGTGTGTATGTAGATTGTACTGAGTTCGGGTTTTGCCCCGTGTAATATTTTGAGTGTCTATGCGACGTTTCGGTGAAATCACATTCACCATCATCAGGCTGAAGTTGTAAGCTTCATGCTGCTGTAAATATAGTTACATTTATTTATTTATTTATTTATTTATTTATTTATTTATTCATTCATTCATTCATTCATTCATTCATTTATTTATTTATTTATTGGATTTGTATGCCATCCCTCTCCGTAGACTCGGGGCGGCTAACAACAGTGGTAAAAAAAAACATGTGACAATCTAATACTAAAACAGCTAAAAACCCTTATTTTAAAACCAATCATACATACAAACATACCATACATAAATTGTAGAAGCCTAGGGGGAAAGAATATCTCAGTTCCCCCATGCCTGACGACAGAGGTGGGTTTCAAGGAGCTTACGAAAGGCAAGAAGGGTGGGGGCTATTCTAATCTCTGGGGGGAGTTGGTTCCAGAGGGCCGGGGCCGCCACAGAGAAGGCTCTTCCCCTGGGTCCCACCAAACGACATTGTTTAGTTGACGGGACCCGGAGAAGGCCCACTCTGTGGAACCTAACTGGTCGCTGGGATTCGTGCGGCAGAACATTATCATTATTATTATATTGTTATTTATTAGATTTTAGAGATGAATCAATTCAGCAAATATTGGGATACAATTGCAATTACTCCCCATCCTTGTTTATTGCAGCGATTAAACAATACTAATTCTTAGTACCTTCCAGCCTAGAATGAACAAACACTCCAACGATTTAGCACTGAATTACTTTTCTGTTTTTATTTTTTCCAGATAAAATAAATCAAAGCATCTCGGAACGAAGATGTACACCAGTGAGTATGACAGATACTCCTTTGCCTTAGTAGAGATGTACAGTGTGCAGATTTCTATTGGGACTTTGAAACAATGTGCTTTCAAATAGGTAGATCAGGGGTCCCCAATACCAGCAATGGTCCACCGCCCTGCATGAACCCCTCCCGGTGTGGGAAAAATCACCCTTCATTGAACGAGTCTCAAATGTTTATTGGAGGGCCCTGATGTAGATTATTGGGATCATTGTCTTTGAGGATAACGGGAGACTGCAGGCAAAAAGCTGAAAAATTAAATTGCCTTTTCATTCCAATGTTTGATTTTCACTCACTCTCTTTTTTTTTTAATAGGTTCACCAACTGCATTTGTCAAGAAAAAAATCCACAGCCCCCTCTCCAACACGTTCTCTTTCTGGCTTCTGTAATTTCTTCCTAATGTCAGAGCTAAGGGAAGAGGCTACTTTCTTCCGAGAAGGGCTCCAAGCAATATGTCTTTTTGATTTGAGGACACTTTCTCTTCGTTGTGAATACTGGTTAACACTGGTTTTTCTCTTTAAACCTTTTTTTGTGTGCAAATAAATATGTTCAGCATTATAATGGAATGTTGTCTTTATCATTGTGCTCTGCAAATTATCATCGGTCTGTCTGTCTGTCTGTCTGTCTGTCTGTCTACCTCCCTCCCTCCCTCCCTCCCTACCTACCTACCTACCTACCTACCTACCTACCTACCTACCTACCTACCTACCTATCTATCTATCTATCTATCTATCTATCTATCTATCTATCTATCTACCTATCTACCATCTATTATTTATCTATCTATCTAACTCTATCTATCTATCTATCTATCTATCTATCTATCTATCTATCTATCTATCTATCTATCTACCTACCATCTATCATTTATCTATCTATCTAACTCTATCTATCTATCTATCTATCTATCTATCTATCTATCTATCTATCTATCTATCTATCTACCATCTATCATTTATCATTTATCTATCTATCTAACTCTATCTATCCATCTATCTATCTATCTATCTATCTATCTATCTATCTATCTATCATCTATCATTTATCTATCTATCTACCATCTATCATTTATCTATCTATCTAACTCTATCTATCTATCTATCTATCTATCTATCTATCTATCTATCTATCTATCTATCTATCTATCTCTCTATCTATCTATCTACCTACCTACCTACCTACCTACCCACCCACTGGCCCCTACCCTTCGGCTGTTTCTGGACTCCGCGTGCCCCCTTTTCAGCCTCCGAGCATCATATTTTCAGCCTCCGCCTGTCCCGTTTGTTGCCAGTTCCAGGCAACATAGGTTTGAACTACCAAATTGCAGGCAGCCAGTAGTCAGTAGAAATAGACTGCAGTGCTGCATTCTGACCTTCAATTTTCTAGGTTCTGTTCTGCCAGTGTGTTTCAACCGCCCGTAATTACAGGATAATTAGTCCAGGAAGACACACACAACACAATAAAAGGAAAACCCAAAAGTTTTTATAAACAGAAAAACAGAAACAGCTCCCTTTTTAAAATGTCAAAGGGATTTTCTGGTACACACAAAGCACATGTTAAATGTAGTCCAATTGCTCACCCAATAACTGGGAAATTGAGTCCAATTCTAAAGTCCAGAGAGTCCACACACAATCTTGAACAGCACAAAACCCATGATCTTGATGAAACAATGAATCAAATAAACTGCCATGAGGCTAAAACACCAGGCTGCACTTTTATCCGTAGCACTAATTACAGCAGCTCCACCCAACCACAGGTGGCCTCATTTTCTCTTGTAGTAATCCTTCAGTTGTTGTCTCCTATGCATCACTCTACGCATGCGTGGATGTGTCATTAATTCTTGTTCAGAATCCAAGGATGATACAGATGATTGATCTCCTCCTGGGCTGTCTGCCAAACTCCCCTCTTCCCTGTCACTCACGCTTCCTTGGTCAGAGGAGGCTTCGTCGGCAGATTCCATCGGGAGCAAAACAGGCCTGCGGCATGTGGATGTTTCCCCCACATCCACCTGCACATTCCTTGGGGCAGGAGCTGGGCCAGAGCTAACCACAACAGGTTCTATCATGTCACAAGTTCTAAAATGGACATCTAACATCAAAAGATCATTAAAAAAAGCACAGCAAAAAATGTTCTTTCTGCGCCAACTCAGAAAGCTCAAACTGCCCGAGGGGCTGCTGATACATTTCTACAGAGGAATCATTGAGTCTGTCATCTGCACCTCTATAACTCTCTGGTTTGATTCTGCAATACAACAAGACAGGCACAAACCTCAGAGGAGAATTAGAACTGCAGAAAAAAACAATTGCTACCAAGCTGCCTTCCATTGAGGACCTGTATACTGCACGAGTCAAAAAGGGAGTGGTCAAAATATTTACTGACCCCTCGCATCCTGGACATAAACTGTTTCAACTCCTACCCTCAAAACAACCCTATAGAGCACTGCACACCAGAACAACTAGACACAAGAACATTTTTTCCTAAACGACATCACTCTGCTAAACAAATAATTCCCTCAATACTGTCAAACTATTTCCTAAGTCTGCACAAAGAATGCAGCTGCAAGAGCAATCATGGGCTTCCCTAAATATGCCCATGTTACACCAACACTCCGCAGTCTGCATTGGTTGCCGATCAGTTTCCGGTCACAATTCAAAGTGTTGGTTATGACCTATAAAGCCCTTCATGGCACCGGACCAGACTACCTCAGGGACTGCCTTCTGCCGCACGAATCCCAGCGACTGATTAGGTCCTACAGAGTGGGCCTTCTCTGGGTCCCGTCAACTAAACAATGTCATTTGGCGGGACCAAGGGGAAGAGCCTTCTCTGTGGAGGCCCCGGCCCTCTGGAACCAACTCCCCCCAGAGATTAGAATAGCTCCCACCCTTCTTGCCTTTTGTAAGCTTCTTAAAACCCACCTCTGTCGTCAGGCATGGGGGAACTGAGATATTCTTTCCCCCTAGGCCTTTACAATTTATGTATGGTAGGTTTGCTTGTAGGTATGATTGGTTTTAAAATAAGGGTTTTTAGCTGTTTTAGTATTGGATTGTTGCATGTTTTTTTTACCACTGTTGTTAGCCGCCCCGAGTCTACGGAGAGGGGCAGAAATCAAATCAAATCAAATCAAATCAAATCAAATCAAATCAAATCAAATCAAATCAAATCAAATCAAATCAAATCAAATCAAAAAATAATCTTCTCATTGTTCCTACCTATCACCCCTTGCATTCCATTAATGAATATCATTAAATATCATTAAATGTTGTACCTTCGGATTCTTGATGAACATATCTTTTCTTTTATGTACACTGAGAGCATATGCACCAAAGACAATTCTTTTGTGTATCCAATCACACTTGGCCAATAAAGTGTTGGAGCATTCACAACTTCTGGAAGTGAGCCGTCCCACTGATTAGTTGTTCTAACTGTCAGGAAATTCCTCCCTAGTTCTAGGTTGCTTCTCTCCTTGATTAGTTTCCACCCATTGCTTCTTGTCCTGTCCTCAGATGATTTGGAGAATAGCTTGACTCACTCTTCATTGTGGCAACCCCTGAAGGAGAAGCAGAAGACCAGCACCAACAAAGATGGACTTGGTTTTGGGGGTGATGAATGCCATATTGAAGGTTTCAAGGACCAGTCCTGGAGAAACTCTATCTATGTTTCCGCTAAAAATTGACACTGGCTTGATAGAACATAATTAATCCACCAATTAGAGCTCTGAATCTGGCTTTTAAAGTGGTCCAGGTAGTGCTTTCATATCCCTCTTTTTAAATGTTTTACATTTCCTCAACTAATTGTCCATCCTACAATTCAGATATTTAAAACAGGTACATGAAAACTAGCAAAAGAATCTCTCTCCCCCCTTATACACCCTCCCCATCAAGAATGAAAATTTGTTTGTTTGTTGATTTGATTTGATTTGATTTGATTTGATTCCCCTCTCCGTAGACTCGGGGCGGCTCACAACAACAATAAAACAATTCAAGACAAATCTAATAATTTAAAAACATTTTTTTAAAAATGTTATTAAAGCAGACATACACACAAACATGCCATACATGAATTGTATAGGCCCGGGGGAGATGTCTCAATTCTCCCATGCCTGACGGCAGAGGTGGATTTTAAGGAGTTTACGAAAAGCAAGGAGGGTGGGGGCAGTTCTAATCTCAGGGGGGAGCTGGTTCCAGAGGGTAGGGGCCACCATAGAGAAGGCTCTTCCCCTGGGACCCGCCAAATGAGATTGTTTAGTCGATGGGATCCGGAGAAGGCCAACTCTGTGGGACCTAACCGGTCACTGGGATTTGTGCGGCAGAAGGCGGTCCCGGAGATATTCTGGTCTGATGCCATGAAGGGCTTTATAGGTCATAACCAACACTTTGAATTGTGACCAGAAACTGATCGGCAACCAATGCAGACTGCGGAGTGTTGGTGTAACATGGGCATATTTAGGGAAGCCCATGATTGCTCTCGCAGCTGCATTCTGCATGATCTGAAGTTTCCGAACACTTTTCAGAGGTAGCCCCATATAGAGAGCATTACAGTAGTCGAACCTCGAGGTGATGAGGGCATGAGTGACTGTGAGCAGTGACTCCCGGTCCAAATAGGGCCGCAACTGGTACAGCAGGTGTACATGGACAAATGCCCCCTCGCCACAGCTGAAAGATGTTTCTGTAATGTGAGCTGTGGATCGAGGAGGACGCCCAAGTTGCGGACCCTCTCTGAGGGGGTCAGTGATTCCCTCCCCCAGGGTAATGGACGGACAGATGGAATTGTCCTTGGAAGGCAAAACCCACAGCCACTCCGTCTTATCAGGGTTGAGTTTGAGTCTGTTGACACCCATCCAGACCCCAACAGCCTCCAGACACCGGCACATCACTTCCACTGCTTCGCTGACTGGACATGGGGTGGAGATGTAAAGCTGGGGAGCTAAGATAAAAGCAATCAAAAGATGGGAGAAAGATAAAATAATTCTGCCCCGAGTCTATGGAGAAGGGTGGCATACAAATCTAATAAATAAATAAATTGAAGGATAAAAAAAACCAGGAAAAAAGTTTTGAAAAGTCGCAGATGACCTTTCAGAATCTTTTCACTTTGCGTTATCAGATAAATTAGTGGGTGACATTGCATCAATATTTTCTTGCAAATCAACGTCATTCTCAAAATAATAATGATAATATAGAGGGTAGAGAAATGTTTCTCTTGGCACTAAATCTTTTCTTGTGAATGAACCCTTCTAATCTTTCTGGTCAGGTAATTTGAAGGCATCATTAATTGCTCCTTTCAGTTTGGGCAGTCTGGCTTGTCCTTATACTTCAATAAAGATCCATCCTTAAACCACCTGTTCATATTTAAGACACTTTCTTATTTGGGGAAGGAGACTTTAAATTGAGAAAAATGAAGCTCTTCTTCGTGGGTGCTGCTTTGTTGATCTCTGTGCTCAACACAGATGCCCAGGTGAGAGAAAACCTGCATTTTAGGAAAGGTAACTTGTAGGATGACAGGGGCTCAAATTCTGTGAGATAATCCCAGACTAAAGAGGTCACTCCTGGGTCCTACTGAAATCATAGACATAACAAATAGGGATTTGGTGTAATTTCAGCAAAGAGATCCAATTTACCCTATCAAATGCATATCCCACAATTAGATTACACAATTTTAAAAAAATCAATCAAATATTCGATTAGACTGATTGATCTGCCTCAAATTAATGATTCTATGGTGACCAGAATATTTGTTTGCACCATTTAATAATGAAGTTGAGTTGTGTAAGTGTGTGTACATTGCAACAAAAATTAATTGGAGTCATATGTTAAAATATGCTAATATATGTTTGGTTTGGTTTAGGTTTCCTTTCAAATGGAATGCCAAGCCATAATTTCAATTAATTAATAATTAGTAAATTCCATTGAATAATTTTCTGCCCCTTTTGTTATGCTTAGTCAGTTTAAATGTTTGCATCCTTTCCTTCCTTCCATCCATACATTTATTGCTTCTACTACATTTTAAAATGTTTTAGTATGACCAAATGCACCAGGCTAAAACAAGATAATGTAATGGGTGATTATTGTTTTTCCCCATAGCATTATATTCCAGGTCTTCCACCTCCAGTAAGTAAAACTCTTTTCTTGTTTATATGTATTTTGATATTTTGACTGCTGTCAGAACGCATCCAGGCAAGCTGAGAAACAAGATCACACAGTCACAAAGGGGCAGGTGTTGTGTCAAATTCTGACCATCCAATGCGGCACAACCAAGCTTCATACCTTACTCACCCAAAAGTCGATCGTGGTCAGAACTGAACCCCAGATAAATAATTTAATTTCAGAAATTCAAACTTTCATACAAAAGATGCTAAAGGAAAATATATATGGGCTTCCTCTAAACCCCTTCCCAGATACTTCTTTGTTAGAGAAAGAACAGGCATATAAATGCATTTCTGAGTTTTTAGAAGGATACCTGGATTCCGGGGCTACAGTGTTTTTGCAAACTATGACCAAGAGTTGCCTGAACTTGTAAGTAATATGTAATCAAAGTTTTTTTTACTTGTATTGTTTGTGCAAGACATATTAAAAAATGAACTGTAGCCACTATTTTGACTTGGATTGTATCCTGAAGATACCTTTGCCCACGATTCACTTTACTTTATCTAAAATAGATTGGGTTCAGTCTTACCACCCAAAATATTGCTTTCGTCGATTTTGAGGTCATTTGTTTCAGAGGTTCCTCCCAGTTGGGACTGGTTTGCCCAAATTGGTAGCAACCTATTGGTGATATCATGATGATGTCACAGAATTAGTTCATAGATGCCTCTGGGTATTTTTAAAAAAAATGGGGTGGGGGATTTATTTTTTCCTTTTTTCTTCTTCTGAGCATGTGCAGAAGCCAAGTTACCAGCCCTATGCCTGCATCACCTTGCTTTTGGCTTATGCTTTTGGCTTTTAAAATTATTTGGGATTTTTTTTTAAAAAAATTGCCACTGTGCATGTGTGTGTGCGCACCGCACGTGAGGTCACGTGACATGGGTGGAAGTAAACTGGTAGTAAACTAAGTTAAAAGCCACTCCTGACTTGTTCGCATTTTGTTTACTAAAAACTATATTTAATTAGCAATGTTTTTATTTTCTTGTTCTGGAATATCCTATACTTTGAAAAAAGCAACATTTTTGAGGATAAATAGTTTTTCTAGATTTTGAACATTTATTTATTTGTTTATTTGTTTATTTGTTTGTGTTAAATTATACTGGGAGACTTGGCAACCTTGTTTAGCATTTAAAAATTGCCTGTATTGCACTCTTTCTATTTTTCACCTTTTTAAACATGTGTATTTATTTATGCCCCTCCAAAGAAACCCCATGCATTTCAGTTAAAGTTCTACAACTCTTTATATTTGGTTCTATTTATACATATTTATTATTTTATTTATTACATTTATATTCCTCCCACCGCACACTGAAAAGCGACTCCAGACTTTATTTTATACTCCATAATTTATTCTATACCTGAAATATCGGAAAGATTTGCCACAAAATGGAAAGATTTGCCATATGTATGTACGTGCACATATAAAAATGAAATTATAAGTTTGCATTTTATATATTTAAATTTCTATTAAAACTGTTTCACTGAAAATGGAATCCATTTTTCTTTCTTTCAATAGTGGCCTTTTAGACACTTTGGCTTAGCTGTGAGTATAACCTTTGCCTCTGTTCCTCTTCTACCAGTAGTGGGATTCAACAATTTTTACTACCAGTTCTGTGGGTATGGCTTGGTGGCATGGTGTGGCTTGGTGGGCAAGTCTTATCAGAGTTAATTTTGCATTTGCTTTGAAATGTAGAGGATACCGGGCACGTAATAAAGATTCTACAGCAGGAGTTCTTTCTTCAGAAGGCTTTTACTTCTTCTTTGTATCAAAACTATTAACTCTATACTAAATTACATAACACCTAACCAAACTATTACACTAGATGACTCCATAACAGACCAACCAACCAACTAACCACTATCAAACTAAACCAAAACCGAACCAAACCACTATCAGCCCAAACCTATGCAAAGGTGCATTACAATATATACAAGTATTGTCCAATCAGGTTGAAGAAGAGATTGCATCATTCTGCTGATGCACCATGACTCAGCATTCCTTCTACTTTACAGTAATTATAGCATTTCCACTGTACTCTGAATATTATCTCAGGTTTTAAATCCTGACATGGCTTGGTGGGTATGGCAGGGGAAGGATACTGTAAAATCTCCATTCGCATCCCACTCCAGGGGAAAGATACTGCAAAATCCCCATTTCCTCCTGATCAGCTGGGACTTGGGAGGCAGAGAATAGATGGGGACAGAGCCAATCAGAGGTGGTATAGTTTTCCAAACTACTCAACATTCCTGCTACCAGTTCTCCAGAACTGTTCAGAACCCGATGAAACCCTCCTGGTGTGGATTTAGTCCTGCCTGTCGGCGACTACTTCAGCTTCAACCACAACAACACAAGAGCACACAACAGATTTAAACTTAATATTAACTGTTCCAAACTTGACTGTAAAAAATATGACTTCAGTAACCGAGTTGTCGAAGCATGGAACTCATTACCAGACTCCGTAGTGTCATCCCCAAACCCCCAACACTTTACCCTTAGATTATCTACGGTTGACCTATCCAGATTCCTAAGAGGTCAGTAAGGGGCAAGTACAAGTGCAATAGAGTGCCTTCCGTCCCCTGTCCTATTGCTCTCCTATATCTCCTATACCTTTCTTCTATTCCTATATCTCTTCTTCTATTCTTTCATTGATATGTTCTATTACTATACCTTCTTTTCTATTATTTCTTAGATATATTTTACTATGAGTGTCTCCTCTATAAACTTCATCATGTATTTTACTATGTGTATATAGATATATGCCTACTAAAACCCTCATTGTGTATTGGACAAAATAAATAAATAAATAAAATAAAGAATTCCTTCGCAGACTCTTCCTTCTCTTTGTTGCAGAAAGAACTATCTTGTATAATGTATTTTTCAATTCCTGTAGGGGAAACCTGGCCTCCGGGGTGATGCTTATGTTGGAAAGTCTATTCTGTGGCACCCTCCCTTTGTAAGTTATGATATTCTACATGGTTGTTTATTATCTTCGCCTCTGTGGGGGAATAGACTCCCTGCTTATAATCTGAGATTTTCAAATTCTGTTTCAATTACTTCCTACCTAGAAATTGTTCTGCCACCCGTAATTACAGGGTAATTAATCCAGGAAGACACACATCACACGATAAAAGTAAAACCCAAAAGTTTTTATAAACAGAAAAACAGAAACAGCTCCCTTTTTAAATGTCAAAGGGATTTTCTTGTACATACAAGGCACAGGTTAAATGCAATCCAATTGCTCACCCAATAACTGGGAAATTGAGTCCAATTCTAAAGTCCAGAGAGTCCACACACAATCTTGAACAGCACACAAACCACGATCTTGACGAAAAAAATGAATCAGATAAACTACCACAAGGCTAAACCAGCACGCTGTTCTTTTTATCTGTAGCACTAATTACAGCAGCCCCACCCAACCACAGGTGGTCTCATTTTTGCTTGTAATAATCCTTCAGTTGTTGTCTCCTATGCATCACTCTACGCATGCGTGGATGTGTCATTAATTCTTGTTCAGAATCCAAGGATGATACAGATGATTGATCTCCTCCTGGGCTGTCTGCCAAACTCCCCTCTTCCCTGTCACTCACACTTCCTTGGTTAGAGGAGGCTTCGTCGGCAGATTCCATCGGGAGCAAAACAGGCCTGCGGCATGTGGATGTTTCCCCCATACCCACCTGCACATTCCTTGGGGCAGGAGCTGGGCCAGAGCTAACCACAACAGAAATGCTGGGAATTAAGATACCTGTTGAGAGTTTTGTGACTATCAGGAGTACCCACAAGCAGTGTTCTCTCTAAATTTTTTGGGGGGTGAGCGGAAAAGTATAGTGTCTGAGCGGCAGTCCCTTCGGGACTGGGCGGCACAGAAATAATAATAAAATTTCCCTCTCGGTTTCTGGGCAGGTTTGGAAAACTCTGAGTTGATGATGATTTTTAAGTGAGCGATTGCTCACTGCTCAGCTTAGAGGGAACTATGCCCACAAGGGATATTTTAAAAAAAATAATGGGTGGACCTTTTGTCATTGTAGCCACCATTTTGATTTTTTTTACCATACTCTTAGATTACCTTTGCTCACATTTCACTCCAAAACAATTGGGGTTCAGATGTACACAGTATTGTTTTCATCCATTTTGATGTCACTTCTCCATATTATTTACTTTGAAACTATGTTTAGCTACATGGTGCATTTATTTACTTGTCTATAAAGAGATGACACTGTACTATATTCTGAAATAAATAAGTGTCTTTTGAGAAGATGCTGCTCTTTTAAAGCTTGAACATTTTGGTTTTATTTTTTTATTTTTCTTTACCTACCTAATATTGTTTTTTTATGACAAAGTATGCTTTTAGGACTGGCAGCCTTGTTTAGAATTTTAAAATAATTATGCTCGCCTCTATATATCTTTAGCTATTTTTACTCTCCATTTTTCTAAACGGGCATAATTATTTGTGAAAAATCTTATGTACTTTGGTTCAAGTTCTTGGTCTCTAACCATAACTCTAAAAACAACTCTGGTTTACTGAAATACTATATAAGAAAGATTTGGTGGCATAAATATTACGGTGATATGCCCATGTGTATGTATTTTCTTATGAGAGAAAGAGAGGGAAGGAAGGAAGGAAAGAAAGAAAGAAAGAGAGAGAGAGAGAAATAGAAAGAGAGAGAGAGAAACACTGCAAGTTTGCATTTATACAATTTAAATGTTTATTAATATTATTTCACTAAGAAAGAAATCCATGTTTTTCTTCTTCCTGCAGTGGTTTCCTAGGCACTTTGGCTCAGCAGTAAGTATAACCTCTGCCTGTTCATACTGTACCCATTAGAGAGAAACCCCTACCACCAAATATCTGTCTGTGGAAATCCTAGAGTCCTGCTCCCAAATCTGGGGTAAATGTACTGTGTGGTATCTTAATCTCTTTACATTTGGGTCTATATACAGTGGTACCTCGGTTCTCGATCACAATTCGTTCCAGAAGTGAGGTCGAAAACCGATTTGTTCGAGAACCGAATTAATTTATCCCATGGGAAATAATGGAAATGGATTTAATTGGTTCACAGCCCATTGACTTGCTGGGAACCAATTAAATCTATTTCCTCTATTTCCTATGGGATAAAGATCTGAGGGGATGGGGTGAGAGGGAATGGGAATCGGGATCCGACACGTCCCTCCTGGCCGCCCTCTTAACAGCCTCCCAATCTCTACCGTCTAACTGCTCCAAGCTGCAGGAAGGGTAGGGCTGGCTGCAATACTGGCAGCTTTTGGGGGCGCCTTTCCTCAGCGGTTCAGTTTGTTACCTCCAGGCAGCTGCACCAACTTTTTCTTTCCCGGTGGCGGTGATGGCGGCGGCTTTCCTTCGAGGAGCAGCAGCAGCGTCGGGAACGTCACATGATGAAGAGAAGCCGCCGGAGCCGCTGCCGCCAGGAAATAAAAAGTTGGTGCAGCTGCCTGGAGGTAACAAACTGAACCGATGAAGAAAGGAGCCCCCTGAAGCTGCCGGTATTGCAGCCAGCCCTACTCTTCCTGCAGCTTGGAGCAGTTAGACGGTAGAAACTGGGAGGCTGTTAAGAGGGCGGCCAGGAGGGGCGTGTCAGATCCCGACTCCCATTCTGTCTCACCCCGTCCCCTCAGATCTTGAGGCAGCTGCTTTGCAAAGCTGCCCTGGTTGCACATTTCGGATAGTAAACAAAATTTTCTGTTCGGTATCTGAATTTTTGTTCGGATACCAAAGCAAATGTTTGCAGAAAATTTTGTTTGGTATCCGAAATGTACGAAAACCAAGGCGTTCGAGAACCGAGGTACCACTGTATAGATATTTATTATTTTATTCATGTAATTTATAAGCTGCCCATCTCACATTTAATATAACTATGAGCCTTTATAGCTTATTATATAGCTGAAATATAAAAAAAGGTCTGAGCACCTAAATATTATGCACACATAACCGTGCATATGTATAATTTATTAAATTTTAATTTAATGTATTACATTTATAAGCTGCCCAGCTCCTCTCAGACTCTGGGTGCTGTACAGCAAAGTAACAACAATGTAAAAAACCGTTAACACCCCCCCCAAAAGTAGAACAGTCATTCAACAAACATTCATTACATCTACACCAGAACTGGATGGTCTTACTCAATGGTCCTAGGTCTGCCGGCAGAGCCAGGTTTTCATGGGCTCCCGGAAGGCGAGGAGGGTGGGGGCGGTACGAGTCTCTGGGGATAGTTGGTTCCAAAGAGCTGGAGCCACCACAGAAAAGGCCCTCCTCCACGACCCTGCCATTCAACATTGTTTGACCGATGGGATCTGGAGAAGGCCAACCCTATTGGCTCTAATGCATCGCTGGGAGTTATGAAGCAGAAGACAGTCCTGTAAATAGTCGTATATGAGAGAGAGAAAATGGATGTTTGCCTTTTCTACATTTAAACTATTTTGCCAAGAATGAAATCCACGTTTTTCTTCTTTCTGCAGTGGCCTTTTAGACACTTTGGTTCAGCAGTGAGTATAACCTTTGCCTGCTCATATTATACCCCTTTCAGAGAGTCCCCAAAGTTATCTGGCCTTAAAAATTGTAGGTTCCCATTCTGGAGTTGGTGGTCCCATATCTGAAGTAGGTGAACTGTGAAGCTTAGCTTTTGGGGTGAAGCAGAGGGAGAGAGACCGAGACTTCTCCAAGACAGGGAAGGAAGGCTGAGAGATGTGACAACTCTGCATTACTTCCAAAGCAATGCAACCCCCCCCCCTTGCAGCATCTACTTAAAAGAGGAAGAATTATACTTCTATTCTTACTCTTGTGGTCCTGATGCTGTGCCAATCCACAATTGACCTTTCATCTTTAGCTGCCCTTTCCCAGAGATTAAAGAAGTAGCTATAGAAAGTGCCCAAGCAGTGAGTATAATTTTGGCTAGTGTTGTGGTTGGCTCTGGCCCAGCTCCTGCCCCAGGGAATGTGGAGGTGGAGGCAGGGGAAACATCAACATGTCCTAGGCCTGTTTTGTTGCCGGCAGAGTCAGGGAGTGCGGTTTCCTCGGAGGAAGAAGGTGGGAGTGGCTTAGAAGAAGGGGGCTTGGCACACAGCCCAGGAAGCCAATCACCATTATCTTCGGTCGATTCGGATGACGAAGTGTTAGACCCTGCAGGCGCAGACTTATGCATCAAAGAGACCAATTGAGGAAATATTACAGGAGATAAGAGAGGCCACCTGTGCTTGGGTGGGGCTCCAGTAATTAATGCTGCTGCTATAAATAGCAGCGTGCTAGTTTGGCCGCTGTGGAAGATTATCTGATCACAGTTCTTCAGTATCGTGCCTCGCTGTTTCTGAACTTTGTTTGTGGATTTTTCATGCCTTTGACACCAAAGCAGAGTAAAGTGTGTGTGTGTTTCACTTCGTGGGAAGAAGGAGGACTGTGATGTTTCTTCACAGCTACTAGCTAAGTACTTAAGGACTGATTAAGGGACTTGTACAGCCTACAAGGTTGTTTTGGGGAAGAGTGCTTTTTGCAATACTAAAAGGGTGCTTTGTTTCTTTTGAATGTTGTGATAAAGAACATTGTTTTGAATTTTCAAACGTGTGTGTCTGAAATTTGTACCTGTGAATTTTCGGGAGGCTCATACCAGAGAGCCCAGCAGAACAGGTACTGGGTAATAATTTTAGGTTGGAAGGATTCAACAAAATGGACAATGCAAAACTAGTATCGGTACATGGTGGAACACATTCAATTTGAAATTGTGGAAATTAAATTGAATACGATCGATGAAAATAAAGTGGAAAAACTGATGGGAAGAGGGGAAAAGGTCAGAGGTTTTATGGCTAGTAGAATTCAAGACCGAGCCATAAAGAACAAATTGGAATCACTCTACACTTTGTAAATACGTTGATGTTTTTTTTAAAAAAATAATAATATAATTAAATAAATATAATTTAAATTTTTTAAAATTATAAATTAGTACATCCTCATTTCATCTTTATTGAAAAATGGACAGAAAGAAAAAGTATTTTTCTCCTAACTCTATACCTTTGTGTGTATGGTGTTTGTCCATAGGATCGCTTTAGGCCTGAAAAGCTGGTGAGTATTTTATCTTGTCTTTACCAGTTTTAGATGCTGTCCCCTTTGCATTCTGATTGCTCTGGAATTTCAAACATGCCCTGTCTTTTTTTTTTTTGCTAGATCCATTTGATGGGTGTAAGTATATAGAAATATTTATTATCATTTACTGCTTTCGATACCAGAAATAAATCATAGAAACATAGAAGACTGACGGCAGAAAAAGACCTCATGGTCCATCTAGTCTGCCCTTATACTATTTCCTGTATTTTATCTTAGGATGGATCTATGTTTATCCCAGGCATGTTTAAATTCAGTTACTGTGGATTTGCCAACCACGTCTGCTGGAAGTTTGTTCCAAGGATCTACTACTCTTTCAGTGAAATAATATTTTCTCACGTTGCTTTTGATCTTTCCCCCAACTAACTTCAGATTGTGTCCCCTTGTTCTGGTGTTCACTTTCCTATTAAGGTCCTATTCCCTCCTGGACCTTATTTAACCCTTTAATATATTTAAATGTTTCGATCATGTCCCCCCTTTTCCTTCTGTCCTCCAGACTACACAGATTGAGTTCATTAAGTCTTTCCTGATACGTTTTATGCTTAAGACCTTCCACCATTCTTGTAGCCCGTCTTTGGACCCGTTCAATTTTGTCAATATCTTTTTGTAGGTGAGGTCTCCAGAACTGAACACAGTATTCCAAATCAAACTTAGGGAAGAGAGATCCAGTTCAGATCTTCACTTAATGTCAAATATTTTACCCTTAGACTTCCCATGGTTGACCTCTCCAGATTCCTAAGAGGTCAGTAAGGGGCGTACATAAGTGCACTAGAGTGCCTCCCGTCCCCTGTCCTATAGTCTCTCCTATATCTCATATTTCTTCTTTACTATATCCTCTATAACCTTCATTGTGTATTATTTTGTATTGCACAAAATAAATCAATAAAATAAAACATAAAATAAAATACCCTCTTTCCTCTCACAGTCAAGTCTGTCACAGAAAATGGCATTCCTTTGTGTATAAAACAAGTTTGCCTTTTGAAATAAAGTAATAGAAGTAATTAGTTAAAGTGGTCTTCTACATAACTAGGATATCTCTCTTTTGTCATTATATAGAAACTAAAAGCTGTTAAATTTGGTGTTGCAACATATGAATGACTTTAAACATATTGTTTTAGTCTTAAAACCAAATTTTAGACTTTGCAGTAGCTTTTAATGCTCCTGTGTTTGGTTTATAATCTTTTCATTTATTAACTCATTCATTCATTTTTCCCCACTCATTCATTCCAGCAGAATGCATATAGAGGAGCAGATAAAATAGAACAGTGAGATTCATGTTCATATCTGAATATTTTTTTCTCTTCTTGCGTATCCTAATTTACCAAAAAAACAAATACAGGTGGAACATTTGAAATGAACCGAAGCATCATATTTAATTCCCATCCCCACCCCAAGTTGAAGAAACATTGCTCAGATTCACGGATAGCATTAAGCATTTAAAGCAGCTGATGTGAAATATGACAGCCACACTTTAGGCTTTGTATTAGAGACACAATTTAAAATACAGTGATACCTTGTCTTACAAACCCCTCGTCATACAAGCTTTTCAAGATACAAACCTAGGGTTTAAGAGTTTTTTGCCACTTGTTTCAAACTATTTTTACCTTACAAACCCAAGCCGCCAGCACTGGGATGCCCTGCCTTCGGACTTCTGTTGCCAGAGAAGCGTCCGTTTTTGCACTGTTGGGATTCCCCTGAGGCTCCCCTCCATGGGAAACCCCACGTCCAGACTTCCGTGTTTTTGCGATGCTGCAGGAGAATCCCAGCAGCGCAAAAACAGGTGCTTCGCTGGCAACGGAAGTCTGGAGGTGGGGTTTCCCAGCGAGGGGAGCCTCAGCGAAATCGCAGCATTACAAAACACGTAAGTCCGGAGGTGGGGATTCCCATGGAGGGGAGCCTCAGGGGAATCCCAGCAGTGCAAAAACGGGCACTTCAGCTGGCAAAAGGGGTGAATTTTGGGCTTGCACGCATTAATTGCTTTCCCATTGATTCTTATGGGAAACATTGTTTCGTATTACAAACTTTTCACCTTACAAACCTTGTCCCGGAACCAATTAAGTTCGTAAGACAAGGTATCACTGTAATAGTATGATTTAAAATAACAGTAACAAGATATTAAGCTAAACAGTGTTGGACCCAGTATTGGGTTGCTAGCCGGTATCAGCCACACTGCATACCGGTAGGAAAAATGGAGCTGCGTGCATAGCTCTGTGTCACTGGCATGTGTGCATGCACCCCAGCGGGATTATGCTTCTGCACATCACAGGAAGCAAAATCTCACAAGATGACACATGTGTGTGTGACATTTCAGCAATTTTTTGCTTCTGCGCATGTGTGGAAGGAAAAAAAATTGATGAACTCTCATGCACATGTTTCTCATGAGATGTTGCTTCCTGTGCATGCACAGAAGCAAAATCCCGCTGGGGCACACATGCATGCCAGTGACACAGAACTGCGCACACATCATTCCGGTAACAACGGAAAGTAGCAACCCCCGTCTGGTTGAACATAGAATTTGGATGGGAGAAGATCAGGGAACATCAGAGATATATTATGGGCAAGTCACTTGCCTAACACTGCCGAAGAAACTCTGTTGTTATTCCCACTTTTGCGGTGCTCCCAGTTTGGACCAGTTCTTAGAACTGGTAGCACTGGTGGCTGGAGGCTCCTCCCATACACCTGCAACACTCCGCCCACCCGCCTGGTTCTGCGCATGCATGAACCGATGGCAAAATATTTTACAACCCACCACTGGTTCTTCCCCTGAAGTCAATGAGAATGTCATCTGACCCAAGAATAGCTTTAATTTTTATTGGTTCCTAGAGGCATAAAGGAGTCTTAGATATTACAAATAATCTCTCCAGTTTGAAGAGCAGGTGAAGGAAAGTAAAAGTAACTCTTGATGTTTTTTCCCCCTTCTTTATATTAGAAATTAGTTGAAACCTACCAAAATATCTTTGACCAGAAGAGACACTGGGTAAGCTTCATGGAGGGGTGAGGTGGGGGAATGTAAATATATTCTGAAGGTTGCTTTGGTTAAAGGAACATTTCATTTTAGCGAAGAAGAACAATTAGTAGCTATATTAATCAACTTTGAAACCAAGTTGGCAATGTTTTATTTCAGAAAGAAAAAAAGGCAGATAATTTTGGCATCAGCCCAGATGTCAGGGCTGCTAAGGGAAACTTGAGAACAGTGGGACCCTCACCTTTTTGGAACCAGGGACCAATTTTATCGAACACAATTTTTCCATGGACTGGCATTGAGGGGGATATAGTTTTGGTACGATTCAAGTGCATTACTTTTCTATTTCACCACTGCTCACCAACAACTGTGTGGCCTAGTTTCTAACATGCCATGGACTGGTACTGGTCCGTAGCCCAGGAGTTGGGAACCTCTGCTTTAGAGTACTCATTCAACAACGTCTAGTGGCAAGAACGTATAATTTGACTCCTCTCGGAGTTTGTGTTTCAAGACTGTTTATAAACTTGCTTTATCCCTTTTAACTGTGTGTGTTTGAAACGTATTCCGAACTCACTGGGGGCTAATTGCCAAAAGCCTGGCCTAACATATGGTATATCTCTTTTCTCATGTTTCGCCCTCCCCAGGCTCCAAAGGCTTCCCTGGAGCTCGGGGAGAGTAAAAACGCCTCTCCCATCCCCCTGGAGGCTCTCTGGAAGACAAAAACGTCCTCCCAGAGCCTCTGTGCAAGCCAAAAATCAGCTGGCTGGCACACAGATGAGCTAGGGCAATGGCTCGCATGCCGGCAGATATGGCTCCATGTACCATAGGTTCACCATCACTGTTCTAGAATCACAACCATTCGGGACTTTCCCCCTTATTTAGCCAAATGCAGTTCATAACGGTCTTTTCTGTCAGTGCAGAGAAATTTGAAGTATCTGTTTGCTGGAAAGTAGTCAGGGAAGGCTGTAGGTCCATATCTATTTTTCTCAAAAGCTCCAAAATCCATACTCTTGCTGTGGATTTAATTTCATAGCTTTATCTGTGCAGTCAGCTCCCTGTTCTGCGCACAATTCCAGCCAGGTTAGCTCAGTGATAAATTTGCAATTTTTTAAGATTACATTTAGGTGTTTATTGTTTACAGGAGCCCAGAAGGAATCATTTAAGAATCGTCTCAACTTTTAAAGTATGCTGTGGAAGTCCTTTGAACCTGGTAAATATTTGGGAGGCAGGTTCCAGGTAGTTTGAGGGTGTGTGATGCTGCTGGGAACTGTAGTCCACCACAGTAAGAAGGTAGAAAGAGACTTGTCCTGGGACAGAGGAAAACTCGTGCCACCTGTCTCTGCAGGACAGCCTCTGCCATGGGCTTCAGAACAGTTGATTTTTTAAAAATGGATAATTATCATATAAAATTATAATTGTTGGAAATAATAGAGATTAGTGGCTTTATTTTGGTTGCTCCCTTTTGATTGTTTCATAGAAACATAGAAACACAGAAGACTGACGGCAGAAAAAGACCTCATGGTCCATCTAGTCTGCCCTTATACTATTTCCTGTATTTTATCTTACAATGGATATATGTTTATCCCAGGCATGTTTAAGTTCAGTTACTGTGGATTTACCAACCACGTCTGCTGGAAGTTTGTTCTAAGGATCTACTACTCTTTCAGTGAAATAATATTTTCTCATGTTGCCTTTGATCTTTCCCCCAACTAACTTCAGATTGTGTCCCCATTCTGCAGCATTATCGACCTTATCGACCCACCTATCGCTACCTTGGTTTTCCACAAGGCCACCCGTTTTATCCTCAAGGCTACTCGAGTTACCCTCAACACTATTCTGATGTAGGCACTGCTGAAGAATTGTTACCTGTCGTGCAACCATATGTGCCTGTTGTTCCTCCTTATTATCCATCCTCTTCTATTTATCCTGAAATAGCTTCGCCTGACTATCCTGGCACAGTGAGTATGAAAGTGTGATAGGTCCTCTTGAAGGTTTATTTGTTTGAAGGTGGGAGAAGTTTCAGCTGTTCCCTAAATATCTAAAATTTCCCTACACCAGGAGTCGGCAACCCATAGCTCTCAAGCTGCATGCAGCTCTTTGGACCTTCTGCTATGGCTCTCTGTCCCATCACTGGTTGGCCCTGCCCCTCTCTGTTTCCAGTTCTTTTTGGGATATTTTTGGAAATCTAGGCTGAGGAATGATTATCAGCTGTGGCGGAGACTTCCCTTTGGGTGGTCCTCTCCCTCCTCCCCTCGTGACACCCCAACCTTGTCAGCTGTGGCTGAGCTGGGAGCATGCACAAGGTTGGGGAGTCCCTCCTCAAGCAAGTGCCAACTCAGTGAAGTAGTGGAAGTGATGTGCCAGTGTCTGGAGGCTGTTAGGGTTTGGATGGGTGTTAACAGGCTGAAGCCCAACCCCGACAAGACGGAGTGGCTGTGGGTTTTGCCTCCCAAGGACAATCCCATCTGTCCATCCATTAACCTGGAGGAGGGGAACTCTTGATCCTCTGAGAGAGGGTCCACAACTTGGGCATCCTCCTCGATCCACAGCTGAGCTTAGAACACCCTCTCACAGCCATGGCAAGGGGGGTGTTTCCCAAGTTCACCTGGTGCACCAGTTGTAGCCCTATTTGAACAGGGAGTCTACTCACAGTTGCTCATGCCCTTATTACCTCAAGGATTGACTACTGCAATGCTCTCTACATGGGGCTACCTTTGAAGAACGTTCAGAGACTTTAGCTAGCCCAAAATGCAGCTGCGAGAGCTGTCATGGGATTACCAAGGTTTGCCCATGTATCTACATCACTCTACGAGCTACATTGCTGCAAGTTGGTCTCCGAATGCAATTCAAAGTGTTGGTTACTACCTATAAAGCCCTACATGGCCTAGGACCAAGTTACCCACAGGACCATCTCTAACCTCACATATCCCAGCGACTGGTCAGAGCCCACAGAGTCTGCCTTTTCTAGGTCCCATCAGCCAAGCAATGCCGGCTGGCGGGCCCTAGGGGAAGGTCCTTATCTATGGTGACTCTGACCCTCTGGAACCAACTCCCCCTGGAAATTTGCACTGCCCCCACTCTCCTGGCCTTCCAGAAGGCCTTAAAAACTCACTTGTGCTGGCAGGCCTGGGACCGTTGAGCTTTAATATTTTGTTCCGGGTGTTAATTTGAAGTTGATTGGGGTATGAATGAGTGTGAGTGTATGTTTTTTAAATGGGCTTTTAAAATTATTAATTGGGGTTTTTAATTATTTAATATTGGACTTTGAAATTGAATTTGTTTTTGTATTCATTTATATGTTGTAAGCTGCCCCAAGTCCTTAGAGAGGGGTGGCATATAAGTCCAATTAACCAATCTAATCAATCAATGAATCTAATCAATCAATGAATCTAATCAATCAATGAATCTAATCAATCAATCAATCAATCAATCAATTAATCAATAAGTGTCAAAGTGCAGGGAAGGTATGCATAGAGTGGGCAACCGCTGTCTTAGAGAGGGTCTCCCCACAGCCACTGGAAGGAGATATATCTACAAGTTTCAAAATAGTTGGATTTCTACAATAAGGTTTGTAGGAAAGAAATAATGACTATATCTTGGGGTTTTCCTCCATTTATTTCTGTTCTGCAGCAACAGTCTAAAATTTGGAATCCACCTGTCATGGATAACTATCATAATTCGCTTCCCCAACAACCTTTTCTTGCGCAACCTCTGCCTTCTGCCCAACTACAAACTGGGTCTATTCCCCCTGCTCTTCCTAGGCCTCGATATTCTGCTAGTCCTGCATTGGCTGACCTCCCTCAATCTGTCCCTCCTGCTTTTTCACAACGTCCCCATGTTCTCTTTGCACAGCGCGCCACTGGTGCCCTGATAAAACGTACCCATGGTGGTTATGGAGAACATGTTGGTCCTACTGCACAACGTGCCCATTCAGTTTTGGTGTATTCAAACTCTGCCGCCTTTACAAAACCTGACTCTGCAGTTTCTGAACAACCTGAATCTGTTGCCACTGTACAATCTAATCCTGCTGCCTCTACACAATCAGACAGTGCTGCTGCTGTAGGACCTAACCCGGCAGCTTCTACACAATTTGAACTTGCTACCACTGCACAGTCTAATACTACTGCCTCTACACGACCTGATACTGATGTCTCTGTACAACCTGACTCTGTTGACTCAGCACAACCTATCCCTGATCCCTCAGCAAAACATACACATGTTTCTGGGGCACAACGTAACCATGCTGCCAGGAAACAGCATGCCAGTGCTGACTCAGTGCAACCTACCCCTGCTCCTTCGCCAGAAACTACCCCTGTTTCCTTGGCAAAACATCCCCCTGCACTCAGAATTCAACCTACCCGTGCTGCCACTAGACAATATGTCCGATATGCTTCTGCACAACCTACCCCTGCTCCTGTAGCAAAACGTACTCATGGTTTTGGGGCACAACCCATGCCTGCTGCCAGGACACAACATACCCATACTGTCACTAGACAACCTGCCCCTGCTGCTGTTGTACAACCTGACATGGCTGCCTCCACACAACCTGCCCCTGATCCCTTAACACAACCTACCCCTGCTCCCTTGGCAAAACGTACCCCTGCTGCTAAGATACAACGTACCCCGGCTGCCAGGAGACAGCGTACTCATGCTGCCACTAGACAACGTGTCCAATATGCCTCTGTGCAACCTGCCCCTGCTCCCCCAGTAAAAGAAACCCATGCTGCCCTGTCACAACCTGACTCTGCTAGATCATTACCACCTACCCCTGCTCCCTCAGCAAAACATACCCTTGCTGCTTCGGTACAACCTGACTCAGCTAAATCACCACCACCTACCCCTGCTCCCTGGGCAAAACATGCCCCTACTGCCTCAGTACAACCTGAGTCTGCTGGCTCACCACAACCTACCCCTGCTCCCTCAGTAAAACATGCCCCTACTGCATCACCACAACCTGACTCTGTGGACTCATCGCAACTTACCCCTGCTCCCTTGGCAAAACATACCCATGTTTCTGTAGCACAACGTAATGAAGCTGCAAGGACAAAACCTGCCCCTGCTCTCTTAGCAAAACGTAGCCCTGCTGCCAAGACACAACATACCCAGGCTGCCAGGACACAGCGAACTCGTACTACTACTAGAAAACGTGTCCAATACGCCTCTGTACAGCCTGCCCCTTCTCCCTTAGCAAAACGTACCCCTGCTGCCAAGACACCACGTACCCGTACTGCTGCCAGGACACAGCGTACTCGTACTACTACTAGACAACGTGCTCCTGCTTCTTCAGCAAAACGTACCACTGTTGCCAAGACACAACGTTCCCATGCTGCCACTAGACAACGTGTCCAATATGCTTCTGCACAACGTGCCCCTGTTGCGGCTGTACAACCTAATATGGCTTCCTCCACACAACCTAACCCTGCTCCTTTATTAACCCAACCTACCCCTGCTCCCTCAGCAAAATATACCCCTGCTGCCTCGCCACAACGTGACTCTGCCAAATCACCACAAACTACTCCTGCTCCCTCAGCAAAAGATACCCCTGCTGCCCCGCCACAACGTGACTCTGCCAAATCACCACAACCTACCCCTGCTCCCTCAGCAAAAGATACCCCTGCTGCCTCGCCACAACGTGACTCTGCCAAATCACCACAACCTACCCCTGCTCCCTCAGCAAAAGATACCCCTGCTGCCTCGCCACAATGTGACTCTGCCAAATCACCACAAACTACCCCTGCTCCCTCAGCAAAAGATACCCATGCTGCCTCGCCACAACGTGACTCTGCCAAATCACCACAACCTACCCCTGCTCCCTCAGCAAAAGATACCCCTGCTGCCCCGCCACAACGTGACTCTGCCAAATCACCACAACCTACCCCTGCTCCCTCAGCAAAACGTAGCCCTGCTGCCAAGACACAACGTACCCAGGCTGCCAGGACACAGCGTACTCGTACTACTACTAGAAAACGTGTCCAATACGCCTCTGCACAGCCTGCCCCTTCTCCCTTAGCAAAACGTACCCCTGCTGCCAAGACACCACGTACCCGTACTGCTGCCAGGACACAGCGTACTCGTACTACTACTAGACAACGTGCTCCTGCTTCTTCAGCAAAACGTACCACTGTTGCCAAGACACAACGTTCCCATGCTGCCAGGACACAACGTATCCATGCTGCCACTAGACAACGTGTCCAATATGCTTCTACACAACGTGCCCCTGTTGCTGCTGTACAACCTAATATGGCTTCCTCCACACAACCTAACCCTGCTCCTTTATTAACCCAACCTACCCCTGCTCCCTCAGCAAAATATACCCCTGCTGCCCCGCCACAACATGACTCTGCCAAATCACCACAAACTACCCCTGCTCCCTCAGCAAAAGATACCCCTGCTGCCTTGCCACAACACGACTTTGCGAAATCACCACAAACTACCCCTGCTCCCTCAGCAAAAGATAGCCCTGCTGCCTCGCCACAACATGACTCTGCCAAATCACCACAAACTACCCCTGCTCCCTCAGCAAAATATACCCCTGCTGCCTCGCCACAACGTGACTCTGCCAAATCACCACAAACTACTCCTGCTCCCTCAGCAAAAGATACCCCTGCTGCCCCGCCACAACGTGACTCTGCCAAATCACCACAACCTACCCCTGCTCCCTCAGCAAAAGATACCCCTGCTGCCCCGCCACAACGTGACTCTGCCAAATCACCACAAGCTACCCCTGTTCCCTCAGCAAAAGATACCCCTGCTGCCTCGCCACAACGTGACTCTGCCAAATCACCACAACCTACCCCTGCTCCCTCAGCAAAAGATACCCCTGATGCCTCACCACAACACGACTCTGCCAAATCACCACAAACTACCCCTGCTCCCTCAGCAAATGATACCCATGCTGCCTTGCCACAACGTGACTCTGCCAAATCACCACAACCTACCCCTGCTCCCTCAGCAAAAGATACCCCTGCAGCATCGCCACAACGTGACTCTGCAAAATCACCACAAACTACCCCCGCTCCCTCAGCAAAAGGTACCCCTGCTGCCTCGCCACAACGTGACTCTGCCAAATCACCACAAACTACCCCCGCTCCCTCAGCAAAAGATACCCCTGCTGCCTCGCCACAACGTGACTCTGCCAAATCACCACAAACTACCCCTGCTCCTTCAGCAAAAGATACCCCTGCTGCCTCGCCACAACGTGACTCTGCCAAATCACCACAAACTACCCCTGCTCCCTCAGCAAAAGATACCCCTGCTGCCTTGCCACAACACGACTTTGCGAAATCACCACAAACTACCCCTGCTCCCTCAGCAAAAGATAGCCCTGCTGCCTCGCCACAACGCGACTCTGCCAAATCACCACAAACTACTCCTGCTCCCTCAGCAAAAGATACCCCTGCTGCCCCGCCACAACGTGACTCTGCCAAATCACCACAACCTACCCCTGCTCCCTCAGCAAAAGATACCCCTGCTGCCCCGCCACAACGTGACTCTGCCAAATCACTACAACCTACCCCTGCTCCCTCAGCAAAAGATACCCCTGATGCCCCGCCACAACGTGACTCTGCCAAATCACCACAACCTACCCCTGCTCCCTCAGCAAAAGATACCCCTGCTGCCTCGCCACAACGTGACTCTGCCAAATCACCACAAACTACCCCTGCTCCCTCAGCAAAAGATACCCCTGCTGCCTCGCCACAACGTGACTCTGCCAAATCACCACAACCTACCCCTGCTCCCTCAGCAAAAGATACCCCTGCTGCCCTGCCACAACGTGACTCTGCCAAATCACTACAACCTACCCCTGCTCCCTCAGCAAAAGATACCCCTGCTGCCCCGCCACAACGTGACTCTGCCAAATCACCACAACCTACCCCTGCTCCCTCAGCAAAAGATACCCCTGCTGCCTCGCCACAACGTGACTCTGCCAAATCACCACAAACTACCCCTGCTCCCTCAGCAAAAGATACCCCTGCTGCCTCGCCACAACGTGACTCTGCCAAATCACCACAAACTACCCCTGCTCCCTCAGCAAAAGATACCCCTGCTGCCTCGCCACAACGTGACTCTGCCAAATCACCACAACCTACCCCTGCTCCCTCAGCAAAAGATACCCCTGCTACCCCGCCACAACGTGACTCTGCCAAATCACCACAAACTACCCCTGCTCCCTCAGCAAAAGATACCCCTGCTGCCTCGCCACAACGTGACTCTGCCAAATCACCACAAACTATCCCTGCTCCCTCAGCAAAAGATACCCCTGCTGCCTCGCCACAACGTGACTCTGCCAAATCACCACAACCTACCCCTGCTCCCTCAGCAAAAGATACCCCTGCTGCCTCTCCACAACGTGACTCTGCCAAATCACCACAAACTACCCCTGCTCCCTCAGCAAAAGATACCCCTGCTGCCCCGCCACAACGTGACTCTGCCAAATCACCACAAGCTACCCCTGTTCCCTCAGCAAAAGATACCCCTGCTGCCTCGCCACAACGTGACTCTGCCAAATCACCACAAACTACCCCTGCTCCCTCAGCAAAAGATACCCCTGCTGCCTTGCCACAACACGACTTTGCGAAATCACCACAAACTACCCCTGCTCCCTCAGCAAAAGATACCCCTGCTGCCTCGCCACAACGTGACTCTGCCAAATCACCACAAACTACTCCTGCTCCCTCAGCAAAAGATACCCCTGCTGCCTCGCCACAACGTGACTCTGCCAAATCACTACAACCTACCCCTGCTCCCTCAGCAAAAGATACCCCTGCTGCCCCGCCACAACGTGACTCTGCCAAATCACCACAACCTACCCCTGCTCCCTCAGCAAAAGATACCCCTGCTGCCCCGCCACAACGTGACTCTGCCAAATCACTACAACCTACCCCTGCTCCCTCAGCAAAAGATACCCCTGCTGCCCCGCCACAACGTGACTCTGCCAAATCACCACAACCTACCCCTGCTCCCTCAGCAAAAGATACCCCTGCTGCCCCGCCACAACGTGACTCTGCCAAATCACCACAACCTACCCCTGCTCCCTCAGCAAAAGATACCCCTGCTGCCTCGCCACAACGTGACTCTGCCAAATCACCACAACCTACCCCTGCTCCCTCAGCAAAAGATACCCCTGCTGCCTCGCCACAACGTGACTCTGCCAAATCACCACAAACTACCCCTGCTCCCTCAGCAAAAGTTACCCCTGCTGCCTCACCACAATGTGACTATGCTAAATCACCACAAACTACTCCTGCTACCTCAGCAAAAGATACCCCTGCTACCTTGCCACAACGTGACTCTGCCAAATCACCACAAACTACTCCTGCTCCCTCAGCAAAAGATACCCCTGCTGCCTTGCCACAACGTGACTCTGCCAAATCACCACAAACTACCCCTGCTCCCTCAGCAAAAGATACCCCTGCTGCCTCGCCACAACACGACTCTGCTAAATTACCACAAACTACTCCTGCTCCCTCAGCAAAAGATACCCCTGCTGCCTCACCACAATGTGACTATGCTAAATCACCACAAACTACTCCTGCTCCCTCAGCAAAACATACCCCTGCTGCTTCGCCATAACCTGACTCTGCTAAATCACCACAATCTACCGCTGCTCCCTCAGCAAAACGTACCCCTGCTGCCTCAGTACAATCTAACTCTGCTAAATCACCACAACCCAAGCTTACTCCCTCAGCAAAAGATGCCCCTGCTACCTCACCACAACATGACTGCTAAATTACCACAGCCTGCCCCTGCTCCCTCAGCAAAAGATACCCCTGTTGTCTCAGTACAACCTAACTCTGCTAAATCACCACAACCTACCCCTGCTGCCTCAGTACAACCTGACTTTGCTGCCTCAGCACAATCTATCCCTTCTTCCACTACACAACCTGATCCTGCTGTCTTGATACAACATGACTCAGCACAATCTTTCCCTGCTCCTTCAGCCCAACCTTCCCCTGCCTCTTCAGCAAAACATACTCCTGCTTCCTTGGTGCACCCTGACACTGCCTCCTCTCCTTCTTCTGCTACTCAATCTCCTAATACATCGGCATTGCCTGGCTCTGGAGAACCTGAATCTGCTGCCTCTGGAACATCTGGTAGCTCTAATAAAAGGAGTTCTGCCTCCACAGTTCAGGTAAATATTTAAACGTGACAAATCTGGGCTTCATTACTGGTCTCTCAATGGTCCAAGCTCTGGACCAACCTCAGTAGGAAACGACGCCACACACTGGAATATAAACTGGGTTTTTTCAACCTGACCCAGGCACACATTGAGGTCAATCAGCAGCAAAACGTTCGGAAACTTCAGATTGTGCAGAATGCAGCTGCGAGAGCAATCATGGGCTTTCCCAAATATGCCCATGTTACTCCAACACTCCGCAGTCTGCATTGGTTGCCGATCAGTTTCCGGTCACAATTCAAAGTGTTGGTTATGACCTATAAAGCCCTTCATGGCATCAGACCAGAATATCTTAGGGACCGCCTTCTGCCGCATGAATGCCAGCGACCAATTAGGTCCCACAGAGTTGGCCTTCTCTGGGTCCCGTCGACTAAACAATGTCACTTGGCCGGACCCAGGGGAAGAGCCTTCTCTGTGGCGGTCCCGGCCCTCTGGAACCAACTCCCCCCAGAGATTAGAATTTCCCCCACCCTCCTTGCCTTTCAAAAGCTGCTTAAAACCCACCTCTGCAGCCAGGCATGGGGGAATTGAGATACACTTCCCCCTAGGTCTTTACAATTTTATGCATGGTATGTCTGTATCTATGTTTGGTTTTTATATAATGGGTTTTTAATTGTTTTTAGTATTGGATTTTGTTATATAATGTTTTATTGCTGTGGTTAGCCACCCCGAGTCTGCGGAGAGGAGCGGCATACAAATCCAATAAATAATAATAATAATTTTAAAAAACCCAGGCAGTCAGCAAAGTCTGAGTTAGTCAAGTCTGTGTGATGCAAAGTCAGCGCTGGGAGCGTCCACCTCCCAGCATCCTTAAATAGATGAGCCATGCCTTCCCTGTATGCAGGGACCATCTTATGATGATCACATGCTGCTAATGAGGGGGCCAATGACTGTCACGCCCAGCTGATGATTGGGCCAGCACAGCAACCTTGCACCGATCTCAGCACAGTGGTCCACAAAACGAACAAGATCTTCTGCAGTCACAACATAACCCTAAGATTGAAAACCAGGCTTGTCACATGCAGTGATGGTCTACCAAAATTTTGACTACCACACTGTGGGCGTGGCTTATGCATTTTGTTTCAACATCTTTCAGTGCAAATTGGGTGCTCTGGGGTGGAGCTCCAAATTTTGCGACCGGAACGGCATTCCTGACCATTCTCATAGGCGCCCATCACTGGTCAGATGCTACATCTTTCCTATCCTGCCCTATGAAGCAGAGAGTTGGTCTCTGACAGAAAGCCACTTGAAGAGACTAGAAGCATTTGAAATGTGGATTTACAGGTGGCTGTTACGTACCGCGTTTCCCCAAAAATAAGACACTGTCTTATATTAGTTTTTGCTCCAAAAGTTGTGCTACGTCTTATTTTCGGGGGGTGCCTTATATTTCTCAAATAAGACAAATTCACAGGAAGAAAAGCTGACATCCCCCAAAGAAAGTATACCGTACGGTACACTGATTATGGTACGGTACCTGTCAGTATGGCACCCACACATACAAACGACGGCACTTATATGGTACAACAATATACTCCTGCTATTGCAGCTTCCGGCCACCAGAGGAACTACAGTCTACGCACTGTAGTGGAGATTGTAATGGCGGTGAGACAGCAGCAGACTGTGTCTGCTGTACTGGACGGTACAAAGCGATGGAAGGGGCCAGCAGGGGACGCCACATTATTGCGGGACCGCTATGAACAGCTTTGAATGGTACCGTATGTTTTTCCACCGTACCGTATGTAAACTTGACCACGCCTTATTTTTGCAAATTCTGCAAAACCTCTGACATGCCTTACTTTCGGGGTATGTCTTATTTTCGGGGAAACAAGGTATAAGCTGCGTTGACAAAATCAGAAATGAGGTCATAAGCCACCTGAGAAAGCCAAGGGAAATTATCAAAACCATTAAAAAAAAAAGAAAGTTAGACTATTTTGGATGTGTAGTGTGACACCTGGAAAAATATGTCACACTTCACTTAATCCTCCAAGGAAAGATTGAAGGCAAAGAGGTCCAGGGAGGAGAAGAACATCATGGCTTGAAAATCTGAGGGGCTCAGCACCTTTTTGTGCAGCTGTTGATAAAAATAGGATCACCAAGAGGATTACCAATGTCTGATGACAGATATGGTACAAGAAAAAGAAGTTGAACAATAGTTATACAGTGTTCCCTCGATTTTCGCGGGTTCGAACTTCGCGGAACGTCTATACCACGGTTTTTCAAAAATCTTAATTAAAAAATACTTTGTGGTTTTCCCCCCTGTACCACGTTTTTTTTCCGCCCGATGATGTCATATGTCATTGCCAAACTTTAGTCTGCCTTTAAAAAACATTTTTTTAAATAAACTTTAATAAATAAACATGGTAAGTAATAATCTAAATGGTTGCTAAGGGAATGGGAAATTGTAGTTTAGGGTTTTAAAGTGTTAAGGGAAGGCTTGGGATACTGTTCATAGCCAAAAATAGTGTATTTACTTCCGCATCTCTACTTCGCAGAAATTCGATTTTCGCGGGCGGTCTGGGAACGCATCCCCCGCAAAAATCGAGGGAACACTGTTTTATTTATTTATTTTGTCCAATACACAATGAGGGTTTTAGTGGGTATATATCAATATACTGTATAGCATACATCAGGGTATATACAGTATATCTCCTTGAAGAGATGGGGATTTTATACGTCAGCAAGGGCTGACGAAAGCTTAATAGTTTTTTAGTAGTTTTAAATAATTTTTTAAAAAAGTTCCAGAGATCATGGTCTATCACTTCTTTTTCTATAAATATACCTGGAACTCACGTTTTTAGGACAATTCTTAATAGCATTTGTATAGAGAGAGAGCCAGGCTTCTCTAAGGGATGAATCAATTCAGCAAGTGTTGGAATATAATTACTATCATATCCCCATTGAAACTATTGTAGCAATTAAACAAGGCATGTTTTTCCTAGTAAAATCCACAAAAGAATGAACACTCCGGCGATTTAACATGTGCTGAATTGCTTTCCTATTTTAATTTTTCCAGGAAATCTGAATCAAAGCATCTCCTGCAAAAATGTGCACCAGTGAGTATGGACGTTGCTCTTTGCTTAGTACAAAGTATGTTGTGCAGATTTTTATTGATTGATTTTGTTCAATACACAATGGGGGTTTTAGTGGGTATGCACATAGTAAAATACATAATGAAGGTTATAGAGGATATATTCATAGTTAAATATAGTCTTCGGAGAGTCTTCGGAGAGGGGCGGCATACAAATATAATATTATTATTATTATTATTATTATTATTATTATTATTATTATTATTATTATTATTATTATTATTATATCTAAGAAAGAATAGAAGAGAAGATATAGGAATAGAAGAAAGGTATAGGAGATATAGGAGAGCAATAGGACAGGGGACGGAAGGCACTCTAGTGCACTTGTACTCGCCCCTTACTGACCTCTTAGGAATCTGGATAGGTCAACCGTGGATAATCTAAGGGTAAAGTGTTGGGGATTTGGGGATGACACTATGGAGTCCGGTAATGAGTTCCAATTTCTGGAAAGATTTATAATTATTTGCTTTCAAATAAGTAGATTATTTGGGGTCATTGTCATTGAGGGTAAAGGCAAAATTCTGAAATATTAGCTGCCTGCTATGAGGGATGGGTAAAAGTCAATTGCATGTTCTCTTTTGGCAAATATTTCACTTTCACACATTTTATTTTCTAGATTACCAACTACATTTGTGAGAAGAAAATCCAGAGCCTCCTCCCAGATTTTCTCTTTCCAGCTTCCAAAATTTCTCCCTAACCAAGGTTCAGATGGGGAATTGCAAATGCCTTCAAAAAGCTCCAGCAATTATATTATATTATTATACCCCAAGGCAGCGTACTAGGACCAACACTCTTCATACTCTATATAAATGACTTTTGTAATCACATTACAAGCAAATGTGTTCTCTTTGACGATGATGAAAAACTCTTTAACACCACCGATAACACTCCAAAAAGACCTTATCTTTGTGTCAGAATGGTCAAACATCTGTCAACTCCAAATCTCAACCATCAAATGCTCTGCCCTACACATTGACAAAAATAATCAGAACACCAAATATAAGATGAATAGACAACACATCTGCAGACAACCCTCACTCTGGAATATTCATATCAAATGACCTAAGTGCCAAAGCCCACTGCAACAATATCACCAAAAAGGCTTCAAGAGTTCGCTAATCTTACATAGCTTTTGCTCCAGTAATATCACACTACTAACCAGAGCATACAAAACATTCGCCAGACCAATTCTTGAATACAGCTCATCTGTCTGGAACGCACACCGCATTTCAGACATGAATACATTAGAAAGTGTCCGGAGATACATTACAAGAAGAGCCCTCCATTCCTCTACTCATAACTGAATATCTTTACACAACTAGACTTGAAATCCTAGGCTTTGAAAGGTTAGAGATACGTCGCCTTCAACACAATCATAAAATTATCTGCTGCAACGTCCTTTCTGTCAACGACTACTTCAGCTTCAACCACAACAATTCACTAGCTCACAATAGATACAAACTCTAAGTAAACCACTCCAAACTTGACTGTAGAAAATATGCCTTCATAAATAATAATAATAATAATAATAATAATAATAATAATAATAATTTATTGGATTTGTATGCCGCCCCTCTCTATAGACTCGGGGCGGCTAACAACAATAATAAACACAACATGTACAATCCAATAATAAAAAACAACTAAAAACCCCTATTATAAAACCAAACATACACACAAACATACCATGCATAACTTGTAATGGCCTAGGGGGAAGAGCTATCTCAACTCCCCCATGCCTGGCGGTATAAATGAGTCTTGAGTAGTTTACGAAAGACAGGGAGGGTGGGGGAAGTTCTAATCTCCGGGGGGAGTTGGTTCCAGAGGGCCAGGGCTGCCACAGAGAAGGCTCTTCCCCTGGGGCCTGCCAAACAACATTGTTTAGATGACGGGACCTGGAGAAGGCCAACTCTGTGGGACCTTATCGGTCGCTGGGATTCGTGCAGTAGCAGGTGGTTCTGGAGGTAATCTGGTCCAATGCCATGTAGGGCTTTAAAGATCATGACCAACACTTTGAATTGTGACCGGAAACTGATGGGCAGCCAATGCAAGCCACGGAGTGTTGAAGAAACGTGGGCAAATCTTGGAAGCCCCATGATGGCTCTCGCGGCTGCGTTCTGCACGATCTGAAATTGAGTAGTTAATGCCTGGAATTCACTACCTGACACTGTAGTTTCATCACCAAACCCCCAAAACTTTACTCTTAGACTTTCCACTGTTGATCTCACCTGATTCCTAAGAGGTCAGTGAGGGGCGTGCATAAGTGTGCCAGGGTGCCTACCATTCCTGTCCTAATGTTTCCCTCTTATTAGTACCCATCTCATGTATATAAACAGAGTTATATCGATGTATACTACCCATATGTACTTGACAAAATAAATACATTAATTAAAATTAAATATTTCTTTTTGTTGATTTGGGGTCGCTTTCTCCTAATTATGAACACCGATTGTTCTGCAAGAATAAACATTTAAAAATAAATATGTGCAGCATTATCACAAGACTGTTGTCTTTATTATTGTGCTTTGAACAGTATCATTTTTCCATGTTCAGGCTTGGTTGATTCTGATAAATGAAAACATGGTTACAAATCCATCATCCAAAGGTACTTTGAACTTAATGCCACAAACATATTTCTGTTAGTTTTCTGTAGAGATGAAGTCCACACATCTTAAAGGGTTGAAAAACTTTGATTTATAAGGACTTACCGTTTTAAAGGGAGAATCCAAGCAGAAAATAATGAAAATGCTCTCTTATAATTATTCCTTTATTCAATGATTCCACAATTATGATTCTTGACAAACTTATCTCTTCTTTTATGTACACGGAGAGCATGTGCACCAAGACAAATTCTTTGTGTGTCCAATCACATTTGGCCAATAAAATTCTCTTCTCTTTTCTTCATTTCTCCTCTCCCCTACCCTGCCCTACCTTACCCTACTCTATTCTCATAGTACTTCCAATCACTGAAAATCAGTCATATAATTTGGACATGAAAGATATACAATTCATGGCCTCCAGGCCTGCCAGCAAAGGTCAGGTCTTAGTGGCCTTGCGGAAGGCCAGTAAGGTGGTAGCAGCATCCAATAGATAGATAGATAGATAGATAGATAGATAGATAGATAGATAGATAGATGGATGGATGGATGGATGGATGGATGGATGGATGGATGGATGGATGGATGGATGGATGGACGGACGGACGGATAGACGGACGGATGGACGGAGAGATGGAGAGATGGAGAGATGGATGGATAGATAGATAGATAGATAGATAGAGAGAGAGATGAAAGGTAGGTAGGTAAGATATGGAGATGATGGTAGGTAGGTAGGTAGACAGACAGAGAGACAGACAGACGGACGGACGGACGGACGGACGGACAGACAGATGGAGAGATGGAGAGATGGATGGATGGATGGATAGATAGATAGATAGTTGAAAGGTAGGTAGGTAAGATAGACAGATGATGGTTGGTAGGTAGGTAGGTAGGTAGGTTGGTTGGTGGGTGGGTGGACGGACGGATGGACGGACAGACGGATGGACAGACAGACAGACAGATGATTTCAAGGACCAAGTTGGGGACAATTATCCTGGAGAAAGTCTATCTATATAACTATGAAGGTTGACACTGAACATAATGACACATGATCATACTGCAATTAAAACAGGTGCATGAAAATTGGCAAAAAGATCTCCCCTCCCCCATCGTCTCCCATCCCCCACACTGAGAATGAAAGTAAATCACAGGCCCTAATATAATATGATCAAAAGATCAGAAAAGATAAGATAACTGAAACCACAAATGGCCTTTCAGAATTGTCTCCACTTTGCGTGTCATCAGATGAATTAGAAGGTGACCTTTCATCAATATTTTCCTGATGGTCAAGTTCATTATCAGAAAAAAGATAACATAAAGGGTAGATAAATGTTTCAGTTGGCACTAGATCCCTGCGTTGATAAACTAATCCTTCTGACCTTTCTCAACTGATAAGATAATTTGAAGGCATCATCAACCGCTGCTTTCAGTTTGGGCAGTCTGGCTTGGGCTGATAGTACAATATAGATCCATCCTCAACCCACCTGTCCATACTTAGGACACTTTCTCAGCTGGGGAACGAAACCTCCAGCTGAGAAAAATGAAGCTCGTCTTCACGGCTGCAGCCTTGTTGATTTCTGTGCTCAGCATAGATGCCCAGGTGAGATGATACCTGCATTTTAGGAAAAGTGACATGAGGGAGGGCAGAGAAACCTCTGTGGGTTAATCCCAGACTGAACAGGTCACTCTCGGGTCCTACTGAAATCCTGGACATAACGAATAGAGTTGTGTAATGTTATAGGGAGGAAATCTTGTTTGAGTCCTATTCAAAAGGGAATTGCATGTAAGCGCAAGTAGATGAAGAGGTACCACTTTGGTGGGAAGGTAACAGCAATTCTGTGCACCTCAACATATAGTCATAGTGACCCCATGACCACAGAGGTGTCTTTGGACAACACTGGCTCCTTCAGCCAAGAAACAGAGATGAGGACTAGCCCCTAGAGTTGGTTATGACTGGACAAGGGTCACAAGGGTCTGTTCTGGGTCCTATTCTTTTTAATATGTTTGTGAGTGACATAGGGGAAGGTTTGCCTATTTGCCGATGACTCTAAAGTGTGCAATAGGGTTGATATTCCTGGAGGGGTCTGTAATATGGTAAATGATTTAGCTTTACTAGATAAATGATCATAGCAATGGAAACTGCAGTTTAATGTTTCCAAATGTAAAATAATGCACTTGGGGAAAAGGAATCCTCAATCTGAGTATTGCATTGGCAGTTCTGTGTTAGCAAAAACTTCAGAAGAGAAGGATTTAGGGGTAGTGATTTCTGACAGTCTCAAAATGGGTGAGCAGTGTGGTCGGGCAGTAGGAAAAGTAAGTAGGATGCTTGGCTGCATAGCTAGACGTATAACAAGCAGGAAGAGGGAGATTGTGATCCCCTTATATAGAGCGCTGGTGAGACCACATTTGGAATACTGTGTTCAGTTCTGGAGACCTCACCTACAAAAAGATATTGACAAAATCGAACAGGTCCAAAGACGGGCTACAAGAATGGTGGAAGGTCTTAAGCATAAAACGTATCAGGAAAGACTTAATGAACTCAATCTGTATAGTCTGGAGGAAGGAAAAGTGGGGACATGATCGAAACATTTAAATATGTTAAAGGGTTAAATAAGGTTCAGGAGGGAAGTGTTTTTAATAGGAAAGTGAACACAAGAACAAGGGGACACAATCTGAAGTTAGTTGGGGGAAAGATCAAAAGCAACGTGAGAAAATATTATTTCACTGAAAGAGTAGTAGATCCTTGGAACAAACTTCCAGCAGACGTGGTTGGTAAATCCACAGTAACTGAATTTAAACATGCCTGGGATAAACATTGTAAGATAAAATACAAGAAATAGTATAAGGGCAGACTAGATGGACCATGAGGTCTTTTTCTGCCGTCAGTCTTCTATGTTTCTATGACAAGGGAAAACTTTATCTTTATCTTATTACTTTTTATAGTATTTTTAATGTTAACAGGCTACAACAAGATAACATAGGTGATTGTTATTTTTTCCCTACAGCATTATATTCCAGACTTTCCATCTCCAGTAAGTAAAATGCTGCCTTGTTTTAATGTATTTTGATATTTCTGACGGCTCTCAGAACTCAAGCTGGGAAATGAGATCACAAAATCACAAAGGGCCGGACAGTTGGTCAAATCCTATCTGTCTTCCAACATGACACAGCCAAGCTTCACATCTTGCTCTGGGGGGACGATAAGGCGGGAATGGTATTCCCAACATGTGCATATGCGCGCCCATGTGATATTTGACGAGTGCGAGGTTTTGCTAATTTTCAGCAGTTTTTTGCTTCTACAAAGCAAAAAGATGCTGAAAATTGGCAAAATCGTGCGCATGAGCATCCTCATGTGAGATTTCCCTTCCGGCACATGCGCATAAGCGGAGTCTCATGCGAACGGGCTTGTGCCCACCCGCTGGATGCGTGTGTGCCTGCGCCAGTCTCTGGAAGCACACCAGAGATGAGGAATCCCCCACCGGATCTTGCTCACCCAAAGGTCAATCATGATCACAACTGATCCCAAAGGAAACCATTCATTTCAAAACTTTAGTTTCCCATACAAATGACATTAAGAAGCATAGGGTTGTTTCTCTGAATCCCCTCACAAAAACATCATTTTCTTTGTCGGAGAACGAACAGGTTTATAAATGTGTTTCTGAATTTATTTCTGAATTTATTTATTTCTAAATTTATTTATTTCTGAATTTATTTATTTCTGAATCTATCTATCTATCTATCTATCTATCTATCTATCTATCTATCTATCTATCTATCTATCTTTCTATCTATCTATCCATCCATCCATCCATCCAACCATCCATCCATCCATCCACCCACCCACCCATCAGTGTTTCTATAAACTATTATCCACAGTCCCCTGAACCTGTAAATAGAGTGTGGTCAAAGTTTCCCTTCTTTATACGTGCATTGTTTACGCAACACACATTAAAAAATAGATGGAACTTTGATCACCATACTTAAAATCTTGACCTACCTTGAAGAAAAAGTATATTTGCTCACAGTTCACTCCACTGCATTCAAAACAGGAGGGTGCAGCCTCACAACACAAAATAATGTTTTCACTCATTTCAAAGTTACTTGTTCATTTTTTTAAAAAGTTAGAAACTATATACATAATGTTTTTACTTACTTATTAAGAAACTCATAAATGAAACAAACCAACATCTTTTGAAAGGATATTTCTCTTTTAAAGCTTGAACACTTCCCTTTTCCTTTTTTAAAAACTCTTTTTTCTTTCTTTTTTTAGTTGCTTAATATTATTTTTAGTGATAAATTCAACCCTTAGAACTGGAAGCCTTGGTTAACACTTTGAAAATTAACTGCTTAGCTCTGTGTCTCTTTCACTGTTTCTGCTATCTATTTTTCTAACTAGTTGTCCTTGGAAAATCTTATCTTTTTAGGTTAAATACTTCATCTCCATATATGCATATTGAGTATTTCCTTTTATTTATGTAGGAAAGTTACCTGCCACCCATCTCACACTTAAAAAGAACCTCTTGATTACATAAATTATCATGCAGCAGAAATATAACAAAAGATTTGGGGGCATAAATATAAGGTCACAGATCTATGTGTATGTGTATGTAATATTATTTTATTGCACTTGGGGAAAAGGAATCCTCAATCTGAGTATTGCATTGGCAGTTCTGTGTTAGCAAAAACTTCAGAAGAGAAGGATTTAGGGGTAGTGATTTCTGACAGTCTCAAAATGGGTGAGCAGTGTGGTCGGGCGGTAGGAAAAGTAAGTAGGATGCTTGGCTGCATAGCTAGAGGTATAACAAGCAGGAAGAGGGAGATTGTGATCCCCTTATATAGAGCGCTGGTGAGACCACATTTGGAGTACTGTGTCCAGTTCTGGAGACCTCACCTACAAAAAGATATTGACAAAATTGAACGGGTCCAAAGACGGGCTACAAGAATGGTGGAAGGTCTTAAGTATAAAACGTATCAGGAAAGACTTAATGAACTCAATCTGTATAGTCTGGAGGACAGAAGAAAAAGGGGGGGCATGATCGAAACATTTAAATATGTTAAAGGGTTAAATAAGGTTCAGGAGGGAAGTGTTTTTAATAGGAAAGTGAACACAAGAACAAGGGGACACAATCTGAAGTTAGTTGGGGGAAAGATCAAAGGCAACATGAGAAAATATTATTTTACTGAAAGAGTAGTAGATCCTTGGAACAAACTTCCAGCAGACGTGGTTGGTAAATCCACAGTAACTGAATTTAAACATGCCTGGGATAAACATATATCCATTGTAAGATAAAATACAGGAAATAGTATAAGGGCAGACTAGATGGACCATGAGGTCTTTTTCTGCCGTCAGACTTCTATGTTTCTATGTATATGCTTATATGAGAAAGAATTTGTATTTTAAACTGATTAAATATCTCTTAAAACTATATCACCAAGAAAGAAACCCATGCTTTTCTTCTTTTTGCAGTGGTCCCTGAAACCCCTTGGCTCAGCAGTGAGTATAACCTTTGCCTGTTCATATTGTACCTATTTAAGAGAACCCACTAAATGGGATTTAGGGCTCCATTTAGTCCTGCTCCCAGATCTGGGGTAGATCCTGGGAAGAATAGCCCTGTGGGATCTTTTTTCCATTTAGATGGAATATAGATGGTTAAGCAGAGACTGGACAAGCATTTGTCGAAAATGGTATAGGAATTCCTGCCCGAGCAAGTGGTTGGACTAAAAAACCTCCAAGGTCCCTTCCAACTTTGTTATTCCATTCTATTTATTATTTTACTGATTAAATTTATATGCTGCCCAAGTCCCATCTCACACTTAAAAGCAACTCTAGCCCTCTATGGTTTATTACATAATTGAAATATTAAAAAGTCCTAAGTATCATGCACACTCACCCCTGTCTATGTATAGATTTCTATATAGTTTATATATGGTCTTCTTCTGCCGTCAATCTTCTATGTTTCTATATATTATACTCATTTGAGAAAAACCACAAACCTTCTGTTCCTGAAAATTGTAGGCTTCCATTTAGCCTTTTTCCCAAATCAGGGGTAGCTGTACTATTAGGAATAGCCTTTGTCTACATATGGCTATATAATAGTTTATTTTATTTTATTTATGTGCCTGAAATATCATGTTTAAAAAGCAATCTTTGTCTTATACAGTATTATATAACTGAAATATAAGAAAAATTTGAAGGCATAAATAGAAACAGAGAAATATAGAAGATTGATGGCAGAAAAAGACCTCATGGTCCATCTAGTCTTAAATGAGAGAGAAACATCAGGACTATTTTTGCATGAAAAAAACATCTATATTTTCTTCTTTCTGCAGTGGCCTTCTAGACGGTTTGAGTCAGATGTGAGTAAAACCTTTGCTTGCTTATACTCATTTCTGGGAACCCCCAAAACTAAGAGGCATTGAAATTCCTAGGGTCACATTCAGGGGTAGATGCTCCCAAAACTGGCGTAGGTGTACTTCCAAATAAACTTTGGGGATCATTTGAGGAGCCTTAACTGCCCAGGACACTACAATTTTGTATTTACTTTAGGGTCTATCTATATGGCTATGTATGCATTATGCTATTTATTCAGTTTACTGTATACCCTGCCCATATGAAACTTGAAAGCAACTCTCAGCATATATATGTTATTGTATAATTGAAATATAAGAAAGATTTGATGGTATAAATATATGCAAACACACTCATGTCTATGCTTAAATGAGAGAGAAACATCAGGACTATTTTTTGCATGAAAAAAATCCACATTTTTCTTCTTTCTGCAGTGGCCTTCTAGACGGTTTGGCTCAGACGTGAGTAAAATTTCTGGGAACCCCCAAAACCAACAGCCATTGAAATTCCTAGGGTCCCATTCAGAGGTAGATGCTCCCTAATCTTGCATAGGCGCCCTCTAAATAAACTTTGGGCATCATTTTACATTTACATTGGGGTCTATATACATGGCTATGTATTATATTCATATCCCACCCATATGAAACTTAAAAGCAACTCTCAGCTGTATAAGTTATTGTATAAATGAAATATAAGAAACATTTGATGGTACAAATATGTGCAAACACACTCATTTCTATGCTTAAATGAGAGAGAAAGATTAGGACTATTTTTGCATGAAAAAAAATCCCTATTTTTTTCTTCTTTCTGCAGTGGCCTTCTAGACGGATTGGCTCAGATGTGAGTAAAACCTTTGCTTGCTCATATTATACTCATTTCTGGGAACCCCCAAGATCAACAGGCACCGAAATTCCTAGGGTCACATTCAAAGCTACATGCTCCCAAATTCGGCATCGGTGCGCTCCAAATAAACTTTGGGCCTCGTTTTGTCTTTGCTTTGGGGTCTATTTACAGTATATGGGCATATATTATATTTATATCCTGCCCATAAGAGACTTAAAAGCAATTCTCAGCATGTAAAAGTTATTGTATAACCGAAATATAAGGAAGATTTGACAGTATAAATATACACAACCACACCCATGTCTATGCCTAGATTAGATTAGATTTATTGGATTTATATGCCGCCCCTCTCCGCAAACTCGGGGCGGCTCACAACAATAATTAAAAAACAGCACAGTACATAATACCAAATCCAATGCCCACCAATCTAATTACAATTTTAAATTAGTAATCTCATAAAAACAGTGTATATAAAAACAGGCACACAGTCAATCAATCAACAAAACAACATGGGCAAGGGGGAGGTGTTTTAGTTCCCCCATGCCTGACGGCAGAGGTGGGTCTTAAGGAGTTTTCGAAAGGCAGGGAGGGTGGGGGCAATCCTAATCTCAGGGGGGAGCTGGTTCCAGAGGGTCGGGCCCCCCACAGAGAAGGCTCTTCCCCTGGGTCCCGCCAGACGACATTGTTTAGTCGACGGGACCCGGAGAAGGCCAACTCTGTGGGACCTAACCGGTCGCTGGGATTCGTGCGGCAGGAGGTGGTCCCGAAGATATTCTGGTCCGGTGCCTATGCATGAGTGAGAAACATGACTATTTCTGCAAGAAAAAAAATCAGTGTTTTTTCTTCTTCTTTCTGCAGTGGTCTTCTAGACGGTTTGGCTCAGAAGTGAGTTAAACTTTTTCTTTCTCATATAATACACATTTCTGGAAACCCCTAAAACCAACTGGTATTGAAATTGCTAGGGTCCCATTAAAGCTCTCAAGCTTCCCAAATAAGAAAATAAATTCTTAGCATGTATAAGTTATTGTATAACTGAAATATTAGAAAGATTAGAGTGTATAAATAT
This sequence comes from Erythrolamprus reginae, assembly GCF_031021105.1. Classification (NCBI taxonomy): domain Eukaryota; kingdom Metazoa; phylum Chordata; class Lepidosauria; order Squamata; family Dipsadidae; genus Erythrolamprus; species Erythrolamprus reginae. Next base: position 8,718,971 of record NC_091960.1, read on the forward strand.
ACACAAACACACCCATGTCTACCTCTATGCTTAAATGAGATTATTAAATTATTTCTGCAAGAAAAAAAATCCATATTTTTCTTCTCTCTGCGGTGGCCTTCTAGACGGTTTGGCTCAGATGTGAGTAAAATCTTTGCTTGCTGATATTATACTCATTTCTGGGAACCCCCAAAACCAAAAGGCATTGAAATTCCTAGGGTCCCATTCAGGGGTAGATGCTCCCTAATCTTGCATAGGCGCCCTCTAAATAAACTTTGGGCATCATTTTACATTTACATTGGGGTCTATATACATGGCTATATATTATTTTTATATCCCACCCATATGAAACTTAAAAGCAACTGTCAGCATGTATACATTATTGTACAAATGAAATATAAGAAACATTTGATGGTATAAATATACATAAACACACTCATTTCTATGCTTAAATGAGAGAGAAACATCAGGACTATTTTTGCATGAAAAAACACCTATTTTTTCTCCTTTCTGCAGTGGCCTTCTAGACGGTTTGAGTCAGATGTGAGTAAAACCTTTGCTTGCTCATATTATACCCATTTCTGGGAACCCCCCAAGACCAACAGGCATTGAAATTCCTAGGGTCACATTCAGGGGTAGATGCTCCCCAAACTGGCATAGGTATTCTCCAAATAAACTTTGGGCATCATTTGGGGAGCCTTAACTGCCCAGGACACTACAATTTTGTATTTATTTTGGGATCTATATATATGACTATGTATGTATTATGTTATTTATTCAATTTACTGTATATCCTGCCCATATGAAACTTGAAAGCAACTCTCAGCATATATAAGTTATTGTATAATTGAAATATAAGAAAGATTTGATGGTATAAATATATGCAAACACACTAATGTCTATGCTTAAATGAGAGAGAAACATCAGGACTATTTTTTGCATGAAAAAAATCCATATTTTTCTTCTTTCTGCAGTGGCCTTCTAAACGCTTTGGCTCAGATGTGAGTAAAATCCAAAACCAACAGGAATTGAAATTCCTAGGGTCACATTCAGGGGTAGATGCTCCCTAATCTTGCATCGGTGCCCCCTAAATTAACTTTAGGCATCATTTTACATTTACATTGGGGTCTATATACATGGCTATGTATTATATTCATATCCCACCCCTATGAAACTTAAAAGCAACTCCCAGGATGTATAAGTTATTGTATAAATGAAATATAAGAAACATTTGATAAATATACGGTACATAAACACACTCACTTCTATGCTCAAATGAGAGAGAAACATCAGGACTATTTTTGCATTAAAAAACACCTATTTTTTCTTCTTTCTGCAGTGGCCTTCTAGACGGTTTGAATCAGATGTGAGTAAAACCTTTGCTTGCTCATATTATAAATATATATGCAAACACACTCATGTCTATGCTTAAATGAGAGAGAAACATCAGGACTATTTTTTGCATCAAAAAAAATCCATATTTTTCTTCTTTCTGCAGTGGCCTTCTAGACGGTTTGGCTCAGATGTGAGTAAAATCTTTGCTTGCTGATATTATACACATTTCTGGGAACCCCCAAAACCAACAGCCATTGAAATTCCTAGGGTCACATTCAGGGGTACATGCTCCCTAATCTGGCATAAGTGCACTCCAAATAAACTTTGGGCATCATTTTGCATTTACACTGGGGTCTATATACAGGTATATGGCTATGTATTATGTTTATATCCCGCCCATATGAAACTTAAAAGCAACTCTCAGCATGTATAAGTTATTGTATAAATGAAATATAAGAAACTTTTGATGGTATAAATATGCGCAAATATATTCATTTCTATGCTTAAATGAGAGAAAAACATTAGGATTATTTTTGCATTTAAAAAATCCCTATTTTTTCTTCTTCCTGCAGTGGCCTTCTAGACGTTTTAGCTCAGATGTGAGTAAAACCTTTGCTTGCTCATATTATACTCATTTCTGGGAACCCCCAAAACTAACAGGCATTGAAATTCCTAGGGTCACATTCAGGGGTAGATGCTCCCAACACTGAGATTATTTGAGGAGCCTTAACTGCGAGGAAACTACAATTTAGTATTTATTTGAGGTCTATATATATGGCTATGTATGTATTATGTCATTTATTCAATTTATATCCTGCCCATATGAAACTTGAAAGCAACTCTCAGCATATATAAGTTATTGTATAATTGAAATATAAGAAACATTAGATGGTATAAATATGCGCAAACAGACTGATTTCTATGCTTAAATGAGAGAGAAAGATTAGGACTATTTTTGCATGAAAAAAAATCCCTATTTTTTTTCTTCTTTCTGTAGTGGCCTTCTAGACGGTTTGGCTCAGATGTGAGTAAAATCTTTGCTTGCTGATATTATACTAATTATCTTTCTTTCTTTCTTTCTTTCTTTCTTTCTTTCTTTATTCATTCATTCATTCATTCATTCATTCATTCATTCATTCATTTAATTCAATTTTTATGCCGCCCTTCTCCTTAGACTCAGGGCAGCTTACAACATGTTAGCAATAGCACTTTTTAACAGCGCCAGCATATTGCCCCCACAATCCAGGTCCTCATTTTACCCACCTCGGAAGGATGGAAGGCTGAGTCAACCTTGAGCCGGTGATGAGATTTGAACCGCTGACCTACAGATCTACAGTCAGCTTCAGTGGCCTGCAGTACAGCACTCTACCTGCTGCGCCACCCCGGGAACCCCCAAGACCAACAGGCACTGAAATTCCTAGGGTCACATTCTGGGGTAGATGCACCCTAATCTGGCATAGGTGTACTCCAAATAAACTTTGGGCATCATTTTGCATTTACACTGGGGTCTATATACAGGTATATGGCTATGTATTATGTTTGTATCCCGCCCATATGAAACTTAAAAGCAACTCTCAGCATAAGTTATTGTATAAATGAAATATAAGAAACATTTGATGGTATAAATATGCGCAAACACACTCATATCTATGCTTAAATGAGAGAGAACGATTAGGACTATTTTTGCATGAAAAAAAATCCCTATTTTTTTTCTTCTTTCTGCAGTGGCCTTCTAGACGGTTTGGCTCAGATGTGAGTAAAACCTTTGCTTGCTCACATTGTACTCATTTCTGGGAACCCCCAAAACCAATGGGTATTGCAATTCCTAGGGTCACATTCAGGGGTACATGCCCCCAAATCTGGGGTAGGCATTCTGTGAAGTGTATCCGGGTCCCTGGGGGATTATGTTGAAGCAGAAAGACATAAACTGCTTGAAAACAGAAAAGGAAAACAGACATCTGGATTATCCCCACTTCATTCCTTGCTGCTGCAGGATCTTCCAATCAAAAGACACTTAGACATTTCATTATAACAATGTGAATATCCATACAAGTAGCTCTAGGGTTACATCCAGGGGTACATGCTCCCAAATCTAGCATAGGTATGGTCCAAATAAACTTTGTGCCTCATTTTGTCTTTGCTTTGGGGTCTATTTACAGTATATGGCCATATATTATATTTATATCCTGCCCATAAGAGACTTAAAAGCAATTCTCAGCATGTAAAAGGTATTGTATAACTGAAGTATAAGGAAGATTTGATAGTATTAATATACGCAATCACACCCATGTGCTAAATGAGAGAGAAACATGACTATTTCTGCAAGAAAAAAAAAATCCATGTTTTTTCTTCTTTTTTCTGCAGTGGTCTTCTAGACGGTTTGGCTCAGAAGTGAGTTAAACTTTTTTCTTTCTCATATAATGCACATTTCTGGAAACCCCTAAAACCAACTGGTATTGAAATTGCTAGGGTCCCATTAAAGGTCTCAATTGTAGGGTCGGTGCACTCTGATGGGAAGTCTTTGGGGATCTTCTAAGTCTATATGTGGCTGTTTTTTAAAATATTTATTTAATTTATATCCTGCCCACATCAGACTTAAAAGCAACTTGCAACCTGCATAATTATAGGACTGAAATATTAGAAAGATTTGAGGATGTAAATATATACACACACCCATGCCTATGCATATGCTCAAATGACTGCAATTTTTAATTTTATACTCTAATTACTTATTAAAACATTTTCTCTGAGAAATAACACCATATTTTCCTTCTTTCTGAAGTGGCCCTTCAGAAGCATTGGCTCAGAAGTAAGTATAACTTTTGCCTACTCATAGTCATTTGAGAGAACCCCCAAACTATCTGATTCTGAAAATTATATACCGCTTTGGTCGCTCATATTATACTCATTTCTGGAAACCCCAAAACCAAAAGACATTGAAATTCCTAGGGTCACATTCAGGGGTAGATGCTCCCAAAACTGGTGTAGTTTCACTCCAAATAAAGTTTGGGTCTCATTTTGTCTTTACTTTGGGTTCTGCATATATGACTACGTATTATGTCATTTATTCATTTTATATCCTTCCCAAATAAGAAAAGAAATTCTTAGCATGTATAAGTGATTGTATAACTGAAAAATTAGAAAGATTAGAGTGTATAAATATACACAAACACACCCATGTCTACCTCTATGCTTAAATGAGATTATTAAATTATTTCTGCAAGAAAAAAAAATCCATATTTTTCTTCTTTCTGCAGTGGCCTTCCAGACGGTTTGGCTCAGATGTGAGTAAAATCTTTGCTTGCTGATATTATATTCATTTCTGGGAACCCCCAAGACCAACAGGCATTGAAATTCCTAGGTTCACATTCAGGGGTAGATGCTCCCTAATTTGCAATAAGTGCACTCCAAATAAACTTTGGGCATCATTTTGCATTTACACTGGGGTCTATATACAGGTATATGGCTATGTATTATATTCATATCCCGCCCATATGAAACTTAAAAGAAACTCTCAGCATGTATAAGTTATTGTATAAATGAAATATAAGAAACATTTGATGGTATAAATATGTGCAAACACACTCATTTCTATGCTTAAATGAGAGAGAACGATTAGGACTATTTTTGCATGGGGAAAAAAATTCCTATTTTTTTCTTCTTTCTGCAGTGGCCTTCTAGACGGTTTGGCTCAGATGTGAGTAAAACCTTTGCTTGCTCATATTACATGCTCCCAAATTTGGCATAGGTGCGCTCCAAATAAATTTTGGGCCTCCTTTTGTCTTTGCTTTGGGGTCTATTTACAGTATATGGGCATATATTATATTTATATCCTGCCCATAAGAGACTTAAAAGCAATTCTCAGCATGTTTATTTTAGTTTAGTTTAGTTTATTTAGATTTGTATGCCGCCCCTCTCCGAAGACTCGGGGCGGCTAACAACAATAAAAAACAATGTAGCAAATCTAATATTAAAAAGTAATCTAAAAAACCCCAATTTAAGAGACCAATCATACCAACAAGCATAACATTTATAAATTCTATAAGCCTAGGGGGAAGGGAGAAAAAAAAAATTCAATTCCCCCATGCCTGACGACAGAGGTGGGTTTTAAGGAGCTTGCGAAAGGCAAGGAGGGTGGGGGCAACTCTGATATCTGGGGGGAGCTGGTTCCAGAGGGTCGGGGCCGCCACAGAGAAGGCTTTTCTCCTGGGTCCCGCCAAATGACATTGTTTAGTCGACGGGACCCGGAGAAGGCCAACTCTGTGGGACCTAACCAGTCGCTGGATTCATGCGGCAGAAGGCGGTCCCGGAGATATTCTGGTCCGGTGCCATGAAGGGCTTTATAGGTCATAACCAACACTTTGAATTGTGACGGGAAACTTATCGGCAACCAATGCAGACTGCGGAGTGTTGGTGTAACATGGGCATGTAAAAGGTATTGTATAACTGAAGTAGAAGGAAGATTTGATAGTATTAATATACACAATCACACCCATGTCTATGCCTATGCTAAATGAGAGAGAAACATGATTATTTTTGCAAGAAAAAAAAAGTGTGTTTTTTCTTCTTCTTTCTGCAGTGGCCTTCTAGACGTTTTGGCTCAGATGTGAGTAAAAACCCTTTCTTGCTCATATTATATATTATTGAAAACCCCCAAAAGTAACCAGCATTAAATTCCTAGGGTCCCATTAAAGGCCCTAAATCCAGGATAGGGTAGTATTTGGGGATATTCTTCTCTTTACTGTTAAGTCCATGTGTGGCTGTTTATTTTTATTATTTATTTAATTTATATCCCGCCCATATGAGAGTTAAAAGAAACTCTCAACCTGCATAATTGTATAACTGAAATATTAGAAAGACTTGAGAGTGCAAATACACACGCACACCCATATCTATGTATATGCTTAAACGAGAGAGAATTTAAGTTTCAATTTTATACTCTAAATGCCCATTAAAACTATTTCTCTGAGAACAAACCCCATATTTTTCCTTCCTTCTGCAGTGGCCTTTAAGACGCATTGGCTCAGAAGTGAGTATAACATTTGCTTACTCAGAGAACTCCAAACTGTTGTAGGCTGCTTCCCAAAACGTGAGTAAATCTACTGAGCTTAGTAGCTTTTGTCCAGATGTAGCAATTTAATACTTTGTTTATTTTATTTATATGCCTGAAATATCATGCTTAAAAGCAATCTATGGCTTATATTATACACAGTAACTGAAATTTAAGAAATGTTTGAAGGCATAAATATTATGCACACAAACGCATCCACATTTATGTATATATGCTAACAAGAGAGAGAATGCAAGCTTGCATCTATAACAATAAAAACTAATAAAAACATTAGAACTCTTTCATCAAGAAACAAAACCTTATCTATCTTTTGTTTGCAGTGGCCTTCCAGACGTTTTGGTTCAGAAGTGAGTATAACCTTTGCTTACTCATTGTAGGCTTCCATTTATTAATATCAAATAAATAATAAATTATTATTGTTCCCAAACTATGGGAAGGTGCACTGTGAGCAGTAGCCGGTGTCTGCATATGGATGTTTAATATTTTATTTATACGCCTCAAATCTCATGCTTAATTGCAAACATCGGCTTATATATTTATCAACGGCTTAGTGAGGGCTGTAAAGCACTGTGAAGCGGTATATAAGTCTAAGTTCTATTGCTATATAACTTATCATACAAGCAAAATGTAAGAAAATATTGAAGGCATGCATATTGTCTTCATGTAGCTTATATGAGAGTGAATGCGAGTTTGCATTTATACCAATTATAAATGCAAACTCGCATTTATACCAATTATAAATGCAAACTTATTAAAAACATTAGGACTATTTGTCCAAGAAAAAAAACAACCCTATTTTTTCTTCTTTCTGCAGTGGCTTTCTAGGCTATTTGGCTCAGAGGTGAGTAAAACCTTTGCTTGCTCATATTATACTCATTTCTGGGAACCCCCAAAACTAAGAGGCATTAAAATTCCTAGGGTCACATTCAGGGGTAGATGCTCCCAAAACTGGCGTAGATGCTCTCCAAATAAACTTTGGGGATCATTTTGCATTTACACTGGGGTCTATATATATTACTATGTACTATGTTTATATCCTGCCCATATGAAATTTAAAAGCAACTCTCGGCATCTATAAGCTATTGTATAAATGAAATATAAGAAAAAATTGATGGTATAAATATACAGAAACATTAATTAAATTAAAATTAAATTAAGGGGCGTACATAAGTGCACCAGAGTGCCTACCGTCCCCTGTCCTATAGTCTCTCCTATATCTCCTATATCTTTTCTTCTATACCTATATCTTTTTCTGCTATTCTCTCATAGTTATATTTCACTCCTTTATTTTCTCCTCTATTCCCCCTTTAATACATTCTACCTGATTATATTCTCTGTAACCCTCATTGTGTATTGGACAAAACAAACAAACAAATAAATAAATAAATACACATGTCTACATCTATCCTGCCCATATGAAATTTAAAAGCAACTCTCGGCATCTATAAGCTATTGTATAAATGAAATATAAGAAAAAAATGATGGTATAAATATACAGAAACATTAATTAAATTAAAATTAAATTAAGGGGCGGACATAAGTGCACCAGAGTGCCTATTGTCCCCTGTTCTATTGTCTCTCCTATATCTTCTATATCTTCTCTTCTCTTCTATACCTATATCTTTTTCTGCTATTCTCTCATAGTTATATTTCACTCCTTTATTTTCTCCTGTATTCCCCCTTTAATACATTCGATTATACCCTCTATGTTCTGTCTGGGTTCCCCCAGACGTCAACACCAACTAAAAGGAGTAGCCAGACAAGCTGGTAAAAAGCAAAGTCATTTTATATCTTTGAAAACAAACACAGATAACAAAAACTGTTCTTACAAACTGGAATGCTATGAAGCTTCACAGAAGAGTCACGACGGCCAGACAATACAACAGGCTTCTTGCTGGCACACACACCACTGTAGATAATAAAACCCACGCCTCCCCCAAGTTTTCAGCCTTCGAGGCCACAAGCCAGAATCAGAGACGCCAAGGATCGAAGCAAGGTCACAGGACTCCCAAAAGATAACTCTCCACAATACAGGAAGGGCGGGCCTGCCTTTTCAACCCTTCTGAGGAGAACCACACCCAAACCCAGCTGTTGCCTATTAGGGATGGAAATACCTGGCTAATTGGCCCCTTCGTTGTGCTGCCCTTCTCTGCCTCATATCTATGATGGCTTGTGCGTTCTCATCTAATGACTCCAGGCTACTCGCTGGGGAGAGCTCCCCCCCGGGGGTCTCAGGCTGTTCTCCCTCCTCCTCGTCCTGACATTCCTCTTCCCCGTCTGCCTGGTCCTCCTCCTCCTCCTGTTCCTCGTCCTCCCCCTCTGAGCATGGAGCCGGCAGAGTTCCAGCCATTCCCCGAGGAGCCTCAGGCTGAATCACAACACTCTACAACCCTCATTGTGTATTATTGTGTATTGGACAAAACAAACAAACAAACAAATAAATAAATACACATGTCTACATCTATCCCTAAATAATAGAAAAACATGACTATTTCTTCAAGAAAAAAATAAATCCACATTTTTCTTCTTTCTGCAGCGGCCTTCTAGACGATTTGACTCAGATGTGAGTAAAACCTTTGTTTGCTCATATTATACCCATTTCTGGGAACCCCCAAGACCAACAGGCATTGAAATTCCTAGGGTCACATTCAAGGGTGCATGCTCCCAAATCTAAGTTAGGCATTCTGTGAAGTGGAGCCCGGGTCCCTGGGGGATTATGTTGAAGCAGAAAGACATAAACTGCTTGAAGACAGAGAAGCAAAGCAGACATCTGGAATATCCTCGCTTCATTCCTTGCTGCTGCAGAATCTTCCAATCAAAAGACATTTAAAGATTTCATAATAACAATCTGAATATCCATACAGGTAGTTCTAGAGTCACATTCAGTGGTACATTCTCCCAAATCTGACATGGGTGCGCTCCATGGGGATCATTTATCTTTGTTTTGGGATCCATTTAAAGTATATGGGCATATGTTATATTTATATACTGTCCATAAGAGACTGAAAAGCAACTCTCAGCTTGTAAAAGTTATTGTATAACTGAAATATAAGGAAATTTTGATAGTATATATATACATACCGTAAGCCGACCCATGTCTATTCCTATGCTTAAATGGGAGAGAAACATCACTATTTCTGCAAGAAAAAAAATTCATATCCAACTCTCGGAATCTATAAGCTATTGTATAAATGAAATACAGTGATCCCTCGATTTTCGCGGCTTCAAACTTCGTGAAACGCTATACCACGGTTTTTCAAAAAATATTAATTAAAAAATACTCCACGGTTTTTTTTGCTATACCACGGTTTTTCCCACCCGATGACGTCATACGTCATCACCAAGAGTCACTTCTCTGTCTCTTTCTCTTTCTTTCCTGTCATTCTCTGCTTCAATCATTTTCTCATTTCTCTTTTTTTCTCCCCTTTTTTCTATCATTTCTCTCTCTCTTCCTTCCACTCTTCTATCTCTCTTTCTTCCTCTCTCTCACTCTCTTCCTTCCTTTCTCATCTTTCTTTCTCTCTCTCTTTCTCTATCTTGCTTCTTCCTCTCTCACACTCTCTTCCTCCCTCTCTCATCTCTTTCTTTCCTTCTTTTTCTCTATCTCTCCCCCTCTTGCTCTCGAGCGGCGAGCGAGCGGCCGGGTGAACGGTGGGTGGGCGGGCGAACGGCGGGCGAGCGGTGAGTGAGCGGGTGGGCAGGCAAATGGGCGAGCAGTGAGCGAGCGGGCGGGCGAATGGCGGGTGGCCGGGCGAACGGCGGGCGAACGGCGGGCGGGCGGGCAGGCAGGCAAGCGGCGAATGGCGGGCGGGCAAACTGTGGGCGGGCGGGTGCTGGGGGGGCGGGGGCAGCCGACATTCAAAGCAATCTTTGTTGGCTTCCGCACTTTCGTCGTTCCCTGCCCTAATTTCAAGCCCGTCTCCTTGTGCTGCCTTGAAAAAGGGTGCGTGGGGGTAGTTTTTGGCTGTCCATAGCCAAAAATGGTGTTTTTACTTCCGCGCCGCTATATCGCGGAAAATCGATTTTCGTGGGAGGTCTTGGAACGTAACCCACGCGAAAATCGAGGGATCACTGTATAAGAAAAAATTGATGGTATAAATATACAGAAACATACTCATGTCTACGTCTATCCTTAAATAATAGAAAAACATGACTATTTCTGCAAGAAAAAAAATCCAAATTTTTCTTCTTTCTGCAGTGGCCTTCTAGACGGTTTGGCTCAGACGTGAGTAAAACCTTTGCTTGCTCACATTATACTCATTTCGGGGAACCTCCAAAACCAATGGGCATTGAAATTCTAGAGTCACATTCAGGGGTAGCTGCTCCCAAATCTGGTGTAGTTTCACTCCAAATAAAGTTTGGAGCTCATTTTGTCTTTACTTTGGGGTCTGCATATATGACTACGTATTATGTTATTTATTCATTTTATATCCTTCCCAAATAAAAAAAGAAATTCTTAGCATGTATAAGTGATTGTATAACTGAAATATTAGAAAGATTAGAGTGTATAAATATACAGAAACACACCCATCTCTACCTCTATGCTTAAATGAGATTATTAAATTATTTTTGCATGAAAAAAAAATCCAAATTTTTCTTCTTTCTGCAGTGGCCTTCTAGACGGTTTGACTCAGAAGTGAGTAGAACCTTTGCTTGCTCACATTATACTAATTTCTTGGAACCCCCAAGACCAACAGGCATTGAAATTCCTAGGGTCACATTCAGGGGTACATGCTCCCAAATCTGGGGTAGGCATTCTGTGAAGTGTAGCCCAGGCCCCTGGGGGATTATGTTGAAGCAGAAAGACATAAACCGCTTGAAGACAGAGAAGCAAAGCAGGTAACCCTCATTGATAGTCCTCATTTAGTGACTGTAACTAGGACCAGCAAGAAATCAATTGTTACATGAAAAATCACATGAATGTGCTCACAACAATGCTCATTCAATGACTGGAACCTGTGAAAGATTCATCCAAAGTTGCGAATCCCAGCGACCAATTAGGTCCCACAGAGTGGTCTCCTCCAGGTCCCGTCAACCAAACAATGTCGCTTGGCGGGACCCAGAGGAAGAGCCTTCTCTGTGGCGGCCCCGACCCTCTGGAAACAACTCCCCACAGAGATTAGAATTGCCCCCACCCTCCTTGCCTTTCACAAGCTGCTTAAAACCCACCTCTGCTGCCTGTCATGGGGGAACTAAGATACACTTTCCCCCTAGGCCTTCACAATTTTATGTATGGTATGTTTGTATGTATGATTGGTCTTTATATAATGGGTTTTTAACTGCTTTTTTAGTATTGGATTTTGTTGTACTGTTTTACTGCTGTTGTTAGCCGCCCCGAGTCTGCGGAGAGGGGCGGCATACAAATCCAATAAATAATAATAATAAACAATAATAATAAAACCTTTTTTAAAATCACAGTCGTAATTCATTGTCCCTGGCAGTCGCTAAACAAGGACTACTTGTTGCACCTTTCTTTGCAGTTATTGTAAGGATAAAAGTATGCAAACCCCTGAATGTACCATTTACAGCTTTCAGGGGGTAAACATTTATTTATTAGTATTATCCGAGATGTTCTGAAACTTACTTAGGAAGGATTGTAAGTTCCTACATGTGTTCGGATTCAATTGTGGGTCTCTTTAGAATCCCCTCCCAGATTTTTCCTGCTCTTTGTTGCAGAAAAAACTAGTTTGTAATGTGAATTTTGAATTTCTCTAGGGGGGCCCGCGCTTCAGGGAGGAGAGATATTTTTTAAAATCTATTATACGGCGCTCTCTACGTGTAAGTATGATCTTCTCCTTGGTTTTCTTATTTCCTTTGTTGATTACAGCCTGAAATTCCTAAATCTTGTTTCAACTACTTGAGGACCCAGATTGTTGGGAGCAAGAGACTTACTCTCTGTAAACCTGTAAACTTAGAGAGGGCTGTAAAAGCATTGTAAAGCGGTCTATAAGTCTAAATTCTATTGCTATTACTACTTCCCTTCTAGAAGGATTGCGGCTTAAGACATCTCATAGGAAAATGTGGAGAGGTCAATCGTTGATTACTAACTTGTGTATATTCACAAGTTTATTTTATTTATTTATTCAATTTCTATGCCGCCCTTCTCCTTAGACTCAGGGCGGCTTACAACATGTTAGCAATAGCACTTTTAACAGAGCCAGCATATATTGCCCCCACAATCCGGGTCCTCATTTTACCCACCTCGGAAGGATGGAAGGCTGAGTCAACCTTGAGCCGGTGATAAGATTTGAACCGCTGACCTACAGATCTACAGTCAGCTTCAGTGGCTTGCAGTACAGCACTGTACCTGCTGCGCCACCTCGGGTCTTTGGTATTAAAATATATTTTGGGTTTAAACTGTATTGGGTTTTAAAGCAAGAACTGGTTTGGCTGGACAGTGGAAAGAGACTGCATTTTCCAAACACATCTCCCCAAGACAAGAGGGAGTGGATAATGGAGAAGAGATTCAATCACACTGTTTTCAAAAACTACAGTTATATAAAATATCCTCGAATCTGCACAAATCTGGATATAGATCTCTATAATTATTGTTTGATGCAAATACATTATTTTTAAACAGAACTGTTGAACAGGAAGGAAACTGGAAGATTAGAAAATATTTGATAGGTTCCTATAAATTGTCTTTCTTTTAGATTCCACATGATTAGACCGAGATAATCCCTCTGATTAGACAGAGATTAGACAGAGATTCAACAAATAAACTGCCTGCATAGTTACTTACTGTAGTTACTTACTGTAACTATCATACAGTAGTTAAAGGTGACGGGCAAGGCCAACTCTCAAAAAATGAAATTAAAAATACAGAAGAATAAAATGCTTATATTAGCATTAAATTACAGTAAACATAAAATCAGATACATGAATTGGTTGCTTCTTTGTTGGTTTTTTAAAAGTCAAGATGAGATGAGATTTTCCTGGGGGTTTTTTTCTTTTTAAATATTTTAATTAATTTTCCACTTTTAAAAGGAAAACACAAAAGTAAATACAAAGAAAATTAAAGAAAATTAAATTAATAATAGTATATACAGATATTAGCATTATATTAATTTAAAGTCACTATATTTATATTATATTAATTATACACTAGATTATATTTTGGCTCAAGTATATAAATTAGTACATGTTTTTTTCCATTAACAAAATAATTTCATATATGCTTTTTTTCATGATTATTTGTGCAACACCCATAAAAATGGATGGACCTTCCTGTTGCCAACATCTTGAGTTCTTGGACTATACCCTGGAGATATATTTGCTCATAATTCACTCCATTGGATTCAAACCAGTTGGGGTTCAGGCCCACAACTCAAAAAACCTGTTTTCCCTTATTTTGAGGTCACTTTATATAAATTATTTACATAGAAACTACATTCAGTTAGTTTTTTTGAGAAAGATCACCTAAATTAAAATCAATTATTGGCTTGTATATATTATTATAAAATTGAAATAACAGAATATTGGGTGGGAATAAATATTGTGCACACCCATCCATATGTATGCATAGGTTTACATGAGAGAGCATACAAGTTTGCATTATATATATTTATATGTTTATTAAAGATTAAAGAATCCATGTTTTTCTTCTTTTTCCAGAGGCTTTTAAGACCCTTCATCTTACCAGTGAGTACCCCCTTTGCTTGCTCATTTTATAGCCATTTGAGACGACCCAAAAAAACTAACTACAGTGGTACCTCTACTTATAAACTTAATTTGTTCCATGACCAGGTTCATAAGTAGAAAAGTTCGTAAGACGAAGCAATTTCCCCCATAGGAATCAATGTAAAAGCAAATAATGCATGCAACCCCACCCCAAAAGTCACCCCTTTTGCCTTGCACCACTGGGAATCCCCGCCTCCGGACTTCCGGTGCCAGCCAAAGCGCCTGTCCTTGCATTGCTGGGATTTCTCTGAGCCTCCCCTCGCTGGGATTCAAAGCAGCACCAGCAAAAATGAAGGGAATCCCAGCGAGGGGAGCCTCTAGGAAATCCCAGCAATGCAAGAATGGGCCCTACATGGAATCGGACCAGAATATCTCTGGGACCGCCTTCTGCTGCACGAATCCCAGTCTGGCAGGACCCAGGGGAAGAGCCTTCTCTGTGGTGGCTCCGACCTTCTGGAACCAGCTCCCCCCCCCCAGAGATTAGGATTGCCCCCACCCTCCTTGCCTTTCGGAAACTCCTTAAAACCCACCTCTGCCGTCAGGCATGGGGGAATTGAAACATCTCCCCCTTGCCCATGTAGTTTCTGTGTATGATTCGACTGTGTGCTAGTTTTTTATATATTGGGGTTTCTTTTGGATTTTTTAACCTAAAACTGTAATTTAGATTGCTAAACAGTGTTGCCTCTAATTTTTTTGGGGGGTGGACGGAAAGGTATAGTGTCTGAGTGGCAGTCCCTTCGGGACTGGGCGGCACAGAAATAATAAATCAATAAATCAATAAGCAAACAAACAAACAAACAAACAAACAAACAAACAAACAAATAAATAAAAAACCCACCCTGTTTTGCCTCAGAGAATTTCAAAATAAAATACTGTACTGTGTGTCTATAACAGTGAGCTCATAATAGGGCAACTCTATCAATATCAAAATGCCACTTAAATAGTTGAGCTAGTTTCAAACTAGATTTTGATTTTCTTTCTCTCTTCCTTACTCCCATTCTTTTTCTTTCTGTTTTCCTTCCTCTCTTTTTTCTATCTGTTTCTCTCTCTTCCTCTCTCTCTCCTTCCCTCTCACTCTTTCCCTCTCGGCTTTTGGGCAGGTTTGGAAAACTCTGAGTTGATGATGATTTTTAAGTGAGCGATTGCTCACTGCTCAGCTTAGAGGGAACTATGTTGCTAAATATTAGATTTGTTACTATTTATTGTTTTTTTCCATTGTTGTGAGCCGCCCCGAGTCTGCGGAGAGGGGCGGCATATAAATCTAATCTAATCTAATCTAATCTAATCTAATCTAATCTAATCTAATCTAATCTAATCTAATCTAATCTAATCTAATCTAATCTAATCTAATCTAATCTAATCTAATCTAATCTAATCTAATCTAATCTAATCTAATCTAATCTAATCTAATCTAATCTAATCTAATCTAATCTAATCTAATCTAATCTAATCTAATCTAATCTAATCTAATCTAATCTAATCTAATCTAATCTAATCTAATCTAATCTAATCAATCTGTTCCCATTTCTATAGGAAACTGGTCGCTGGGATGATGTCTCTTTTAGAAAGTCTATTCCACAATGCCTTCCATTCGTAAGTATGAGCCTCTCTATCACTTTCTTTGAGGAACAGACTCTCTGCTTACAGTCCGAATTTCCCAAATTCCCTTTCAGTCTCTTCCCACCTGGGCAGATTGTGGGTTAAGACAGCTGATAGGAAAACAGTTAAGAGATCAGTCACTTAAACATGATCTAAGTATTGCCCACAAGATCATATGCTGCAACGTCCCGCCTGTCAACGACTACTTCAGCTTCAACCCCAACAACAACAGAGGACACAACAGATACAAGCTTAATATTAACCACTCCAAATTGGACTGTAAAAAATATGACTTTAGTAATAGAGTTGTCGAAGCATGGAACTCATTACCGGACTCCGTAGTATCTTCCCCTAACCCCTAACCCTTAGACTATCCACAGTTGACCTCTCCAGATTCCTAAGAGGTCAGTAAGGGGCGTCCATAAGTGCACTAGTGTGCCTCCCGTCCCCTGTCCTATTGTCTCTCCTATATCTCCTATATCGTATCTACTTTTCTTCTATTCTATTCTCATAATATCCTTGTATTCTCTAATTGGTATATTCTGTTCCTAAATTTTCACTTCTATTCTTTCTCTAATATACTTTACTCGAGTATAACCTCTATAACCTTCATTGTGTATTACTGTGCATTGGAACAAACAAACAAACAAACAAACAAACAAACAAACAAACAAACAAACAAAATAAAACTATCTCTCCTGACCCAGCCTTGGTTTTCTTCATGCACTTTTTTTTCCCCATTCTGCAGTGGCTTCCTAGATCTTGTGGCTCAAGAGTGAGTATAACCTCTTTACATTTTATTTATTTTATTTATTTATTGGATTTGTATGCCACCCCTCTCCGCAGACTCGGGGCGGCATACAAATGTCCTACCCATTTGAGAGAACCCGCTCCCACAAAGAACTATCTGGCTCTGAAAATCGTAGGGTCCCATTTAATCTTGTTCCCAAATCTGGGGTAGGAACAGTAGCCCCGAGATATCTTTCTCTCCTTCCATTCGGGTCTATATATGATTATTTATTATTTTATTTATTAAACGTATATGCTGTCCATCTCCCACTTACAAGCAACTTGGCTTATCTAGTATATAATATAGCTGAATTATTTTTAAAAAGTCTGATGGTCTAAATATTATGCACACACACCTGTGTGTATGTATAGGCTTTGATGGGAAAGATCTACTAAATATCTATTATCTATTAAAACCATTTCACCAAGAAAGATATTTTGTTCTTTTTTGCAGTGGCCTTTTAGACACTTGGGCTCAGCAGTGAGTATTACCTTTGCCTATTCTTATTATACCCGATTAAAGAGAACCCTGCAGAAGTGCCTAGCTCTGAAAATTGTATAAAAACCCTATACAGGGTTTTTATTTTATTTTATTTTATTTATTAAATTTGTATGCCGCCCCTCTCCGTAGACTCGGGGCAGCTCACAGCAGTAATAGAAAAACAATATACAATACAAATCTAATAATTAAAACTAAAAACCCATAATTTAAAAAACATGCACACAACATACCATACATAAACAATATAGGCCTGGGGAAGTTATCTCAGTTCCCCCATGGTTGATGTTGTTAGTAGCAAGTCATGTCCGACCCATCGGGACCCTATGAATAACATTCCTCCAGGCCTTCCTATCCTCTACAATCCCACAGAGTCCATTTAAGCTCATGTCAACTGCTTCAGTAACTCCATCTAGCACCTCATTTTCTCTCTCTCTCTCTCTCTCTGTGTACATACACATGCAGTTTATATAGTAGATAATGTATATTTTTGTATGCCTGTGTGTACACATATGACATATATACATAGAATTAAATAGTATATTTTGGATGTTCAGCAATAGTAAATAGATAGGGAAATTATATTTATTTGAGACAAGGAGAGGCCAGGCACCCTAACCTAAACTCTTGACGTGAGTGACGTCAAGTTGGCCACCTTTAAGCCAGCCACATGACCTTTAAACCACCCCCTGGTCACATGATCGTCATGCCACTCCCATCTGGTCACATGGCCAGCAAGCCATTCCCACAAAATAAGCCATGCCCACAATATGGTAGTAAAAAAATGTGCAACTGATGGGTGTAGAAAGAGATTACAGCAAGACAGTGAAGGAAGGCAGAGAGAAGTGACCACTTTGCATTCCCGAAAATGGAAGAGTTTCTTCCAATGCAATTAGCAACCTTGTTTTCTGCAGCATCTAATTACCCTCCATCTGTTCCTACTCTTGTGGTCCTGGTGTTGTGCCAGGATGCAATTGATCACTCATCTTTAGCTGCCTATAGAGGATTATAAAATGCTTTTTGCAGGCTTTTTCACTATTTTGGGGAGGGTAAAAATGGA
Source organism: Erythrolamprus reginae (assembly GCF_031021105.1). NCBI lineage: Eukaryota > Metazoa > Chordata > Lepidosauria > Squamata > Dipsadidae > Erythrolamprus > Erythrolamprus reginae. The sequence goes on from NC_091960.1 coordinate 8,736,983, forward strand.
CAGAAAGAAAAGTATTTGTCCTCTCACTTTGTGTCTTTTGTTTGTATGGTGTTTTGTCCATAGAATCGCGTTAGCTCTGAAAAGCAGGTGAGTACCTTATCTTGTGTATTTTTTCAAACCCATTTTAAATAAAATTTAAAACCCATTTTAAAATTCCCTTTGCAATCTGATTTTTCTGGCATCTCAGCTGTGTCCCCATTGTCAAGTTTTCTTCTACAGTGCAGGAAGCGAAACCCAGGTTGCTATCTTTTCCCGGACCATTCTCACATCCATATCAAGGGTGGTATTCACTTACCTTGCCTACCAGTTCACAAATGGGAGCGCACACCTCACAAAGCCTTCTGCGCATGCGCAGAGCATCAAAAATGCAACATGCTTACATCCAGGGCAGGTGGGCGGAGCCACGCACTTTCAGCACTACTGGTTCTCTTGATCCAGATAGAACTGATTGGATAGCACCGCTGATCCATATGTGAGGTCAATGTGCCTCTTTGCTTCTCCCTTTATTGCCTGCATTAGTGGGTTCGGAATTAATTGATTTGATTTGAATTAATTGGATTTGTATTCCGCCCCTCTCCATAGACTCGGGGCAGCTAACAACAGTAGTAAACAGCATATGACAATCCAATATAAACAGTTAAAAGCCCCTATTGTAAAACCAACACACATACAGACATACCATGCATAAAACTGTAAAGGCCTAGGGGGAAAGAATATCTCAATTCCCCCATGCCTGGTGGCAGAGGTGGGTTTTAAGAAGCTTACGAAAGGCAAGGAGGGTGGGAGCAATTCTAATCTCTGGGGGGAGTTGGTTCCAGAGAGTCGGGGCCACCACAGAGAAGGCTCTTCCCCTGGGTCCCTGCGCAGAAGCATCCTGGGTGGGTGAAGCATCCCGCGGCCACCACTACTGGCTCTAAGAACTGCTCCTTAAACTGGGAGCAACCCATTGCTGATTGGCCGACCCTTTGCACATTACAACATGTAAAATAATAGAATATAAAAAACTGCATATAAATCTCATAAATAATAATAATATTTCATTATTATTTAAATAATATTTTAAAAAATAAAGTTATCACAGACACAGCAAATAACATATTCGGAGGATATCAAGAATAAATATCAAGGATATCATGAATAAAGATCCTTTCTAAATATTATGTCTTTTTTTTTGGGCTAGATCTACATGTTGGGTGTAAGTATCTGGAAATGTTTATTATCATTTACTGCTTTCAATACTTGACAAAAAACAACAACATGGTAGAGAGAGAGCCATTTCAGATCTCCAGTTAGTGTCAAAACATCTTTCCTCTGGTAGCCAAGTCTGCCTGAGAAAACGACTTTAATTTGTGTATTAAACAGCTTGGCTTTTTGAAAGAGTTAAAGTAGATAATTGGTGGCATTTGGGATTCAAAAGTTTTAGCAACCAGTTCTCTACCCGGTTGATGGGTGGGCTTGGCCATGGGGCATGGCCTACTTGGTCTCCTGTACCACAGTGGGTTGGGGGGGGGGACATTTTTGCTCCCAGCTCCTGAGGGCATACATTTATTTATTTAAATTTATTTTAAATTTATTTAAGTTTATTTAAGTTTATTTAAGTTTATTTAAGTTTATTTAAGTTGATTTAAGTTGATTTAAGTTGATTTAAGTTGATTTAAGTTGATTTAAGTTGATTTAAGTTGATTTAAGTTGATTTAAGTTGATTTAAGTTGATTTAAGTTGATTTAAGTTTATTTATTTATTTATTATTTAGATTTGTATGCTGCCCCTCTCCGCAGACTCGGGGTGGCTCACAGCAGGTTACAACAATTCATGACAAATCTAAATATAATTTAAAATATCTTAAAAAACCCATTTACTAAACAAACATACACACAACATACCATGCATAAATTGTACATGCCTTTATTTAAGTTTCTTTAAGTTTCTTTAAGTTTCTTTAAGTTTCTTTAAGTTTCTTTAAGTTTCTTTAAGTTTATTTAAGTTTCTTTAATTAATTACATTTATTTACATTTAATTAATTAATTACATTTATTTACATTTATTTAATTAATTACATTTATTTACATTTTATTAATTTAAATTTGTTTATTTTTATTTATTTATCTAAATATATAGGCCGTCCTTCTCCTAATGGACTCAGGGCGGCAAGTATAAAGCCTGGTGGAAATAGCCTCCTCCAGGCTCCAGAGGCCCTCTGGAGGCCAGAAACAGGCCCATTTGTGGACTTCTGGTGCTTCCAATAGGCCCACTTTTCACCCTCTCAGGGCCTTCACATGGGCCCTGAACTTACCTGACATCCAAAACAGGCCATACGGGGACTTCTTGGAAAATGATTTGGGGCGAACAGGGTCAGCCAGTCCTTGCAACTACCGGTTTGGCGAATCAGATGTAAAATTAACATCTGGTTCACCAGAACCGGTCCAAACAGGCTGAATCCCACCTCTGCGCTCTTCTACATTTCTAGGATATCTCTATTTTGTCATCATATAGAAACTAAATACGGTTAAATTCTGTATTATAATATGTAAAAACTAAATTGAGACTTTGCAGCAGTTTTAATGCTGCGGTATTTGGTCTATATAATATTATTTTCATTTATTACCTCTTTTTCTCCCCCACCCATACATTTCAGCAGAGTGGATAGAAGAGCAGATGAAATAGAATAGAGAGATTCATGTTCAGATCTGATTTTTTTCCCCTCTACTCCCTTATCTTAGTTTACGAAAAACAACATTTGAAATTAACAGAAGCATCAAATTTAATTCCCATCGCCACCCCAAGTTGAAGAACCACTGTTCAGATTCACAGATAGCATTAAGCATTTTATTTATTTATTTATTTATTTTATTTATTTATTTATTTTGTCCAATGCACAATACATATTGAAGAGGATAGACATGAGTTATTATATATAAAGAAAGGATATAAAAGTCCAATACACAATGAGGGTTTTAGTGGGTATACTGTATATCAATATACACATAGTAAAATACATGATGAAGGTTATAGAGGAGATACTCATAGTAAAATATATCTAAGAAATAATAGAAAAGAAGATATAGGAATAGAATATATCAATGAAAGAATAGAAGAAGAGATATAGGAATAGAGGAAAGGTAGCTGATGTGAAATAAGAATTTAAAATAACAGTAACAAGATATTAAGCTAAGCAGTGTTGGACTTGGTTAGAATTTGGGTGGGGAAAGACCAGAGAACATCAGAGATGTATTTTAGGGGAAGTCATTTGCCTAACACTGCGGAAGAATCTCTATAGTCCTTCCTTTGAAGTCAATGGGAGCATCATTTGACCCAAGAAAAGCTTTAATTTTTACCGGTCCATGGAGGCAAAAGGGAGATAATAGAAATAATGGTCTCATTTCTCAAATTGGAAAGACAGGCGAAGGAAAATACAATGCAAAGTAACTCTTTTTTCTTCTTTATATTAGAAATTAATTGACTTCTACAGAAAAACCTTTCACCGGAGGAGGCGTTGGGTAAGCTTAATGGGAAAAAAATGTAAATATATGCCGAGGGTTGGATTGGCTGGAGCAGGGGTAGGCAAAGTTGGCTCTTCAATGACATGTGGACTTCAACTCCCAGAATTCCTGAGCTAGCAAGATTGGCTCAGGAATTCTGGGAGTTGAAGTCCACAAGTCATAGAAGAGCCAACTTTGCCTACTCCTGGGCTAGAGGAACTTTGAAGAGCTTTTTGGTGAAGAACAATTAACAGCTGTATTAATAATACTTGGAAAACATGTGCCATTTTTTTTAAATTTCAGTAAGAAAAAATAAAAGCTACACAGTTCTGGGAACAGCCAACATGGCTAGGCTGCAAAGAGAAACTTTAGAGCAGGGTGTCAAATTCGATTTCATTTATTTTATTTATTTTATTTATTCATTTGTCCAATGCACAAATACATAGGAAGAAAATAGACATGTAGTAATATATATAAGGATAAAAGAAAATAGAAGAGAAGATATATGAAAGGAAGAAAGTATACATGATCAATGAGATAAAGGAAAGACAATTGGACAGGGGACGAAAGGCACACCAGTGCACTTATGTACACCCCTTACTGGCCTCTTAGGAACCTGGAGAGGTCAATCGTGGAGAGTCTAAGGGAGAAGTGTTGGGGGTTAGGGGTTGACACAATTGAGTCCGGTAATGAGTTCCACGCTTCGATAACTCGGTTGTTGAAATCATATTTTTTACAGTCAAGTTTGGCACGGTTCGTATTAAGTTTGAATCTGTTACGTGCTCTTGTGTTGTTGCGGTTGAAGCTGAAGTAGTCATTGACTGGTAGGACGTTGCAGCATATGATCTTGTGTGCAATACTTAAATCATGTTTTAGGCGCCATAGTTCTAAGCTTTCAAGGCCCAGGATTGTTAGTCTATTTTCGTAGGATATTCTGTTTCGAGTGGAGGAGTGAAGGGCTCTTCTGGTGAAATATCTTTGGACGTTTTCAAGGGTGTTGATGTCTGAGATGTGATATGGGTTCCAGACAGATGAGCAGTAGTCTAGGATGGGTCTGGCAAAAGTTTTGTAGGCTCTTGTGAGTAGTGTGAGATTGCCTGAGCAGAAGCTACGTAGGATCAGGTTAACAACTCTAGAGGCTTTTTTGGCGATATTGTTGCAGTGGGCTTTAACACTTAGGTCATTCAATATTAGTATTCCAAGGTCTTTTACAGAATGTGGGTTAGCAGTGAGAGATTGTTTATTCAGTTCGTATGTGAGGTTGTGTTTGACCTCAGGGAGCCAGGGTAGGTTGGCCAGGGTAGGCATGGCCAAGATAAACATCACTCATGTCGGGGTGAATCTGGTGGCTTGAACACTGCCAGTGGAAACATCCTGAGCTCCTTTTTCAGCTCTGATGGACTCCTGCAATCCTCTACCAGCAAAAACAGAGCTCAGGTGGGCTTCCCATGGCCCGCATGAACTCCATTTTCACTGGAAGAGGCACCGTGCGCCGGTTCTTCACTGTTTCCAGGGTGGCCCTACAGGACAGATCTAAGTGCCCCATGGGCTGGATCCAGCCTCCAGGCCTTGAGTTTCATGCCTCTGCTTTAGAGGATTTGTTCAGCTAACCAAAGACAGCTAATAATCACTTGTAACACTGCAGTGGATTTTTTCTGTCCGTGCAGAGAGGTTGGCAGTATCTATTTGCTGGAGGGCAACAGATTTTTTGGGGAGGACTGGAGGTCCATATCTATTTCCATCAACAGCTCTCAAATCCAAACTCTTGCAGAGGATTAAATTTCTCTACTTCTTCTATGCAGTCAGCTCATTGGTCTGTGCACAAGTCCTTCCAAGTTAGCTCTGTGATCAGATTGTCGCCTTTTAAGATTACACTCAACTGTTTATCATTTACAGGGGCGCAGAAGGAGAACCGGGCCAGTTTTTAAAATATCCTGCGGAAACCCTGTGAACATGGTAAGTATCTTGGATGCAAGTTTCAGATAGCTCCAGGATATAATGCTGCTGGCAACTGCAATCCACCACAGTAGGAGGGCAGGAAAAGTCATGTCCTGGGACAGAAACTCCTGGGAAACACCTGTCTTCCATCTCTATAGGACAGCTCCTGGGAGGAGATACATCCATGGCTTGAGTAGGGTTGATGGGTTTCATTTTTAATGATGATTGTTGAAAACCTCAGATCATGCAGAATGCAGCTGCAAGAGCAATCATGGGCTTCCCTAAATATGCCCATGTTACACCAACACTCCGCAGTCTGCACTGGTTGCGGATCAGTTTCCGGTCACAATTCAAAATGTTGGTTATGACCTATAAAGCCCTTCATGGCACCGTGCCAGATTATCTCAGGGACCGCCTTCTGCTGCACGAATCCCAGCGACCAGTTAGGTCCCACAGAGTGGGCCTTCTCCGAGTCCCGTCAACTAAAGAATGTCGGTTGACGGGGCCCAGGGGAAGAGCCTTCTCTGTGGCGGCCCCGGCCCTCTGGAACCAACTCCCCCCAGAGATTAGAATAGCCCCCACCCTCCTTGCCTTTCGTAAGCTCCTCAAAACCCACCTCTGCCGTCAGGCATGGGGGAACTAAGATAATCTTCCCCCCTAGGCTTCTACAATTTATGCATGGTATATCTGTATGTATGATTGGTTTTATAATAAGGGTTTTAAGCTGTTTTAGTATTGGATTTTTACATTCTGTTTTTTGTCACTGTTGTTAGCTGCCCCGAGTCCACGGAGAGGGGTGGCATACAAATCCAATAAATAAATGAATGAATGAATGAATGAATTAATTAATTAATTAATTAATTAATGAATTAATGAATTAATGAATTAATGAATTAATGAATTAATGAATTAATGAATTAATGAATTAATGAATTAATGAATTAATGAATTAATAATTGAGATTACTAACTCTATTTTGGTTTTGTTCTGCAGAATGTACCACCTTCCTCACCCAGCGATGACTATCTTGGTATTCCGCGAGGCGTCCCATTTTATTCTCAAGGCTATGTTAGTTATGCTCAAGGCTACCCTGAAGTCGGCATGGCTCAACCATCTTTACCTGTTGCCCCACAGCCATTTGGGGCTAAAGTCAAGCAATACTATCCATCCTCTCCTATTTTTCCTGGAATAGATTCACCTGACTATCCTGGCATAGTGAGTATGACAATCAGTCAGGTTTTCGCGAAGGCTTAATTGTTTGAAGGTGTGTAAAGTATTAATGAGTTAGCAGAATTACCGAATGCATGCACAGTGGACAAACGTGGAGGTTATAGATATCCAGCTAATGTTCTCACAGATATGAGCAGTACCTCAAATAACTAGACCACATACATTGAATGTACAAATATTATTTATAGTTATGGTGAACCATGCAGAGCTATATTTGCTGGCTTATGAGCTGTTGCCCTAGCTTAGCTCCAACGTGCATGTTTGTGCTGGTCTGTAGATTTTTGGCTTGCCCAGATTTATTATTACTTTATTTTATTTATTCGATTTTTATGCCGCCCTTCTCCTTAGACTCAGGGCGGCTTACAACATGTTAGCAATAGCACTTTTTAACAGAACTAGGCTATTGCCCCCACAATCCGGGTCCTCATTTTACCCACCTCGGAAGGATGGAGGGCTGAGTCAACCTTGAGCCAGTGATGAGATTTAAACAGCTGACCTTCAGATCTACAGTCAGCTTCAGTGGCCTGCAGTACAGCACTCTATCTGCTGTGCCACCCCGGCTCAAACAGATGCTCTGGGAAGGCATTTTATGCTTCCAAAGAGCCTCTGGGAGAATGGGGGAGGGCATTTTTAACCTCCCACAGCTCCAGGGAAGCCTCCAGAGGGCCTCCGGGGGGTATCAGAAGCTGTTTTCACCCTCCCAAGGCATTGAATTTTGGATGTGGGTACCTATGCATGCGCGATAGTGCATACCTATGCTTTTTCGGCACATGAGCAAAAAAAGGTTTGCCATTACTAGCGTAGTCAAGAACAGAGAAGTTGAACAGAGCTTGTAGGAAGTTGGTAAAGGCTGTAGATGCAGATCTGTCGCCCTTGACAGCCCCAAAATTCAAACTCTTTCAGAGTACAGTGGTACCTCATCATATGAACTTAATTGGTTCCAGGAGGAGGTTCGTAAGGTGAAAAGTTCGTAAGATGAAACAATGTTTCCCATAGGAATCAATGTAAAAGCAAATAATGCGTGCAAATCCTTCAGGAAAATCCCAAACTTTAGAAGGGAGGCGAACAGAGGGCAGGGAGGAGCAGCTAAAGGGGGCGGGTGGAAGAAGCAAGGCTAGGCTAAAGGGTGAGTGGGAAGGAAGAAAGGCAAGGGGGGCACCCCTCCCTTTTCTTTCTTCAAAAGACACCATTTCAGTGCCTTTGCAAGCATGTTGTTCTCTGCAAAATCTTTCCTCCTCCAAGCCGCCCCTCCCTTTTTTTCTTCAAAAGACACCATTTCAGTGCCTCTGCAAGCAAGCTGTTCTCTGCAAAATCTTTCCTCCTCCAAGCCGCCTCTCCCTTTTCTTTCTTAAAAAGACACCCTTTCAGTGCCTTTGCAAGCACGTTGTTCTCTGCAAAATCTTTCCTCCTCCAAGCCGCCTCTCCCTTTTCTTTCTTAAAAAGACACCCTTTCAGTGCCTTTGCAAGCACGTTGTTCTCTGCAAAATCTTTCCTCCTCCAAGCCGCCCCTCCCTTTTCTTTCTTCAAAAAAAGGGGAAAAAAGAAACCCCTTCATCCCAGCAGCAGCTGCTTGGGTTCATAAGGTGAAAATAGTTCGGAAGAAGAGGCAAAAAAATCTTAAACACCGGGTTCGTATCTTGAAAAGTTCGTTAGAAGAGGCGTTCGTAAGATGAGATACCACTGTACTAAATTTCCAAGTATTTCAGATATGCATTCAGCTCCTTGCAATTAAATGGATTTCAACTGTTTAGTGTTAAGCCTCTTTAAGTGTTAGAGTGAGTCATTGTTTACAGGAGCCCAGATGGAATCATCTGGGGATAGTCCCAACTCTTAGAATGTGCTGTGGAAGTCAGATGTACTAGCAAATGTTTTGGATGCAAGCTCCAGGAAGTAATACTGGTGGGAACTGTAATCCATTACTGTAGCAGGCCAGAAAGAGACATATCCTGGGGCAGAGGAAAACTCATCCAGACGTTATTTCTGCAGTACAGCCACTGGAAGGAGATACAGCCAATGGACTTCAATTTGGTTGGTGGGTTTCTTTTAGAGTAGAGTAGAGTTGGGTTGGGTAGGGTAAAGTAGGATAGGGTAGAATAGAATAGAATAGAATAGAGTGGTACCTCGACATACGAGTTTAATTCGTGCCAGAGCTGACCTCATATCATCTCGTATCTCGAACAAATGCATTAAGATTTGGCTTTTTGCGCGGAGATAACTGGAAAAAATGGAATTCTTGCGCCACTTAGTGGACGCTCGGCTCGTATCCCGAATTTGAGCTCGGGTGTCAAACAGAAATTTTGCTTGCGTCGCAGCTCGTAACTTGAAATACTTGCATGTGGAGCAGCTCGTATCTAGAGGTACTACTGTACTTTATTTGATCAAGTGCACGTAGATACACAAGTCCCTAATCTGTTTTAATGAGGAGTATAAGAAACCAAAGACATCAGTGACTATATCTTGAGTTTCTTCCATTTTCTTCTCTTCTGCAGCAAGAGTCTAACTATAGGAACCCATTCAATCCTGCCATAAATAACTACCCTAGTTTGGTCCCCGCAAAACTTTTCCCTGTACAAACTTTGTCTCCTACCCGACCACAAACTAGATATGTTCTTTATAGTCCTCAAAATTCTGCACGTGCTGCATTGCCTCTCTCTCCACAATATGACCCTCCACAACGTTCCCTTCCTGCCCCTCCGCTAAGTGCCCGCCTTGCCCCTCTACCACGTTACTCTCCTGTCCCTCCACCACGTGACCGCCTTGCCCCTCTACCACGTTACTCTCCTGTCCCTCCACCACGTGACCGCCTTGCCCCTCTACCACGTTACTCTCCTGACCCTCCACCACGTGACCGCCCTGCCCCTCTACCACGTTACTCTCCTGACCCTCCACCACGTGACCGCCCTGCCCCTCTACCACGTTACTCTCCTGACCCTCCACCACGTGACCGCCCTGCCCCTCTACCACGTTACTCTCCTGCCTCTCCAACACGTGACCGCCCTTCCTCTCCACCACGTGACCGCCCTGCCCCTCTACCAAGTTACTCTCCGGCCTCTCCACCACGTCCCCGTCCTGCCCCTCTATCACGTTACTCTCCTGCTCCTCCACTACACACCCGTCCTTCCTCTGCACAGAGGGTCTATCCTGCCTTGTCACGTGCCCCTGCTGCCTCGGTTTCATCCCCTGACCCATCTGTGTTGCCTGCCTCTGAAGACCCTGCATCTGATGCCCCTGAAGCACCTACCAGCTTTAGAAGAAAGACTTCTGCCTTGAAAGGACCGGTAAGTATGATAACGTGCCAATTATTGAAGGGCTATTTCTTTGGAGGTGGGGGAAGAAGGTCCCACAAACCTTACATCACATTGCAATGTAATGCCCCAGGTTCCTTGGATCCTTCCATCGGCAAAGAATTTTTTTATTTTTTCACTCCAAACACATATGCAAAATAATATACCATCAATCTTAGTATACATTACAATGAATATTTTTTTGGAATTCGGTATTCATAATCCACCCAATGCTACCTCCTTTACAGTTGACACCTGGAAAAAACAATAATTAATCAAATTTCTTATATGCATTTAAAAACTAGTACAGTTTTTAAGTTGCTTGTTTTCTAACTACATCTAACCATTTAGGCCGTAGTGTTTCAATCGCCTCCATATATTCTAAGTATCAATTTCATGTATATTTCTTACCATTACTTTTATTATAATTGCCCTTTAAAAAAGAAAGAAACCAAAATTCCCAATCATGTCATCTAATTCCGAAATTTTATCTAACTGTTACTGAGATCAAATGTATATCAATTTGCCAGGGGAAGGGAGAACCAAATAATTTGTCACATACATCCCAATTATCCCAATTAATAATAATTCCTTTTAATAAGTAAATAAAGAATAAAGAAATTAATGAGAAGGAGAAAAAAAGAAAAAGAGAAAAAAGAAAGAATAACAAAAAAAACAGAAAAAGAAAGGGAAGGAAAAAAACCAAATATCTTTTCCCTTTTCTTTCATACACCTCTTTTCACTATAAATCCAATTGAATCATCATACCCCATTTATCACTGTAAGCCCAGTGGAATCATCATACCCTGCTCTAATTGTAACACTGCAAACCCAAAGTAATCATCATGCCCTACTCTAAAAGATCATTGTAAGCCCAGTGAAATCATACCATCTTAAGGGCACCATTTAGTCTGAGGGCTAAATTAATTTGATATCCAGCCATACGTATAGTCATTCCAATAACTGTCGATACATTATTTAGTTTTATTCATAATTGTATTCATCACTCATACTGGGTGTTTTTAAAATAGTTCACTGCTCTGAGGTTTCATATTGTTCTGCACCAGCTGCAGAAAGAATGTAGGTTTGTTCAAACCTATGTTTATTCAATTAATGACTATTAATAAACTTGCTTAGTAGTTGACACACACAAATACAAGTTAAAGCACACTTTTCTTGAAAGACCTGTTAATTAAACAACATTAAAAGCTCGAATAAGTCCATAAAGTCATAAATTCAGTCCAAGCAATTAGTCTTGGATATCTCAAGAAACTTACAAGGATTGGCAAAATGCCTAAAAGCAGTCCGCAGGAAGAAAGCTAAAACAGATAAGCTGAGCAGATGCTTTCAGAACCCCAAGCGCTGTGGAGCTGGCGTGGGTGGAAGGCTTTTCTGCAGCATCCCCCTCCCCTCTTTGTATCACCCTGCAAAGGCGGTACCACTCACTTTGGGAAACAACGCTTTAAATGAATGTTTCCAACCAGCAGCATGTCTATCACCTGTCACACCACGGAATCAAAAATTAGACACACACTTAATTTTCTTGTTCTAATTTCTCAGGCAAAGTCAGCATAGGAATCCTGAGTAAATATTCCTTTCATACTAATACCCCTATACATTTTCTTTTATCCAAAAACTTGTTCTCTCCAAATTAAACACCCTTTCCAACTTTTTACATTAACTTGAATACTGATGAGAATTTTTGATTTTCTTTTTTGCAGACACCTCCACAGAAGAAATCCCGGGTAAGGATTCTTTTGGTCCACTATTTTATGGACGTTTTATTATGAGGAACATCTCATTTTTCCTTTCCAGGCTTCAAATGGCAATCCAAAAACTCCATTTAAGAGTTTGTCTTTTAGAAATATTTTTTAAAGAATACAGACTGTTAAAATCCAAAAAACAGTGGTATCTCTACTTAAGAACTTCCGTTCTGTGACCAGGTTCTTAAGTAGGAAAGTTCGTAAGTAGAAGCATAGGAATCAATGTAAAAGCAAATAATGCGTGCAAACCCATTAGGAAAGAAATAAAAGCTCAGAATTTGGGTGGGAGGAGGAGGAGGAGGAAGAACAGGAAGAGGACAGTCGCTGCCGAAGGAAGAACGTGGGGTGAGGGGAATAAAAAAAAAATCCAAAATTTAAGGCTTAAAAAAAAGAGGGACTTTGAGATGGCGAGGAGGAGCATGCGCTTCCCATACACTCGGCGTGAGGCTGCCTCCCATACACTGTGTCAGAGAGATAAACCCAGGGGAAATGGCAGGAAACTGGCCGGGCCTTCGTGCTGCTCTCAAATTTCTTGGGAAATTTTTCCGGGCTCGGGTTCTTAAGAAGAAAATGGTTCTTAAGAAGGGGCAAAAAAACCTTGAACACCCGGTTCTTATCTAGAAAAGTTCTTAAGTAGAGGTATCGTTGTAATTGATGGGCTTTATTCTTAGCCTTCTCAGGCACAATATAAAACTTCAAAAGAAATTATTTCTGATAAAAAAACCGCCGGCGACCTTACCAGCCGGCGCGGAGTTGCGGCGTGGCCGGGGGAAGGAGGCCGCCATGTTGGAGGCGGAGCCTGCGGCCCCACATCATCCCCGGGGGCCGCAGTGACGTCGTTGGTGTGCGCTGGGCACACATTGGCCGGGCGAGAGTGAGGCAGCCCTATAAAAGGGGCTGCCTCGTGGCGCAGTTTCTCTCGCCCGGCATTGTGAGACACCCGCCCACCCTCCCTCTGTTACAGGGTGCATATGATGGGTCGCCCTTGGTGGGGCCGAGTAGGAATTTTTTGCAGCCACAGTATATTGGCCGAGCTGTGGTTGTTTTTTCGCCTGCTCCACTCTGTGCGTGGGAGTGTGGTTAGGGGGTGGACTCACCGACTAGTGCCCCCCCTCAAGGTCACTGGGGGGGGACGGCCGATAGGGGGCGGAAATGGGCGTAAGCAACTGTGTGATCTCCTTTAGGGGCACCTCTACTGAGGTGTGGGGGGATCTCCTCGGATTACAGGGCTCGACCGGCCTGGGTTCGGTGAGGGAGGTCCCTCCTGTGGCTCGCTGCATGGAGATTATCTGAGACCAGTGGCGAGCCATCCCACATGCCGTGGGGGCGTGGTAAGGGGCAGGGGGCAGGTGTAATTTTACCATGACCCAGGCTTGGAGCTTTCGCCCTAGAAGTTGCTCAGTTGAGTTTGGTTGGAAAGTTAACTCCGCCCCCATTTGATTTATGCACCACTGCAGGTCACGTGGGCTTATTTGGTTAAATAGTTAATTCAAGTTGGTTTTAATAAAAGTGACCCTATTTATACCCATTCCTTGTGTCCGACTGTTACTCCGACTGCGCCGCAAAGATCTTTTAGCATATGTTGATAACATTTCTCCTTCTTCTTTTAGACTCCTGGAGAAGACGTAACTGAGCTAGTGAGTAATTTTACTTTTAATTCCTAGGGAAATATCTTAGGGTTAGTCTAGTTTAAACTCAAGGACTGTAGGCTGGATATTGGCCTGTGAGGTGCTTAGATCTGCCCACGGGCCACCATTGAAACAGTGAAGGACCAGCCCATTGTGCCACAACCAGAGAAATTTGGGTGATTTTGCCCCTCAACACCCCCCCCCCTTCCCTGTGGCTCATTTTGGCACCATGGGCCAGTCCTTCGATATTTCCAGGCCAACCCTGAAAGCCCGATTTAAACACACCTGATGTAGATTGTGCATTGCCTCATTTATATATACTGCTGAAAAAAATAAATAAAGGGAACACTTAAACAACATAATATAACTTCAAGTAAATCAAACTTGTGTGAAATCAAACTGTCCACTTAGGAAGCAACACTGATTGACAGTCAATTTCACATGCTGTTGTGCAAATGGAATAGTTGTGCAAATGCAATAATCAATTGGCTGCATAGCTAGAGGTATAACAAGCAGGAAGTGGGAGATTGTGATCCCCATATATAGAGCGCTGGTGAGACCCCATTTGGAATACTGTGTTCAGTTCTGGAGACCTCACCTACAAAAAGATATTGACAAAATTGAACGGGTCCAAAGACGGGCTACAAGAATGGTGGAAGGTCTTAAGCATAAAACGTATCAGGAAAGATTTCATGAACTCAATCTGTATAGTCTGGAGGACAGAAGGAAAAGGGGGGACATGATCGAAACATTTAAATATGTCAAAGGGTTAAATAAGGTCCAGGAGGGAAGTGTTTTTAATAGGAAAGTGAACACAAAAACAAGGGGACACAATCTGAAGTTAGTTGGGGGAAAGATCAAAAGCAACATGAGAAAATATTATTTCACTGAAAGAGTAGTAAATCCTTGGAACAAACTTCCAGCAGACGTGTTTGGTAAATCCACAGTAACTGAATTTAAACATGCCTGGGATAAACATATATCCATTGTAAGATAAAATACAGGAAATAGTACAAGGGCAGACTAGATGGACCATGAGGTCTTTTTCTGCCGTCAGTCTTCTATGTTTCTATCAATGAGAATATTTCATTCATTCAGATCTAGGATATGTTATTTGAGGGTTCCCTTTATTTTTTTGAGCAGTCTATCTTACCAGTTCTGGAAATATCCAAAGACTGAACTGAAGGATATTCTAGGGATGAATTAATTCAACAAGCAGTGGAATGGAGTTGTTTCTGCACCTCGTCTATTGTTGCAATTAAACAATACACTTTTCCTATTACCGTCTTCGATAGAATGGACATTCCTGTTAATTAGCATCGGCTGAATTGCTTTTCTGTTTTGATTTTTCCAGGATATCTAAATCTAAGCATCTCCTATGAAAATTTATGACGGTGAGTAGGGCAGATACTCTTTGCCATAGTCTTACATGGTGCAAATTTCTTCCTATATCTTACAAAAACTCAATTTCATTGGGGGGTAAGGGGAGGTTAAAGCTAAAATTGTGAACTATTAGCTCGTCTTTTATTTTAGATTGGTAAAAGTGATCTGCATATAATTTTCATGCTAAATATTTCACTCTCAATCTTGTTGCTTTTTTTTCCCAGATCCACCAACTGCATATGACGTCAATAAAATCCAGAGCCCCCTCCTACGCTTTCTCTTTTCAGCTTCCATAACTTCTTCCTAATCAAGGATCAAAGGGGATACGAAGGCTTCTTCCGAAGACTCCAGAAATCATATTTCTTTCTATTGATTTTGGGGCATTTTCTATTAATTGTGAACACTGGTTAGTCTCCAAGAATAAAAATTTACAAATAAATACATGCAGCATTATCACATAGTATTGTCTTCATCATTGTGCTCTGAAAAATATTATTTTTCCAATATTCATTCATTCATTCATTCATTTATTTATTTATTGGATTTGTATGCCACCCCTCTCCGTAGACTCGGGGCGGCTAACAACAGTAGTAAAAACAACATGCGACAATCCAATACTAAAGCAGCTAATAAACCTTATTTTAAAACCAATCATACATACAAACATACCATGCATAAATTGTAGAAGCCTAGGGGGAAAGAATATCTCAGTTCCCCCATGCCTGAGACAGAGGTGAGTTTTAAGAAGCTTACGAAAGGCAAGAAGGGTGGGGGCTATTCTAATCTCTGGGGGGAGTTGGTTCCAGAGGGTCGGGGCCGCCACAGAGAAGTCTCTTCCCCTGGGCCCCGCCAAACGACATTGTTTAGTTGACGGGACCCGGAGAAGGCCTACTCTGTGGGACCTAATATTACAGTGAAGTTCATGGTTGATTCTGATGAATGAAAGTGTGATATCAAGCCCATCATTTAATGTCAGAGTGTGACTTTGTGAGACAGTGGTGGGATTCAATTTTTTTTACTACTGGTTCTGTAGGCGTGGGTTGGCAGGTGTGGCTTGACGTGGCTTGATGGACATGGCTTGGTGGGCGCGGCAAGGGGGATACTGTAAAATCACCATTCCCACCACATTCCAAGGGAAGGATACTGCAAAATCCCTATTTCCTCCCAATCAGCTGGGACATGGCAGGCAGAGAATATATGGGGCCAGTCACAGGTAGCATTTACCAGTTCTCTGAACTACTCAAAATTTCCACGACTCGTTCACAAGCACTCAAAATTTCCACTACCGATTCTCCTGGTCAGAACCTACTGAAACCCACCTCTGATGTGAGACAAACCAGGAGCAAATATAATAAACAGAGGGTTGTAATACTAGATAGTGGTTTATCTCTACAAAGGATATACATACATGTACTAGGCAAAGGTCAGACAATCAATTTACAGCACAAATGCACACACACACAGAGAGAGAGAGAGAGATGGCGTGACAGCTGAGCAGCAATTAAAATCACACACAGAGACTGAAGGTTTCCGAAACACCAAAATACCTTGTCTTACAAACTTAATTGGTTCCGGGACGAGGTTCTTAAGGTGAAAAGTTTGTAAGACGAAACAATGTTACCCATAGGAATCAATGGAAAAGCGATTAATGCGTGCAAGCCGAAAACTCACCCCTTTTGCCAGCCGAAGCGCCCGTTTTTGCGCTGCTGAGATTCCCCTGAGGGTCCCCTCCATGGGAAACCCCACCTCCGGACTTCTGTGTTTTTGGGATGCTGCAGGGGAATCTCAGCATCGCAAAAATGAGCGCTTCGCTGGCAACGGAAGTCCGGAGGTGGGGTTTCCCAGCGAGGGGAGCATCAGTGAAATCGCAGCATTGCAAAAACACTGAAGTCCTTGAAACCCCAACTCCGGACCTCTGTGTTTTTGTGATGCTGCGATTTCACTGACGCTCCCCTCGCTGGGAGGGGAGCCTCAGGGGAATCCCAGCAGCGCAAAAACAGGTGCTTTGCTGGCAACAGAAGTCCGGAGGCGGGGATTCCCAGTGGTGGCGGTGGGTTTATAAGGTGAAAATAGTTTGTAAGAAGAGGCAAAAAAATCTTAAACCCCAGGTTTGTATCTCGAAAAGTTTGTATGAGGAGGCGTTTGTAAGACGAGGTATCACTGTATTGCCTTACAAATTGGCTGGGAGCTGCAATGAGGGTAAAAGAATGTCTATTTATTACCAAAAGGTCTGGATTGTCTTCCAGGCTGATAACGAATGTCTCAAACCCCACAAGGTTTGTAAAGAATATCTCCAAACTGGGCTGAAGCAAAGGTACTCACTCTCTCTCTCTTTTTTTTTTTACAAGAGCTACAGTCTTTCAAAACACAATTATCCAAAGGTTGGGTTTCTCCGAGAAAGCAAGATGTTGGTTTAGAGAAAAAACTCAGAATCGGTTTCTTTTTCTCTGTTAAACCATGAACAAGAGCTCCTGCAAAGCGCACTCCCACAAAACCTCCCCTTTTAAGCATGCGGCAGAATTCCCTATTACTCACAGATGCGATCAAGGTCTTCTCCAGCATCTGCGCAGCTGCTCCTGTCTTCCCAACATTCTTCGCACCCACACATTGAGGATGGGATCATTAATCACCGCCTTCCCATCTGACCCAGATGAGACCCTATCTGGGGCAGTGTTCCCTCTAAATTTTTTTGGGGGGGGGGGGCGGAAAAGTATAGTGTCTGAGCGGCAGTCCCTTCGGGACTGGGCAGCACATAAATAAATAAATAAATAAATAAATAAATAAATAAATAAATAAATAAATAAATAAATAAATAAATAAATAAATAAATAAATAAATAAATAAATAAATAAATAAATAAATAAATAAATAAATAAATAAATAAATAAATAAATAAATAAATAAATAAATAAATAAATAAATAAATAAATAAATAAATAAATAAATAAATAAATAAACAAACAAACAAACAAACAAACAAAAAAACCCCACCCTGTTTTTCCTCAGAGAATTTCAAAATAAAATACTGTACTGTGTGTCTATAACAGTGAGCTCATAATAGGGCAACTCTATCAATATCAAAATGCCACTTAAATAGTTGAGCTCTCTTCCTTACTCCCATTCTTTCTCTTTCTCTTTTCCTTCCTCTCTTTTTTCTATCTGTTTCTCTCTCTTCCTCTCTCTCTCCTTCCCTCTCAATCGTTCCCTCTCGGCTTCTGGGCAGGTTTGGAAAACTCTGAGTTGATGATGATTTTTAAGTGAGCGATTGCTCACTGCTCAGCTTAGAGGGAACTATGATCTGGGGGTTTCATGGGCATTGCACGGGCCTCCACCTCTATCTCTCCAGCATCTTCAGCTTTCATCTCTCCTTCCCCTCACTGTCTGAATCTTCTGACAGCCACACAAATCTCTGATGCTCAGATGGATCCGGCTAAAAATCCAGTTCTAAATCTGTTACCAGAGGAGCTGGCTGTGAGCCAACCACAACACTGAATGTTTCAGGTCACATTGGCCAATTGGATTAATTGGAGGGTTCTTCAAGCATTGCTTCTCCAACCTTATTTGTTACAAGTAGATATAGAATAGAATTTTTATTGGCCAAGTGTGATTGGACACACAAGGAATTTGTCTTGGTGGATATGCCTTGGTTCTCAGGAGATTATCTCAGGGACCGCCTTCTGCTGCACGAATCCCAGCGACCAGTTAGGTCCCACAGAGTGGGCCTTCTCTGGGTCCCGGCAACTAAACAATGCCCAGGGGAAGAGCCTTCTCTGTGGCGGCCCCGGCCCTCTGGAACCAACTCCCCCCAGAGATTAGAGTTGTCCCCACCCTCCTTGCCTTTTGTAAGCTACTTAAAACCCACCTCTGCTGTCAGGCATGGGGGAACTAAGATACTCTTTCCCCCTAGGCCTTTACAATTTTATGCATGGTATGTCTGTATGTATGTTTGGTTTTTACTTTAATGGGTTTTTAATGGTTTTTACTATTGGATTATTGTGTATACTGTTCTATTATTGTTGTTAGCCACCCCGAGTCTCTGGAGAGGGGCAGCATACAAATCCAATAAATCAAATCAAATCAAAATCTCTTTGTTGTGTCTAGTAATGCATTCCAACTTCCTTCCCTGATTTCCCTATGTGTGTCAACTAAGGAACAAAAAAATGCCTGCAGCCAGGTTCAGTTCAAATTTGACAGTGGGCAGATGTGTGTGGCAGTGTTGGTGTTTGTGTGGTGTTGATGCAACAATGAGAGGGAATGTTGTTTGTATTTGGGAAATAAAAGCACCCAAAGCATCCTAAGGCAGATAGAAAAGTTACTGTTCTCCAGAAGTAGGTCTCACAAAGAGAAGTAGCAAAGGATCAGGAGGGTAGTAGAACTGGGAAAAGAGTGATATAGTAGACACTGAGTACTGGCCTTTGAGTGCTTTGGGGTCTTGCCTAGACATCTATAAAGTTGTGTTGTTTCCCTGATCTGGGTATGCAGAAAATAACCTATGATGAAGTAGTGGAATAACCAAAAGTTGGAATGTCCCTTAAACAGATATTTATGGGGTATCCAACTCAAGAGGTCAACCACACAAGTGGAAGTGGCACACTCTGTAAACAACACAAGAGCACGCAACAGATTCAAACTTAATATTAACTGCTCCAAACTTGACTGTAAAAAATATGACTTTAACAATCAAGTTGTCGAAGCGTGGAACTCATTACCTGACTCAACCCCCAACATTTCTCCCTTAGACTATCCACGATTGACCTCTCCAGGTTTCTAAGAGGTCAGTAAGGGGCGTACATAAGTGCACTAGTGTGCCTTCCGTCCCCTGTCCAATTGTCTTTCCTTTATCTCATATATCATGTATATTTTCGTCCTTTCATATATCTTCTCCTCTATTTTTACATATTATCTTTATATATATTACTTCATGTCTATTCTCTTCCATATGTATTGTGTATTGGACAAATGAATGAATAAATAAAAATAAATAAATAAAATGAACACAAGCCTTGGTTAAAAGGGAGGCTGTAAAAGAAAAGGAAATTGGCTTTCACAAAGTACAGACTTTGCCAAAGTTAGCCAACATTCTGACTAGGAAACCAGACCCTGTACTAGAGCCACACCAAAGACACACAAGTAATATGGAAAGCAGAAGGGATAACTTCTCACTTAGAAGAGGCTTTCACATTGGTAGAAACAAGTGTGTCCAGCCTAGACCTGTGGTAAAGCCAAAGCCAAAGTTTGGAATGAGTGGGACTTACAACTGAGGTTGCGGCTGTCGCAATGTTCTCATGCTCACCTGATTGGCAACTGGCTCACACAATTGTGATTGCAATGTCCTGCAGCCACACTGATTACCATTTTCAACTGTCATTGCCAGCATCCCAAAGTAAAGTCAATGTGAAAGCCAGCAAGGTCACAAGCTACATTTATCTATCTATCTATCTATCTATCTATCTATCTATCTATCTATCTATCTATCTATCTATCTATCTATCTATCTATCTATCTATCTATCTATCTATCTATCTATCTATTTGTTGTGGTTCAGCCTGAGTCAGATGAAAGACCAGCTGCGTCTCTGTTGGCTCCATGCCCGGGGGAGGATGAGAGCGGAGAGGAAAGTGACAAGGAAGAAAGGCCTGGGAGCCTTGGGGAGGGGCTCTCTCAAGCCAGTAGCTTGGATTCTCTGGAGTCATTGGATGACGAAGCACATTCAAGAATCATAAGGTTCAACATTTAATGATTAGTCCAAGTACAAATAAACAATCAAATCATATTAGGAACAAGTCAATATAAATCGTAAGATACAAGAAACAAAATTACCGTTGTGTAGTCATTTGTGGGAGGAGATGGGTTGCACAACATGGGTTTTTTTTAATCCATGAGCGAGTCCTGGATATTAGTGCTCAAACTGACATGGAATTATTGGCTAAAAATAGATCTCCACATTGATTGACAAAGAATAAATCTATTTTTCAATCTGAAAAATATTTTGAAACTGAAACTGACACAGTCTTTAAGAAGGGCCTGTTCTAGAGTAATATTTGAGTAACTGGACTCCATAACCAATTAGTGCTTGTTTGTTTGTTTGTTTGTTTGTTTGTTTGTTTGTTTGTTTGTTTGTTTATTTATTTATTTATTTATTTATTTATTTGTATGCCGTCCCTCTCCGCAGACTCGGGGCGGCTAACAACAACAATAAAACAGTATATAACAAAATCCAATACTAAAAACAGTTAAAAGCCCATTATATAAAAACCAATGATACATACAGACATACCATGCATAAAATTGTAAAGGCCTAGGGGGAAAGAGGATCTCAGTTCCCCCATGCCTGGCGCCAGAGGTGGGTTTTAAACAACTTTCGAAAGGCAAGGAGGGTGGGGGCAATTCTAATCTCTGGGGGGAGTTGGTTCCAGAGGGCCGGGGCCGCCACAGAGAAGGCTCTTCCTCTGGGTCCCACCAAGTGACATTGTTTGGTTGACGGGACCCAGGGAAGATCCACTCTGTGGGACCTGACTGGTCGCTGGGATTCGTGCAGCAGAAGGCGGTCCCTGAGGTAATCTGGTCCAGTGCCATGAAGGGCTTTATAGGTCATAACCAACACTTTGAATTGTGACCGGAAACTGATCGGCAACCAATGCAGACTGCGGAGTGTTGGTGTAACATGGGCATATTTGGGAAAGCCCATAATTGCTCTCGCAGCTGCATTCTGCACGATCTGAAGTTTCCGAACACTTTTCAAAGGTAGCCCCATGTAGAGAGCGTTACAGTAGTTGAGCCTCGAGGTGATGAGGGCATGAGTGACGGTGAGCAGTGACTCCCGGTCCAAGTAGGGTCGCAACTGGTGCACCAGGCAAACCTGGGCGAACGCCCCCCTCGCCACAGCTGAAAGGTGTTTCTCTAATGTGAGCTGTGGATCGAGGAGGACGCCCAAGTTGCGAACCCTCTCTGAGGGGGTCAATGATTCTCCCCCCAGGTTAATGGACGGACAGATGGAATTGTCCTTGGGAGGCAAGACCCACAGCCACTCCGTCTTGTAGTTGTCTATACTACCATTTAGATATTTAAAAGAGGTCCTTGAAAGCTGTGAAGAGACCTCTGCCTCTTAAAACCCCTTCCCCCAACGATAAAAAAGAAATCAAAGGAACTAAAATAATAAAATCAAAAGATGGGACCGAGATAAAATAACTAAAAACAAGAGAAAAGTTCTGAACTACAAATGACCTTTCAGAAACTCTACTTTGTCATCAGATAAATTGGACGGAGATGATTCATCAATATTTAAGTTCATTCTCAGCAAAAATATATACAGCATGAAAAAATGTTTCGGTTGGCACCAGATATTTCCTTGTGGAGATCCTTTTAACCTTTCTCAACTGATAAGATAATTTGTAGGCATCATCAATTGATGCTTTCAGTTTGGGCAGTCTGGCTTGTGCCGATATATATAAATAAAGATCCATCCTTAACCTGCATAATCATATATACTTTTTCATCCAGGGAAGGAAACCTCAAGCTGAGAAAAATGAAGCTCTCCTTTGTGGGTGCTGCTTTGTTGATGTCTGTGCTCAGCATAGATGCCCAGGTGAGATGAAACCTGAATTTTAGGAAAAGTAATATGTGGGATGACAGAGAAATCCCCATCTCTCAAACTCTGGTTTGAGTGATGTGGGTTAATTGTAGCCAAAAATGGATAACTTTTGGGTCCTATTGAAATCTTAGACATAACATTTAGGGTTGTATGAACTGTATTCAAATACGTCGAATCGGACAGTCCTATTGGGTGCCACAACTTTTCAAAGCAATTTTTGAAATATTTGATTAGATTGAGGGTTTGAATCAAATCAATGAATCTATTCTGACGGGAATCTATTTTGCAGAACTTTATAACAAGCTTTGTAGCTTGCAACAATATTCATTAAAACGACACATTGCATTAAAATGGGGAAACAGGAAGCTGTGGTTTGGGCTTCCTACCAAATGGAAAGCCAGGCCATGATAAGAGAGATAATTTTCATTAACTACGGCTGTGTTTAGTCCATTTAAAAATTTCTATCTTTCCATCAATAGATTAATTGCTTCTACTGCATTCTAAAATTATTTCAGTGTGACCACATGTATCAGGTTAAAACACAAATGTGTAAAGTGTTTTTCCCTACATCATTATGGGCCAGATCCTCCACCTCCAATAAGTAAAAGAGTTTATTTATTTATTTATTTATTTATTTATTTGTTTATTTGTTTGTTTGTTTGTTTGTTTGTTTATTTATTTATTTATTTATTCAATTCTTATGCCGCCCTTCTCCTTAGACTCAGGGCGGCTTACAACATGTTAGCAATAGCACTTTTTAAACAGAGCTAGGCTATTGCCCCCACAATCCGGGTCCTCATTTTACCCACCTCGGAAGGATGGAAGGCTGAATCAACCTTGAGCCGGTGATGAGATTTGAACCACTGACCTTCAGATCTACAAGTCAGCTTCAGTGGCCTGCAGTACAGCACTCTACCTGCTGTGCCACCCCGGCTCATTTTTAATATATATGTTTCTCATTTTTAATATATATGTCCAGTCAACGAAGCAGTGGAAGTGATGTGCCGGTGCCTGGAGGCTGTTGGGGTCTGGATGGGTGTCAACAAGCTCAAACTCAATCCAGACAAGACGGAGTGGCTGTGGGTTTTGCCTCCCAAGGATAATTCCATCTGTCCGTCCATTACCCTTGGGGAGGGGAATTATTGACTCCCTCATAGAGGGTTCGCAACTTGGGCGTCCTCCTCGATCAGATTCAGACTTACTCTTCCTCCATCACTTTTCTAGATGTCTCTTCTGGCGTTTCAACTCCTGGAGCTCCTCGGTAAACCAAGGGGCTCTCTGGGGGTCTAGTGCCACAGAGAGGTTACAACGGTGCAATCTGGTCAAGAGCCTCCATCGCAGCCTTATTCTAGACCATGGCAAGAGACTGCCGAACTGTGGAAGAGTGCATCTGGTATAACCCCAAGCGCTCTTTGAAATCCCTCTGGGTCCATCAGGCGTTTGGGGCAGGACCACCTAGTCGGTTCCGCCTCCCTGCGGGGAGGAGGATTGGAGCCAGGAAGTCAAGCCGCAGTAGAAAATGGTCTGACCATAACAAAGGCAACAATTCTAAACCCCTTAGTCTCAGACCACTCCTCCCCCCTTCCCTGAGGTCGAGGCTGATGCCATACCTGAAACCCGGCTGGACAAATTTCAGAGAGAGGAACTCTTCCCTCCGGGCCCAGCCAAGTTTCAGTCATACATGCCAGGTCGGCCTCCTCATCCAGGATCAAATCTCGGATGAGGAGAGCTTAATTTACCACTGACTTGGCATTGAGTAGCAGCAGCCTGAGCCCAACTTGGGCATCCTCCTCGATCCACAGCTGACATTAGAACATCACCTTTCATAAGTATGTTTTTGGAAGGAGAGGAGAGTGGGGATGGTACGAATCTCTGGGGGGGAAGTTGGTTCCAAAAGACTGGAGCCGCAACAGAGAAGGCTCTTCCCCCGTGGTCCCACCAGCCGGCATTGCTTGGCCAACAGGACCTGGAAAAGGCCGACTCTGAGATCTAATCAGTCGCTGGGACATGTGAGGCAGAAGAAGTTCCTGTAAATATGGTTTATGATTGATGGGTTTCTTTTAATATGGATTGTGGGAAACACACAAGATCAGTATCTAAATCTTGCACTTTGATTGTTTTATTTTCTCCTCTGCAGCAAGGGTCTAACTATAATTATCCACCTAATCCTGCCATGGAGAGCTATTATGGTCCAGTTCCCCCTGCACAGTCTACACAACCTTTGCCTGGTGCTCAGCCTGTTCCCGCTGCTCCTCCACAACAAGCTTCCTCCACTGTCTACACACAAAGTGCAAGTGCTCCTCTTGCGCCACGTGCCCCTTGTCCCTGTGCACAGCATGCCCCCACTGCTAGTGGACCGCGCGCCCCTTGTCCCTGTGCACAGCGTGCCTCCACTGCCGGTAAACCACCTTGTCCTTGTGCACAGCATGCCCCCGCTGCCGGTAAACCACCTTGTCCCTGTGCACAGCGTGCCCCCACTGCTGGTAAACCACCTTGTCCCTGTGCACAGCGTGCCCCCACTGCCGGTAAACCACCTTGTCCCTGTGCACAGCGTGCCCCCACTGCCGGTAAACCACCTTGTCCCTGTGCACAGCGTGCCCCCACTGCCGGTAAACCACCTTGTCCCTGTGCACAGCGTGCTCCCACTGCCGGTAAACCACCTTGTCCCTGTGCACAGCGTGCCCCTGCTGCCGGTAAACCACCTTGTCCCTGTGCACAGCGTGCCCCCACTGCCGGTAAACCACCTTGTCCCTGTGCACAGCGTGCCCCCACTGCCGGTAAACCACCTTGTCCCTGTGCACAGCGTGCCCCCATTGCCGGTAAACCACCTTGTCCCTGTGCACAGCGTGCTCCCACTGCCGGTAAACCACCTTGTCCCTGTGCACAGCGTGCCCCTGCTGCCGGTAAACCACCTTGTCCCTGTGCACAGCGTGCCCCCATTGCCGGTAAACCACCTTGTCCCTGTGCACAGCGTGCCCCCACTGCCGGTAAACCACCATGTCCTTGTGCACAGCGTGCCCCTGCTGCCGGTAAACCACCATGTCCCTGTGCACAGCGTGCCCCTGCTGCTGGAGGACCACACGCTCCTTGTCCCTGTGCACAGCGTGCCCCTGCAAAACTTGTTTCTGCGCAATATACTCATTCTGCCTTTCCGTCTCTTGGGCCTTCCGCTTCTCTTTCATCTGATGCTAAACTCCCTGGAACATCAAAATTGCCTGTCTCTGAACAAACTGAGTCTGCTGCATCTGGAACACCTGGCAACTTTGGTGAAAAGATTTCTGCCTCCAAGAAAGAGGTGAGTGTGAAAGTGTGCCAATTTTTGAAGGTCTGTTTCCTTTGAAGATGGGAAGAAGATTCTTCTTTCTGCATTGTAGTTTTGCCTAGGGTTGTTTTTTTTTTTAATTGCACCAAGATTGCTATTTCTTTGTGGCCAAAGCATGGGCAGAAAGAGATGAGTATCCTTTGTTTAGAATACAACAAGATCCTCTGCCTTACAATTAAATCTCTTAATTAATCTTTTAATCTATTTAGAATAGAGTAGAATGTAGAGTAGAATGGAGCGTAGAGTGTAGAGTAGAGTAGGGTAGAGAGTAGAGTAGAGTAGGGAATAAGGATAAGGGTAAGGGTAGCAGTAGAGGTAGGGGTTGGGGTAGGGATAGGGATAGAATAAAACAGAATAAGGAATGAGAATGAGAATAAGCAGAGGGATAGGATAGGACATGACAGGACAGGATAGGAAAGGACAGGACAGGTCAGGATAGGATAGGATAGGATAGGAAAGGATAGGAAAGGAAAGGAAAGGAAAGGCAAGGACAGGACAGGAAAGGAAAGGAAAGGACAGGACAGGATAGGATAGGATAGGAAAGGACAGGACAGGATAGGATAGGAAAGGAAAGGATAGGAAAGGAAAGGACAGAACAGGATAGGATAGGATAGGATAGGAAAGGATAAGAAAGGAAAGGACAGGACAGGAAAGGAAAGGAAAGGACAGGACAGGACAGGATAGGATAGGATAGGAAAGGACAGGACAGGATAGGAAAGGATAGGAAAGGAAAGGAAAGGACAGAACAAGACAGGATAGGATAGGATAGGAAAGGATAGGAAAGGACAGGATAGGACAGGATAGGATAGGACAGGACAGAATAACAAAGTTGGAATGGACCTTGGAGGTCTTCTATCTAGTCCAACCCCCTGCTTAGGCAGGAAACCCTACACCACTTCAGACGAATGGTTATCCAACATCTTCTTAAAAATTCCCAGTGTTGGAGCATTCACAACTTCTGGAGGTAAGCCGTTTCACCGATTAATTATTCTAACTGTAAGAAAATTTCCCCTTAATTCTAAGTTGCTTCTCTTCTTGTTTAGTTTTCCACCCATTTTTTCTTGTTCTACCCTCAGGTGCTTTGGAGAATAGGTTGACTCCCTCTTCTTTGTGGCAACCCCTGAGATACTGGAACACTGCTATCATGTCTCCCCTGGTCCTTCTTTTCATTCAACTAGCCATGCCCAGTTCCTGCAACCGTTCTTCACGTGTATTAGGCTCCAGTCCCCTAATCATCTTTGTTGCTCTTATCCGCACTCTTTCTAGAGTCTCAACGGCTTTTCATTTTTCTTTTTCCAGACCTCTCAGAAACCTTCACTGAACAATGCATAGGATCGGCATGGCTACAATTGCTGAGGGTGGAAGACTCGTGTAGATTGTGCGTTGCTTCTTCTATATCTCTTTTGGAGTAGGCCAAAGCAGTTCTACCAAAGGATATTCTAGAGTTGCATCAATTGATCAAACAATGGAATATAATTAATCCCCATCATGTCTATTGTAACAATTAAACAATGCACGTTTACTAGTAATATCCATAATAGAATGGACACTTTAATTATTTCGCACTTAATTACTTTTTGGTTTTTATTTTTCCAGGAAGTATAAATCAAAGCATTTGTATCCAAGTAAGTATGGAAGTCTCTCTTTGTTATTTATCTATTATCTATCTATCTATCTATCTATCTATCTATCTATCTATCTATCTATCTATCTATCTATCTATCTATTGTCTGTCTGTCTGTCTGTCTGTCTGTCTGTCTGTCTATCTATCTATCTATCTATTTATCTATCTATTATCTATCTATCTATCTATCTATCTATCTATTATCTATCTATCTATCTAATCTATCTATCTATCTATCTATCTATCTATCTAATCTATCTAATCTATCTATCTATCTATCTATCTATCTATCTATCTATCTATCTATTCGATCATGTATAAGAAAATAAGTATAAAACATAACATATAAAGATAAACAGGTATAAGCATAAGAAATGAGTATGAATAAACGGGAATGATAGGATTTGTAGGATTATGCACACCTTCTTACAAACCTCTTAGGAATGGGGTGAAGTCCATGATAGACAGTGTAAGGTGAAAATTTGGGGGGGGGGGAGGAAACCACAGAGTCAGGTAGTACATTCCAGGCATTGACTGTTGCTGAAGTTGTATTTTCTGTAATTGAGTTTGGAGAGGTTTACTATGAGTTCATATCTATTGTTTGCCTGTGTATTATTGTGTTTGAAGATAAAGTCGGGGCAGGACATTGTAGAAGACAATTTCATGTACTAAGCTTAGGTCAGACTATAGGCAACATAGTTCTATGTCAGGGATGGCAAACCTATGGCACTGGTGCCCCAGGTGTCACGCGGAGAAATATCTGCTGGCACGCAAGCCATTGAGCTAGCTCAACTTCAATGTCCATGTGTGTGCCGGCCAGCTGATTTTTGGCTCACACAGATGCTCTGGGGAAGTGTTTTTGGCTTCCCGAGAGCCTTTGGGGGGGGGGTTACCCACTTCCAGCTCTAGGGAAGCCTTTGGAGCCTGGGGAAGGCGAACCACGAGCCTACTGGGCCCACCAGAAGTTAGGCTGTTTCTGCCCTCCAGAGGGCCTCTGGGGAGTGGAGGAATCTCCAGGCATTGAATTATGGGTGTGGGCACTCATACATGTGCAACAGCGCATGCGCATGCTCTTTTAGCACTTGAGGAAAAAAAGGTTTGCCATCACTGTTCTAGGTTGCCCAGGCCCAAAATGTTGATTCCAGGCAGATGAGCTGTATTGAGAATTGGTCTGGCAAAGGTTTTATACGGCCTAGTTTGCAGTATAATGTTACCAGAGAAGAAACTTTGCAAAAGTAGGTTAACTCTTACAATGTTGCCTTGGGAGATATCACTGTTTGATAGCACACCCTTTATTTTTACTACTTGTTGCCTGTTTGACAGAATTGCAGCTATCCAGTTGTGCAGTAGTTTGTTGTGTACTACTGAATCAAATGCTTTACAGAGGTCTATGTAAATTGCATCTATTGCTCTACCCTGGTCGAGTTGTGTGGTCCAAATGTTTCTGCAGTGTAGGAGTTGCAGATTACAGGTCACATTTTTTCCTCAATCCAAACTGATTGTTTGAGAGTAGGTTGTTTGACTCTAAGTGGAGGATAATGGATTTGTTTATGATTAATTCCATGACTTTGCAGGTGAGACAACGTAATGAGATTGGTCTGTAATTTTCAACTAAGTTTAAGTTTAAGTTTAATCAGATTTGTATGCCGCCCCTCTCCGCAGACTACAACTCCTACAACAAGGCTGGGGTCTCCCTTTTTGAAGATAGGAACGATCGTGGCTAATGAAAGATATCTCATAGATTGTGCTTAGTGGTTCGGCTATGGCAATGGAACATTTTTTTAAAAGAAGTAGGCACATAAGTGCACCTTTGTGCCTACCATTCCTGTCCTAATGTCTTTTTTATCTTTTCTATCTCTACTTTATACTTATATTATGACTTAATGAACTCAATCTGTATAGTCTGGAGGACAGAAGGAAAAGGGGGGACATGATCAAAACATTTAAATATGTTAAAGGGTTAAATAAAGTCCAGGAGGGAAGTGTTTTTAATAGGAAAGTGAACACAAGAACAAGGGGACACAATCTGAAGTTAGTTGGGAGAAAGATCAAAAGTAACATGAGAAAATATTATTTTACTAAAAGAGTAGTAGATCCTTGGAACAAACTTCCAGCAGACGTGGTAGATAAATCCACAGTAACTGAATTTAAACATGCCTGAGATAAACATATATCCATCCTAAGATAAAATACAGAAAATAGTATAAGGGCAGACTAGATGGACCATGAGGTCTTTTTCTGCTATCAGTCTTCTATGTTTCTATGTTTCTATTACAATCTTTCCCGTTAGGCCCTTTTAGGCATGGTTTTTGAGTCTTTAAGTTTGTTATTAATTTATAGAAATTTTAGTAAAGATTTAGATTCTATCAATTTCTCCAGGATTTATGATAAGTTGCTTTCTGATATTTAGATTATCTGGGGTAATTATCTTTGAGGGTAGAGGGAGGTTGAATACAAAATTCTGAAATATTAGCTGCCTTCAATTATAAAATGGGTAAAAGTCAATTGTTTACTCTTTTTATGTCAAATATTTCTTGTTCACTCATCTTCTATTTTCTAGATCTGCGAACTACATTTCCTGAGAGTAAAACCAGAGTCCACCTTCTACTGTTTCTCTTTCCAGCTTCTATAATTGTTTTTCCTGATCAATTATCAAAGGAAAATTGCACAGCAATCATATTTCTTTCCGTTGATTTGGGGGAAGTTTCTCTTAATTGTGAATACTGGAAACTCTACAAGAATAAATATTTAGAAATAAATATATGCAGCATCGTTATGGAGTATTGTCTTTATCATCGTGTTCGGAAAATTATCACTTTTTCCAATATTATAGTGATGTTAGGGTCACATTTGGGTTTGGTTGAATTTGACAAATGAGCACATTTGATTATGAGCCCTTTAGAAACTTTTAAATTCTGTATTAAATGTTTCCAATATCAGTCAGTCCACACCATGGAGTGTGTGTGTGTGAGTATGATAGATTAGATTAGATTAGATTAGGCACACTAGTGCACTTATGCACGCCCCTTACTGACCTCTTAGGAATCTAAAGAGGTCAACTGTGGATAGTCTAAGGGTTAGGGGTTAGGGGAAGATACTACGGAGTCCGGTAATGAGTTCCACGCTTTGACAACTCGATTACTAAAGTCGTATTTTTTACAGTCCAATTTGGAGTGGTTAATATTAAGCTTGTATCTGTTGTGTCCTCTGTTGTTGTTGGGGTTGGAGCTGAAGTAGTCGTTGACAGCCGGGACGTTGCAGCATATGATCTTATGGGCAATACTTAGATAATGTTTAAGTGACTGATCTCTTAACTGTTTTCCTATCAGCTGTCTTAACCCACAATCTGCCTAGGTGGGAAGAGTCTGAAATGGAATTTGGGAAATTCGGACTGTAAGCAGAGAGTCTGTTCCTCAAAGAAAGTGATAGAGAGGCTCATACTTACGAACGGAAGGCGTTGTGGAATAGACTTTCTAAAAGAGACATCATCCCAGTGACCAGTTTCCTATAGAAATGGGAACATTTTGATTTGATTTGATTTGATTTGAATTGAATTGATTTGATTTGATTTGATTTATTGATTTATTGATTCATTGATTCCTTAATTCATTAATTCATTAATTAATTAATTAATTCATTCATTCATTCATTTAGATTAGATTAGATTTATTGGATTTATATGCCGCCCCTCTCTGTAGACTCGGGGCGGCTCACAACAATGGTAAAAAACAATACATAGTAACAAATCTAATATTTAGCCATCTAAATTACAGTTTTAGGTTAAAAAATCCAAAAGAAACCCCAATATATAAAAAAACAAGCACACAGTCGAATCATACACAGAAACTACATGGGCAAGGGGGAGATGTTTCAATTCCCCCATGCCTGATGGCAGAGGTGGGTTTTAAGGAGTTTCCGAAAGGCAAGGAGGGTGGGGGCAATCCTAATCTCTGGGGGGAGCTGGTTCCAGAGGGTCGGAGCCACCACAGAGAAGGCTCTTCCCCTGGGTCCTGCCAGACGACATCGTTTAGTCGACGGGACCCGGAGAAGGCCCACTCTGTGGGACCTAACTGGTCGCTGGGATTTGTGCGGAAGAAACTATTCTAAAAACACTGGAACCTGAAAAATCATTCATTCACATTCGAACAACAAGCATACATCACACTCGTTGGCCAGAGGCTAGAGTCTAATGACACCAAGCCTGGCGGCATAGATGGGTTTTCAAGTTCTTACTGAAGGCGCGGAGGGTGTGGGCAGTACAAATCTATAGAGAGAGCTGATTCCTGAGGGCCGGAGCCCCCACAGAAAAGGCTCTTTCCCTAGGCCCCACCAAGTGACATTGTCTAGTTGATGGGACTTCGAGAAGGCCGACTCTGTGGGACCTGAGCGGGTGCTGGGAGTCATACGGCAGGAGGCGGTCCCACAAGCAATCTTGTCCAATGCCATGTAGGGCTTTATAGGTCATCACCAACACTATGAATCATGTCTGGAAACCAATCGGCAGCCAATGCAGTCCACGGAGTGCTGGAGAAAGATGGGCATGCCTTGGGAGGCCCAGGACTGCTCACTTAGCTGCATTCTGCACTATTTGCAGTTTCTGAACACTCTTCAAAGGTAGCCCCATGTAAAATCCATTGCATTGTCGAACCTCGAGGTGATAACAGAATACCCTACTAAAATAGACTAACAATCCTGGGTCTAGAAAGCTTAGAACTATGGCGCCTAAAACACAATTTAAGTATTGCCCACAAGATCATATGCTGCAATGTCCTACCGGTCAATGACTACGTCAGCTTCAACCGCAACGACACAAGAGCACGCAGCAAATTCAAACTTAATATTAACCGCTCCAAACTTGACTGTAAAAAATATGACTTTAACAATCGAGTTGTCGAAGCGTGGAACCATTACCGGACTCAATAGTGTCAACCCCTAACCCCCAACATATCTCCCTTAGACTATCCACGATTGACCTCTCTGGGTTCCTAAGGGGTCATTAAGGGGCGTACATAAGTGCACTGGTGTGCCTTTCGTCCGCTGTCCAATTGTCTTTCCTTTATCTCCTATATCATATATATTTTCTTCCTTTCATATATCTTCTCCTCTATTTTTACATATTATCTTTATATATATTACTTCATGTCTATTCTCTTCCATATGCATTATGTATTGGACAAATGAATAAATAAATAAATAAGATAAGGGCATGAGTGACTGTGAGTAGAGACTCCCTGTTCAAATAGGGCTGCAACTGGTGCACCAGGCAAACCTGGGCAAACGCCCCCCATCACCACAGCCGAAAGATGATATTCCAAAATCCTGTCTCCAAATGAGCATAACTACAGCCATATTGATCGGGAGGCACTAGCGTGCATAGCAGGAGTAAAGCGTTTCCATGATTACATTCAAATATTACATATTTAAAAGAGGTCCTTGAAAGGTAAGAAGAGCTCTCTCTTCCCTCAAATCTATTCCTCCCAATGAAAATGGAAAGAAGTCAAAGGAATTTATATAATATCATCAAAAGGCTAAGAATAGAATAGAATAGAATAGAATAGAATAGAATAGAATTTTTATTGGCCAAGTGTGATTGGACACACAAGGAATTTGTCTTGGTGCAGATGCTCTCAGCGTACATAAAATAAAATATACATTTGTCAAGAATCATGTGGTACAACACTTAGTGATTGTCACAGGGGTCAAATAAGCAATGAAGAAGCAATATTAATAAAAATCTTAGGATATAAGCAACAAGTTACAGTCATACAGTCAACATGGGAGGAAATGGTGAAAGGAATGATGAGAAAAACTAGTAGAATAGAAGTGATAATTGAATAAAACAAACCCAGGAAAAGCTTTTAAACCTCAAATGGCCTTTCAGAAAGTCTCTCCTTTGCTTGCCATCCCATAAATTAGACACTTCATCAATATTTTCTTGAAAGTCAAGTTCATTATCAGAAAAAATGACAGGCGTTAGAGAAATATTTCAGTTGGCACTAGGTCCTTCCATGTGATGTTATTTTGTCCTTTCTCAACTGATAAGGTAATTTGAAAGCATCGTCAATTGCTCTTTTCAATTTGGGCGGTCTGGCTTGTCCTGATCCCTCCATATAGATCCATCATTAATCCACCCATTCACATTTAAGTTATTTTCTCGTCCCGGGAAGGAAACTTAAAGCTGAGAAAAAATGAAGCTCTTTTTCGTGGGTGCTGTTTTGTTGATTTCTGTGCTCAGCACAGATGCCCAGGTGAGATGTAACCTGAATTTTAGGAAAGGTAACTTGTAGGTTGGCAGAGAAACCCCTGTGCCTCAAACCTTGAGCATTACTCCCAGAAGTTGATCACTCTTGTGTCATAGAAACATAGAAGACTGACGGCAGAAAAAGACCTCATGGTCCATCTAGTCTGCCCTTATACTATTTTCTGTATTTTATCTTAGGATGGATCTATGTTTATCCCAGGCATGTTTAAATTCAGTGACTGTGGATTTATCTACCACGTCTGCTGGAAGTTTGTTCCAAGGATCTACTACTCTTTCAGTAAAATAATATTTTCTCATGTTGCTTTTGATCTTTCCCCCATTGTCCTTCTAATTATTAATTATTTCCCCCATTGTCCTCCTAATTATTAAACTTAACAAATAGGACTTTGTAAAACTTCACTGGGGAGAACCAGTCTTGCGCTATTCAAACCCACATCTAAATGGAATCATTTTTCTGGATCTTAATTTTTCAATCTCATTGAATGCCCCAATTTTCCAAAGGAATTTCAAATATTACGGTAATTAGAATAGAATAGAATTTTATTGGCCAAGTGTAATTGGACACACAAGGAATTTGTCTTGGTGCAGATGCTCTCAGCGTACATACAAGAAAAATATACATTTGTCAAGAATCGTGTGGTACAACACTCAATGATTGTCATAGGTCTCAAATAAGCAACGAGAAAACAATCAATATTAATAAAAATATTAGGATACAAGCAACAAGTTACAGTCATACAGTCCTAAGTGGGAGGGGATGGGTGATAGGAAAGATGAGAAAAAACTAGTAGAAATAGAAGTGCAGATTTAGTAAAAAGTCTGACAGTGTAAGGGAATTATTTGTTTAGACTGATGATTATTATTTGTTTAGACTCATGATCTGAACCAAATCAACGATTCTATTCTGACCAGAGGTTTTGCACACTCTTAAAAACAACTTTTGAGTTTTGTAGCTTGCAATATGGGCTCACATGTCGAGTTCAAATGTATTTTGTCTGGTTTTGGTTTCCAATCAACTGGAAAGCCATGGCAGCAGTAGTGGGTTGCTATCGGAACGATAGGTGACAGCGCACTGGTAATGAACAGTGCGCTGTGTGTGCAGCTTCAGTTCCCTTATGTGTGCGCACGCAAGTCCCAGCATATTTTTGCTTTGTGTGCATGCACAAAAGCAAAATCTCGCGAGGGGACATGCACACACATGAAATTTCAGCAATTTTTTTGCTCCCGTGTATATGCAGAAACATAAATTTGCCAAAATTCCACTTGTGCTTACATGAGATTTGGGGCACATTTTTGCTTCCTGCGCATACGCAGAAGCAAAAACACTCTTGCACACACAAGAGAATGCAAGCTGGCAATCCACTACTGCACGGCAGCAATAGTTTTTAGGCCCTTTGGTTATGCTTAGCGAAGTTAAATGTTTCCATCCCTTGGCTTCTTTCCATCAATAGATTTATAGCAGTGCGACTCTGCGTGACGGGCTAAAACAGGATTAATTAATTGGCGGTTATTGTTTTTACCTTACAGAATTATAATCCAAATGCACCACCTCCACCGCCACCACCACCCCCAGTAAGTAAAAGTGTTTCTTGTTTTAATGTACTTCGAGATATGTTGGAAATCTGGACAAATGAGTTTACACACTCACAAAGAGACACACAACCGGCAGGCCTGGGGGCCGTGAATACTATCATCTGTCACAGCCAAATTGTGTCGATAGGTTAGGTATGTATGTTGATTGATTGGATGGTTGTGCCATTTTCAAAAAGGATTTTATTGTTTCAATATTTTAATGTTTAGTTTTAATATTAATATTGACTTCTTCAATTATTGTATTATGTTGTGTATTATATATGAATCCCAGTGGCCGATCAGGTCCCACAGATTTGGCTTTCTCCGGGTCCCGTCGACTAAACAATGTTGCCTGGCGGGCCCCAGGGGAAGAGCCTTCTCTGTGGTGGCCCCGGCTCTCTGGAATCAACTCCCCCCAGAGATTAAAACTGCCCCCACCCTCCTTGTCTTTCATAAATTGCTTAAGACCAAACTATATCTCCAGGCATAGGGGAATCGAGACATCTCCCCCAGGTTTATATAGTTTTATGTATGGTGTGCTTGTGTTGCATGGGTTTTAAATGTTGGGTTTTTAATGTGTTTTCTTTTAAACATTAGATTTGTCACATTGTACATTGTTTTATTATTGTTGTGAGCTGCCCCGAGTTTGCGGAGAGGGGCGACATACAAATCTAATAAATTAAATTAAATTAAATTATATACAATATTATATTGTACACAATATATAATATAAAATATTAAATTGTATATTGTATATTATATTTTTATATTGTTGTAAGCCACCCTGAGTCCCACCGGACTGGTCGGTATAGAAGTCAAATTAATAAATAAAATATAGTGATGGGCGAACCCAATGGTGTTCAGGTTCGGCAAGTTCGGAAGAAATTTACACAAAATTCGTCCGAACCCGAACCGAACCTGAACTCGAACCCGAACAGGGAATCCTTCCCACAAAGAGATTCTGGGGGCGGAGCTTTGACGTCACTAGCAGGTTGCTAAGGACGCCAAGGTGATCACTTTCTGGATTCCAGGAAGTGATCACCTTGGCGTCCTTAGCAACCTGCCGGTGACATCAAAGCTACGAACGCCGAACATGACCCCGAACTTTGCCCAAAGTTTGAAAAAATTTCAGGTTTGTGTTCGGCATACCGAACACCGCAAAATTCAGTACGGACCCGAATTGTGCGGGTTCAGGCTCGCCCATCACTAATAATAAATAAATTCTGTCCTCAAATCATTATCATCATAGTTGGAACTGACCCTGCAGGAAATCTTTATGGCATGTGTCACCCATGCATTGAACACTTTAGGAGAAACACAGCTGCCCAGAGATTCAGAACTTTACTCTCCTGTACAATTGATATGGAAGAGAACCATATCTGGACCTCCACTGAATCTACTCTCCTACAATTCCCTCTCTTGGTTGGAGAAAGAACAGGTGTATAAATGTGTTTTTGCATTTCTATAGGGCTATGCTGGAGCCCAAGCCCAGGTCCACGGTTCTCCTCTAAACTTTAATTCACGGCCCCCTTTACCTGTAAGTACAGTACGATTTTTTCATTTTCCCTTCTTTTCTTCTGTACCACCACCACCACCACCTTCTTTTCTATTTCTTTCTTTTTCTTTTTTGAAAAATAGGAGGCTTCAAATATTTCTCACCTAGGAGGGCTCTTGGGTTAAGGCAACGGCTAGAAAAATTGGTCAGTATTCACTGCATTGTTTCTGAAAGAACTCGTGATCAAATGGATGATCCCCCCCAAAAAAGTAATTCCATCCATATCAAAGTCCCCAGGCCCTATTTTATTTATTGAGGAAGTATATTTATTCAGGGGTTATATTTGCTTAGAAAATGTATTGTATCTTGAAATCAAGCCATCTCTTTTGAAATTACAGGAGAGGAATCGGATTTATAATACAGTGATACCTCGTCTTACAAACGCCTCGTCATACAAACTTTTCGAGATACAAACGATTTTTTTGCCTTTTCTTACAAACTATTTTCACCTTACAAACCCACCGCCGCCGCTGGGATGCCCCGCCTCCGGACTTCCGTTGTCAGCGAAGCACCCGTTTTTGCACTGCTGGGTTTCCCCCGAGGCTCCCCTTGCTGGGAAACCCCACCTCTGGACTTCCGTGTTTTTGTGATGCTGCAGGGGAATCCCAGCAGTGCAAAAACGGGCACTTCGCTGACAACGGAAGTCCAGAGGTGGGGTTTCCCAGTGAGGGGAGCCTCAGTGAAATCGCAGCATCGCAAAAACACAGAGGTCCGGAGGTAGAGTTTTGAGGACTTCGGTGTTTTTGCGATGCTGAGATTTCACTGATGCTCCCCTCACTGGGAAACCCCACCTCCGGACTTCCGTTGCCAGCGAAGCACTCGTTTTTGTGATGCTGGGATTCCCCTGCTTGGATTTCCCTGCAGCATCGCAAAAACACAGAAGTCCAGAGGTAGGGTTTCCCATGGAGGGGAGCCTCAGGGGAATCCCAGCAGCACAAAAACGGGCGCTTCAGCTGGCAAAAGGGGTGAATTTTGGGCTTGCATGCATTAATCGCTTTTCCATTGATTCCTATGGGAAACATTGTTTCGTTTTACAAACTTTTCACCTTAAGAACCTTGTCCTGGAACCAATTAAGTTTGTAAGACAAGGTATCACTGTAGTTTGCTATTTCAACAGAGGATTTAAGAGAGACGAGGTTTACACAAAGCTGGATTTGAAAAGACCTTTCTCTTATACTCTTGAACATGATTTTTTTTTAAAAAAATTGCTCCTTGTTAGGACATTTTAGGAGAACAATTATTATGCACATACACTGAGAATATATCTGCTGGAAAAACTCTACATTGGTGACAGGAAGGGCATCTGGCCAGTAAACAGCTCCATTCAGTTGCCTAGACTCTACCCTGCAAGGGATTATGGGATCATACACATACATATATTTGGCTGCAGAACGTAGATTTGTATCTATTTTTTTATTTTAAAATAATAAAATGTAGATTTGTATCTATCTTTTTCTTATTTAAAATAATAAAATGTAGATTTGCATCTATCTTTTTGTTATTTAAAATAATAAAATGTAGATTTGCATCTATCTTTTTCTTATTTAAAATAATAAAATGTAGATTTGTATCTATCTTTTTCTTATTTAAAATAATAAAATGTAGATTTGTATCTATCTTTTTCTTATTTTAAAATAATAAAATGTAGATTTGTATCTATCTTTTTCTTATTTTAAAATAATAAAATGTAGATTCGCTTCTATCTTTTTCTTATTTTAAAATAATAAAATGTAGATTTGCATCTATTTTTCTTATTTAAAATAATAAAATGTAGATTTGTATCTATCTTTTTCTTATTTTAAAATAATAAAATATAGATTTGTATCTATCTTTTTCTTATTTAAAATAATAAAATGTAGATTTGTATCTATCTTTTTCTTATTTTAAAATAATAAAATGTAGATTTGTATCTATCTTTTTCTTATTTAAAATAATAAAATGTAGATTTGTATCTTTTTTATTTTAAAATAATAAAATGTAGATTTGTATCTATCTTTTTTATTTTAAAATAATAAAATGTAGATTTGTATCTATCTTTTTTTATTTTAAAATAATAGAATGTAGATTTGTATCTATCTTTTTTATTTTAAAATAATAAAATGTAGATTTGTATCTATCTTTTTCTTATTTAAAATAATAAAATGTAGATTTGTATCTATCTTTTTCTTATTTTAAAATAATAAAATGTAGATTTGTATCTATCTTTTTCTTATTTAAAATAATAAAATGTAGATTTGTATCTTTTTTATTTTAAAATAATAAAATGTAGATTTGTATCTATCTTTTTTATTTTAAAATAATAAAATGTAGATTTGTATCTATCTTTTTTTATTTTAAAATAATAGAATGTAGATTTGTATCTATCTTTTTTATTTTAAAATAATAAAATGTAGATTTGTATCTATCTTTTTTATTTTAAAATAATAAAATGTAGATTTGTATCTATCTTTTTTTATTTTAAAATAATAGAATGTAGATTTGTATCTATCTTTTTCTTATTTTAAAATAATAAAATGTAGATTTGTATCTATCTTTTTCTTATTTTAAAATATTATTAAAATAATAAATAATAAAATAATAACCTGATAAGTGAAAAAGAAGGAAGACTAGTATAGATCTATTTCAAGCTTATTATGCTCTTGTTAGCTAGCCATACCATTACTGGGTTTTGAACCTGTAGAC
Source organism: Erythrolamprus reginae (assembly GCF_031021105.1). Classification (NCBI taxonomy): domain Eukaryota; kingdom Metazoa; phylum Chordata; class Lepidosauria; order Squamata; family Dipsadidae; genus Erythrolamprus; species Erythrolamprus reginae. The sequence goes on from NC_091960.1 coordinate 8,776,296, forward strand.
TTCTGCCTAAAATATATTGCTTGAAAAGTGATGTTTACATCATTGTTATAATTCTCTGTCTGAGGCAGTGACCAAACCAGAACTACTTGTAGCCTCTTTTCTTCCAGTTGCTGCAAAAATAACATTAGGTAAGACCGCTGCGTGTGTGTGTCACTTACCGCTTTCAGAGAAAATTCAAGATCTAAACATTATTTATTAGTATTATCTGGGATGCTTGTAAGCCTCGCTTAGGAAGGATATTAAAGTCATTCATAAGCGTGGATTTAGTTGTGGGTCTCCTTCGAACTTCCTTTCCAGACTCTTCCTTGCAGAATAAAATTGGTTTGTAATATATCTTTGAATTTCTGTAGGCAAACCGTGGCTACGGGAGCAATGTTTATTTTGGAAACCCTAATCCACAGTATCCTCCATCTCCATCTGTAAGTATAATCTTTTCCCCCTTGGTTTAGGAATAGGTATTCCTGATCACTCTCACAGATTACCAAATGTTGTTTCAATTACTTCCCAGCTAAAAGGATTGTGGGTTGAGACTGCTGTTAGGAAAAGTCATCAGGGTTTGGTCACTATTAAGCGTACCTACAAGGCACAAAGGTGTGATCAAAGCTTTGCCTGTTTTTCATGTGCATTATGGTTCAGCGAATGAACCATGGTGGCCCAGAGGTTAGAAGGCAGTATTGCAGGCGAATTCTGCTGACTGCCAGCAGTTCGATTCTCACTGACCCAAGGTTAATCAGCTCAAGGTTGATTCAATCTTCCATTCTTCTGAGATTGGTAAAATGAGGACCTAGATTATTGGGGGCAATATTTATTTATTTATTTATTTATTTTATTTATTCGATTTTTATGCGGCCCTTCTCCTTAGACTCAGGGCGGCTTACAACATGTTAGCAACAGCACTTTTTAACAGAGCCAGCAATATTGCCCCCACAATTTGGGTCCTCATTTTACCCACCTCGGAAGGATGGAAGGCTGAGTCAACCTTGGGCCAGTGATGAGATTTGAACGGCTGACCTGCAGATCTACAGTCAGCTTCAATATGCTGACTCTGTAAACTGCTTAGGGAGGGTTGTAAAGCATTGTGAAGCAATTCATCTAAGTGTTATTTCTATTGCTATTTAACAACAACAACAACAACAACAACAACAACAACAGAGTTGGAAGGGACCTTGGAGGTCTTCTAGTCCAACCCCCTGCTTAGGCAGGAAACCCTACAAGACTTCAGACAGATGGTTATCCAACATCTTCTTAAAAACTTCCAGAGTTGGAGTATTCATAACTTCTGGTGGCAAGCTATTCCACTGATTAATTTCTCCTTAGTTCTAACTTACTTCTCTCCTTGTTTAGTTCCCACCATTGCTTCTTGTTCTATCCTCAGGCGCTTTGGAGAATAGGTTGACTCCCTCTTCTTTCTGGCAACCGAATATACTTAGGTGAAAGTTCTTTCAGTCTTTGTAGGACTAGCAATAGCACTTAGACGTATATATAGTTTCACAATGCTTTACAGCCCTCTCTAAGCAATTTACAGAGTCAACACATTGTCCCCAATAATCTGGGTCCTCATTTTACCCACCTCGGAAGGATGGAAGGCTGAGTCAAAGTTGAGCCTGGTGAGATTTGAACTGCCAAACCACAGTCAGCCAGCAGTCAGCAGAAGTAGCCTGCAGTACCACACTCTAACCACTGAGCCACCGTGCATGCATATATAAATATAACTGATATACCCATGAGTATGTATATATTTGTATAAGAATGCATGCTTGCATTTTATACCATTTAAATTGCTTTTAAAACTATGTCATGTCAGTAGAAATGGAATCCGTATTCCGAGCTTTCGGAGAAGGGCGGCATACAAATCTAATATATATACAGTATATATGAATGAATGAATGAATGAATGAATGAATGAAAGAATGAATTAATGAATTAATGAACAAACAAACAAACAAACAAACAAATAAGTAAATAAATAAATAATTTTTTCCTTCTTTCTGCAGTGGTTCCCGTCAGACTTTCGCCCACCAGTGAGTATAACCTTCGCCTGCTCATTTGTGATACACCGACCCCAAAATAATCATCTAGTTCTGAACATCATAGGGTATCTTTCAGTCTCACTCCCAGTCCTGCGATGGGGGGGGGGGGCTGTGAAGAGTAGCCCTGGGGAATTGGGTAGATTGGGTAGGGTATTGGGTAGAGCAGGGGTAGTCAAAGTTGGCTCTTCTATGACTTGTGGACTTCAACTCCCAGAATTCCTGAGCCAGTCATGCTAGCTCAGGAATTCTGGGAGTTGAAGTCCACAAGTCATAGAACAGCCAAATTTGCCTAGCCCTGGGGTAGAGAAATGAGGGCGACATAAGCTTTTGGAAGACAAGGGGGTGTGGTGGCCTAGAGGCAGAGCCGTCGCCTCACAATTAAGAGCCTGGGTGTTCGATCCTAGATAGAGGCAGATACGTATTTCTCTCTCTGGTCACGTTAAGATTTTATCTGCTGAATAAAACTCCACACTGGTGCCAGGAAGGGCATCCAGCCTGTAAATACTCAGCTGCATTCAGTTGCCCTGACTTCACCCTGCAAAGGATTATGAGATTATTAAAAGGTGATGATGTTGATAATGATGATGATGATGATAATGATGATGACAGGCTTTTGGAGGACCCAGAAAGCAGGCACAGATCTGGGAGAACTCTGCATTGCAAAAGATCAAAGAATCATTTCAAATGCAAATAGCATTAGTCAGGGTGCATTTTTTCTCTGCAGGGTTCATGCTAGGAGAAGTAAATATTATGTTTCCTCTTTTCCCATTCACATGGTCCTGATCCCATGCAGAAAACCTGATTTGCCCTTTCCCAAATCAGAGGGTTGCAAGCTTTAGTTTACAGGCTTTTTCATAATTTATGGGGACAGAAAGAAATGCTATCTGCCGGTCTCACTCTAGGTCTTTGTGTGTGTTTTTGTCCATAGAATCATGATCGGATAAAAGAACTGGTGAGTATATTAACCCTAAAGAGTCAAGTTGATGGTCTGAGAGATATACTGAGAGTTCAGATAAGAGCTGCTGCCCTGAACTTTGTTTTATCTTGTCAGCAGATGCCCATTCTTTTATCACCTATTTAAATGAGACAGACCATAGACGTAATAAAGAATCGTGGATTTGATTTTTGGCCTGTGGATGACAAATGCAAAGGGAAAGAGGAAAGGATTTAGGGGTAGTGATTTCTGACAGTCTCAAAATGGGTGAACAGTGCAGTCAGGCGGTAGGGAAAGCAAGTATTATTATTATTATTATTATTATTATTATTATTATTTATTGGATTTGTAGGATGCTTGGCTGAATAGCTAGAGGTATAACAAGCAGGAAGAGGGAGATTATGATCATGCTATATAGAGTGCTGGTGAGACCACGTTTGGAATAATACTGTGTTCAGTTCTGGAGACCTCACCTACAAAAAGATATTGACAAAATTGAACGTGTCCAAAGATGGGCTACAAGAATGGTGGAAGGTCTTAAGCATAAAACGTATCAGGAAAGACTTAATGAACTCAATCTGTATAGTCTGGAGGACAGAAGGAAAAGGGGGGACATGATCGAAACATTTAAATATATTAAAGGGTTAAATAAGGTCCAGGAGGGAAGTGTTTTTAATAGGAAAGTGAACACAAGAACAAGGGGACACAATCTGAAGTTAGTTTGGGGAAAGATCAAAAGCAACATGAGAAAATATTATTTTACTGAAAGAGTAGTAGATCCTTGGAACAAACTTCCAGCAGACGTGGTAGATAAATCCACAGTAACTGAATTTAAACATGCCTGGGATAAACACATATCCATCCTAAGATAAAATGCAGAAAATAGTATAAGGGCAGACTAGATGGATCATGAGGTCTTTTTCTGCCGTCAGTCTTCTATGTTTCTATATGTTCCCAAGACCTTTTTGCAAACATTTAATTTAAATTAATTGACTTATATGCCGCCCAATCCCAACACATGGTGTTGTCCTGCTTGCTAACTACCATATTTTTGAAGTACAGTATAAGACACACCTTAGTTTTGGGGGAGGAAAATAGGGGGGGGGATCTATCTACCAGGTATTCATCTGGCTAGTATCTTCAGAGTTCAGCTTCAGCACATTATTTTATCCCATAGTTAGGGCTGAAAAAGCCTTTTTCAGAGGGAGTAGGATGAAAACAAGCCTGCAAAGACTTAGGGCTGGAAAAAAATCTTCTTTGGAGGGAATAGGAAGCTGGGAAGATCATTAGTGTCAACAGACTCAAACTCCACCCGGATAAGACGGAGTGGCTGTGGGTTTTGCCTCCCAAAGACAATCCCATCTGTCCGTCCATTACCCTGGGGGGGGGGATTATTGACCCCCTCGGAGAGGGTCCGCAACTTGGGCGTCCTCCTCGATCCACAGCTCACATTAGAGAACCATCTTTCAGCTGTGGCGTGGGGGGCGTTTGCCCAGGTTCGCCTGGTGCACCAGTTGCGGCCCTATCTGGACCGGGAGTCACTGCTCACAGTCATTCATGCCCTCATCACCTCGAGGTTCGACTACTGTAATGCTCTCTACATGGGGCTACCTTTGAAAAGTGTTCGGAAACTTCAGATCGTGCAGAATGCAGCTGCGAGAGCAGTCATGGGCCTACCTAGGTATGCCCATGTTTCACCATCACTCCGCAGTCTGCATTGGCTGCCGATCAATTTCCGGTCACAATTCAAAGTGTTGGTTATGACCTTTAAAGCCCTTCATGGCACTGGACCAGAATATCTCCGAGACCGCCTTCTGCCGCACGAATCCCAGCGACTGATTAGGTCCCACAGAGTGGGCCTTCTCCGGGTCCTGTCAACTAAACAATGTCGGTTGGCGGGCCCCAGGGGAAGAGCCTTCTCTGTGGTGGCCCCGACTCTCTGGAACCAACTCCCCCCGGAGATAAGAACTGCCCCTACTCTACCTGCCTTCCGTAAACTCCTTAAAACCCACCTTTGCCATCAGGCATGGGGGAACTGAAACACCTCCCCCGGGCATGTACAATTTATGCATGGTATGTTTGTGTGTGTGTTTGTTAGTATATGGGGTTCTATTTAAATCTTTTTAAATATTTTAAATTTATTTGGATTTGTCATGATTTGCTGTATCTTGCTGTGAGCCGCCCCGAGTCTGCAGAGAGGGGCGGCATACAAATCTAAATAATAAATAAATAAATAAATAAATAAATAAATGAATGAATGAATGAATGAATAAATAAATAAATAAATAAATAAATAAAATTAGCACCTAGTTAGGGCTGGGAAAAAATCTTCAAAAAAGCTACATTTGAAGTATAAGGCGCACCCAGATTTCTAAAATTTGCTTTACTTCAATGGTACCTTGTTTTTTCTCTCTATCTTCTCCCAACTCCTTTCCTCCTTAAGGCTCTGATGGAAACAGTTGGTTTTCGTGGATTTAAGGCAGGGGTAGGGAACATTGGCTCTTCCATGACATGTGGATTTCAACTCCCAGAATTCCTGAGCTAGCACGATTGGCCCTGGGATTCTGGGAATTGAAGTCCACAAGTCATAGAAGAGCTAATGTTCCCTATTCCTGGTTTAAGGGTTTGATGATTCCCATAATCTCCTGAAGAGATAAATCAGCACCTAAAAGAGGATAAATCAGCACCTAAAAAAAGAAGGATAAATCAGCACCTAAAAAACAATAACTTATTGGACCCAAATCAACATGGCTTTTTGAGTATGTCACAAAGGTGTTGGATCAAGGTGGTGCCGTGGATATTGCCTATCTGGACTTCAGCAAAGCCTTTGATACGGTTCCACATAAAGAGCTGATAGATAAATTAGTGAAGATTGGACTTAATCCCTGGATAGTTCAGTGGATTTCAAGCTGGCTGAAGCGTAGACATCAGAGAGTTATTGTTAATGGCGAGTATTCTGAGCAGAGACAGGTTACAAACGGTGTGCCACAAGGGTCTGTTCTGGGTCCTATTATTTTTAATATGTTTGTGAGTGACATAGGGGAAGGTTTGGTAGGGAAGGTTTGCCTATTTGCCGATGACTCTAAAGTGTGCAATAGGGTTGATATTCCTGGAGGGGTCTGTAATATGGTAAATGATTTAGCCTTACTAGATAAATGGTCAAAGCAATGGAAACTGCAGTTTAATGTTTCCAAATGTAAAATAATGCACTTGGGGAAAAGGAATCCTCAATCTGAGTATTGCACTGGCAGTTCTGTGTTAGCAAAAACTTCAGAAGTAAGATAAAATACAGGAAATAGTATAAGGGCAGACTAGATGGACCATGAGGTCTATTTCTGCCGTCAGTCTTCTATGTTTCTATGTTTCTAAGTGCCGTGAACTCCTTTTCTAGCTCTGATCAGTGATGTCCCTGATCTCTCCTGATGTTCTAAAATGCCAATTTTAAGGCTAGAATGATAGGAGGAGAATAGGAGAAATTTGAAGGGTATGGAGAGGGTGAAAATTCCCTTCCCCGATAGACCGAACTGGAAGATTCAACTTCTTGTGAAGTTGTCTTTCTTTGGAAGATACAGGTTTTGGGTGCACAGACCAAAATGTGTTATGCAATTGCTTAATCAGGCATTAGCAACTGGCAAAATAAAATAGATTGGATTGAATCGGAGTTTGTTTTGATTAATCACTGTCTTTTGTCCCATAGCTTGAGTCGCTCTTGGAAGCACCAGTAAGTAAAGAGAAAGCCTTTTCTTTTTCTGATTCAGTGATCAATATTGAGACAGGAGTTTCTAGAAATCAATAATGGGATATACAGTAGGTCATCCTCTATTCCACAACTGATACACTGAATTGCATCAATGGATTAATGGCATGAATTTAGACAAGAGTCCAGATTTTATCTGTTTGTAATTATAAAAAGTTATTTGCTTTTATTATGGATTTTAAATTTGTCTTTTTAAATTGTTCCCTTTTTAGATATTTTGATACTAATACATTGTTCTTTTTGTGGGGAGCTGCCCAGAGTTCCTTAGGGAGTTGGGCGGCACACAAATTGGACTAATAAATAAATTTTTTTTTAGCTTATTGAAAGAGAAATGTAATTTAAAAAGTGTAAAAGATTCTTTCTGAATAATATTTGTCTGCCTGTTTTTCTTTGTAGTTGTTTGACTTATTTGAGGTAAGTAAGTACTTGTATTTGAGGAAAATATCAAAATATTATCATATACTGCCTTCAGTTCCAGATAGCAAATTTGGTAGAGGCAGAATCAGCTCAAATCTTCAATTAGTCTTAAAGTTCTTTTTTCCTTACTCAGTGACATTCATTTGCATATTAAACAGGATTGCTATTTGAATTAAAGTTCTTAAGTAGAGGCGTTCTTAAGTAGAGGTACCATTGTATTTTAGATTGGGAATTCCCTTCCATAATATTGCCCAGCAAACATTCTTTCCTTGAAGTCAATGGGAGTGATATTTGACCCTAGAACAGCAATGGCGAACCTATGTGTTCTGTCTGGGTTTTCCCAGACCTCAACACCAACTGAAAAAACAGCCAGACACTCTGGTAAAAGCCAAAAGTATTTTATAGCTGGAAAAAATAAGCACAAAGGAAAACCTGTCTTCACAACAGACAGGCTATAATACGTTACAGCAGGGTCCTGATGTCCAGTCAATACCCCAAGCTTCTTGCTGGCACCCCCCCCCCCCCCAAGGTTTCAATAGTCCAAGGCACAAACCAGGATTGTAAGCCACCAAAGTTCACAGACAGGTCTCACGAATCTCCAAGATAAAACTCCACAAGCCAGGAAGGGTGGGTCTGCCTTTTATCCTTTCCCAAGAGCACCACACCCAAACCCAGCTGTGACCTCTAATGCTGGAAATACTTAGCCAATTGAGTCCGTCTCTGATTAGCTCTCCTTTGTCGCATATCTATGATGTCTTGAGCATTTTCCCCTAAGGAATCCAGGCTGCTTGCTGGGGAGAGCTCCCCCTGGTGGGACTCTGGCTGTCCTTCTTCTTCAGCCTGGGATTCCTCTTCCTCGTCAGTCTGCACCTCCTGTTCCTCAGCCTCTCCCTCTGAGCTGGAAACCGACAGAAGGTCAGCCATTCCCGGAGGGGTCCCAGACTGAACCACAACACTATGGCATGTGTGCTACAGGTGGTATGTGGAGCTATATCTGCCGGCACGTGAGCCGTTGCCCTAGCTCATCTGCAGCATGTATGCGTTCACTGGCCAGTTGATTTTTGGCTCACACAGTGGCTCTGAGAAGCTGTTTTTGGCCTCCAGAAGGCCTCCAGGAGGGCAGGGGAGGGCGCTTTCATCCTCCCCAAGCTCCAGATCCCTGCTTTCGGTACCCAAGGAAAAAAAGGTTCGCCATCACTGTCCTAGAACAATTTTAATTTTTCTGGGTTCCTGGAGGCATAAGGGAGTGTTGGGTAATATAAACAATGGTTCATTTCTTCTATTTGTATGAGAAGTGGAGGAAAGTGAATAGCAAAGTTACTCTGATGTTTTTTTCTTTCTTTAAAATAGGAAATGATGAAAAAGTGGAAGAAAAATTGTGCCCAGAGGAAGCAGAGGGTAAGCTTCATGGGGGGGGGGGAGTGAATATATTCTATTAGTTGGTTTGGTTAGACTGCAGGTTAGACGCATGGACTTCAACTCCCAGAATCCCTGAGCTAGCATGATCGGCTCAGGAATTCTGGGAGTTGAAGTCCGCAAGTCGTAGTCGTGTTCAGCATTCGGAGCTTTGACGTCACCAGCAGGTTGCTAAGGACGCGAAGGTGATCACTTCCTGGATTCCATGGAATCCAGGAAGTGATCACCTTGGCGTCCTTAGCAACCTGCCGGTAACGTCAAAGCTCCACCCCCGGAATCTCTTTGTGGGAGGGATTCCCCAGCTCCTTCAAAGGGAGGTCTTCACATAAAAATAAACATGTTTATTTTTACGTGAAAGGACCGCCCTTTGCTTGCAGCACCGCTGCAGTGTCCTTTTTCGTAAAAATAACAATGTTTATTTTTATGTGAAAACCTCCCTTTGAAGGAGCTGGGGAATCCCTCCCACGAAGAGATTACGGGGGCGGAGCTTTGACTTCACCGAGAGGTTGCTAAGGACGCCAAGGTGATCACTTCCATGGAATCCAGGAAGTGATCACCTTGGCGTCCTTAGCAACCTGCCAGTGATGTCAAAGCTCTGCCCCCACAATCTCTTCGTGGGTGGGATTCCCCATTCGGGTTCGAGTTCGGGTTTGGTTTGGGTTCGGTCGAATTTTGCGTAAAATTCGGCCGAACTTGCCGAACCCGAACACCGTTGGGTTCGCCCATCACTATTCTTGTGCATGTACAGGAAGCAAATCTTGCTCCAACATGGGGTTGTGGAGTTCCATGGGAAGTGCAGTGGTAGCGGCCATGAGTGCAATCCTCCCCGGTCCAGTTGTCCTAGTAAATTCGTGGGATTCGGGTTCCAGGCAAATCCAAGGTGTAAATGCTAGTGGGAAGTGTAATCCACCAGAATGGACATGTCTTGTGACAGATGAAAACTCATGTCTCTGTCAGGTACCCACTGGAAGCATCCATAGGCTTCAACATTGCCGATGGGTTCCTTTGAGTGGAAATTTTGGGAAACACTTGTGATTAATGACTCTCATTTTGGTTTCTCTCTTCTCTATTGTTTCATTCTGCAGCGCCGCAACCAGCGTGGTCAGGCTCAATACTATGTTGGTTCTTCCGAAGGCTATGCTGGTCCTCCTCAAGCCTACTTTGCTCCTCCCCAAGGCTACTTTGGTCCTCCCCCAGGCTACTTTGGTCCTCCCCCAGGCTATCCGGGCAATCCCCAAGGTTACCCTGTTCCAGGCACTCAACCATCTGGGTCTGTGGTCCCACCTCCCTCTGGCGCAGTGAGTATGAGACATAGAAACATAGAAGTCTGACGGCAGAAAAAGACCTCATGGTCCATCTAGTCTGCCCTTATATTATTTTCTGTATTTTATCTTAGGATGGATATATGTTTATCCCAGGCATGTTTAAATTCAGTTACTGTGGATTTATCTACCACGTCTGCTGGAAGTTTGTTCCAAGGATCTACTACTCTTTCAATAAAATAATATTTTCTCATGTTGCTTTTGATCTTTCCCCAAACTAACATAGATTGACGGCAGAAAAAGACCTCATGGTCCCTCTAGTCTGCCCTTATTCCTGTATTTTATCTTAAGATGGATACATGTTTATCCCAGGCATGTTTAAATTCAGTGACTGTGGATTTACCAACCAGGTCTGCTGTAAGCTTGTTCCAAGCATCTACTACTTGATGCTTGGAACAAGCACATTCATGTCACCCAGGAAATCCTTTTGAGGACTGTGAAAAACAAACAGATCTGTGACTCTATCTTGGATTTTCTAGAAAGCTTAGAACTAAGACGCCTTAAACAAGATCTAAGTATTGCCCCCAAGATCATGTGCTGCAACGTCCTGCCTGTCGGCGACTACTTCAGCTTCAACTACAACAACACAAGAGCACACAACAGATTTAAACTTAATATTAACTGCTCCAAACTTGACTGTAAAAAATATGACTTCGGTAACCGAGTTGTCGAAGCGTGGAACTCATTACCGGACTCCATAGTGTCATCCCCAAACCCCCAACACTTTACCCTTAGATTATCTACGGTTGACCTATCCAGATTCCTAAGAGGTCAGTAAGGGGCAAGTACAAGTGCACTAGAGTGCCTTCCGTTCCCTATCCTATTGCTCTCCTATATCTCCTATACCTTTCTTCTATTCCTATATCTCTTCTTTCATTGATATGTTCTATTACTATATCTTCTTTTCTATTCTTTCTTAGATATATTTTACTATGAGTATCTCCTCTATAACCTTCATCATGTATTTTACTATGTGTATATATATATTTGTTTTCGTAGATTTTCATGGGTACAGGTATGATGGTCTTGGTATATTCGGGTTTCTTCCCGTGTAGGATTTGGAAATTTCTGGCGACGTTTTGACGAGGTCCCACTCGTCATCTTCAGGCTGGTGTTTCTGTCCTTGTTCTCAGGCGAACACTGCGAGACCTGAGCTGCCTTCCTTCTATAAATACTGGTGGCTGGGTGTGGTTTGATGGCTCAGCAAAAGTTTCTACACAGCAGGCAATTGCTGAGCCATCAAACCACACCCAGCCACCAGTATTTATAGAAGGAAGGCAGATCAGGAATCACATTCACCATCATCAGGCTGAAGTTTCCAAGCTTCGTGCTGTTGTAAAATGGTATATATATATACCCACTAAAAGCCTCATTGTGTATTGGACAAAATAAATAAATAAAAATAAAATAAAATTTTGTTCCCTTTCTTCCCTGTTCTGCAACAACAGCCTTACTATGGGAGTCCGGCTTATCCTGGCATGTATAACTACCCTGGTTCAGTTCCCCAACAACAACCTTACCCAGGACAACCTTTGCCTGCTGCCCCCGCACAAAATGGAACAGCCCCCCCTTCTCCTGGCTCTGCCTCTGGTGTTCAAGTCCCTGGTAATTCCACATTGCCTGGGAATTCTACTGCCTCCAGCAGTCCGGTAAGTGTCAAAGAATGTCAATTCTTGGAGACCCATTCCTTTGAAGATGGGAAGAGTTATCTGCTGGTCCTAAAAAAAAAAAATCAAAAATATCTTTCCCTGTATTCACGAAGGATTAAGTTAGGAAAATGGATGCTGGGATGCTAGGATTAAGATGCAAAAAGGATGTTGAGACTCTAGAGAAAGTGCAGAGACGAGCAACAAAGATGATTAGGGGACTGGAGGCTAAAACATATGAAGAACAGTAGCAGGAACTGGGCATGGCTAGTTTAAATGAAAAGAAGGACCAGGGGGGACATGATAGCAGTGTTCCAATATCTCAGGGGTTGCCACAAAGAAGAGGGAGTCAACCTATTCTCCAAAGCACCTGAGGGTAGAACAAGAAGCAATGGGTGGAAACTAAACAAGGAGAGAAGTAACTTAGAACTAAGCAGAAATTTCCTGACAGTTAGAACAATTAATCCGTGGAACAGCTTGCCTCCAGAAGTTGTGAATGCCCCAACACTGGAAGTTTTAAAGATGTTGGATAACCATTTGTCTGAAGTAGTGTAGGGTTTCCTGCCTAAGCAGGGGGTTGGACTAGAAGACCTCCATGGCACCTTCCAACTTTATTGATTTGATTTGATTTGATTTGATTTGATTTGATTTGATTTGATTTGATTTGATTTGATTTGATTTGATTTTTGTATGCTGCCCCTCTCCGTAGACTCGGGGCAGCTAACAACAGTAATAAAAACAGTAATAAAAAACAGTATGTAAATCCAATACTAAAACAACTAAAAAAAACCCTTATTGTAAAACTTGTTGTTATTATTATTATAAAATATGTCGCTTCCAGACTGCTTCAGTTTTTCACTGAAACTTATGATTGGCATTTTGGGATTATTTTAACCTCAATAACATCTTCGGACATTTTCTGGCTGGGAATTCTGGGAGTTGAAGTTCATGTTATTTACGGGACTGTCTTCTCCCTCATATGTACCAGCGACTGATTAGATCACACAAAGTTGGCCTTCTCCGGGTCCCCTCGGCCAAGCAATGTCGTCTTGCGGGACCGCAGGGAAGGGCCTTCTCTGTTGTGGCTCCAGTCCTCTACAACCAACTCCCCCCAGAGATTTGTACTGCCCCCACCCTCCTGGCCTTCCAAAAACACGCCTATGCCAGCAGGCCTGGACCCATTGAACAATATTTATTTGTTTTATTTATTTATTTTGTCCAATACATAATACACATTGAAGAGAAAGATATATAATAATATAAGTAAAGAAAAGAATAGAAGAAAAGATATAAAAGTATAGGTGAACATATTTGCAAACAAGAAAAGATAAACAAGATAAGGAGAGACAATTGGACAGGGGACGGGAGGCACACTGGTGCACTTATGCACGCCCCTTACTGACCTCTAAGGAACCTGGAGAGGTCAATCGTGCATAGTCTAAGGGAAAAATGTTGGGGGTTAGGGGTTGACACTACTGAGTCAGGTAATGAGTTCCACGTTTCGACAACTTGGTTGCTGAAGTCATATTTTTTACAGTCAAGTTTGGAGCGGTTAATATTAAGTTTGAATCTGTTGCGTGCTCTTGTGTTGTTGCGATTGAAGCTGAAGTAGTCATTGACAGGTAAAATTCTGCTCCAGCCAGTAGTATGAATGAGTGATAGTTGCATGTATGTTTTTTGTTTTATATTGGGTTTTAACTTTTGTAATTGTTTTTATTGTATCCATTCTGGAGTATTTTTTTAATTTTTGCATTCATTTTATTGTTGTACGCCGTCCTTAGCCCATCAAGAGAAGGGTGGCCTTAACAAATAAATAATAAAATAAAATAATGTCCACAATAGAATGCATACTCTAGTTACTTAGCACATGCTGAATTCCTTCTCTGATTTCTTTTTTTTCTAGACGGTCAAAAGCTCTCCCTAAGAGAATGTTTGCCAGTAAGTATGGAAGATGCTCTTTGCTTTGTTACTGTGATGGTGACAAGCACAATTTTGAAATATTAGCTCCCTTCTATTATGGATGGGTAAAATATATAGTGAAGAGAAGAGCAATGAAGTACAATGAAGAGCAACAAAGATGATTAGGGGACTGGAGGCTAAAATATAAAGAATGGTTGCTGGAACTAGGTATGCCTAGTTTGATGAAAAGAAGGACTAGGGGTGACGTGATAGCAGTGTTCCAATATCTCAGGGGTTGCCACAAAGAAGAGGGAGTCGAGCTATTTTCCAAAGCACCTGAAGGCAGGAGTAGAAGATATGGACATTTATCAAGGAGAGAAGCAACCTAGAACTGAGAAGAAATTTCCTGACAGTTAGAACTATTAATCAGTGAAACGACTTGCCTCCAGAAATTATGGGTGTTTCATTACTGTAGGTGTTTAAGAAGAGATTGCTTAATGGTATAGGGCAGTGATGGCAAACCTATGGCATGGGCGTGACAGGTGCCACACGGAGCCATATCTGCTGGCACATGAGCTGTTATCCTAGCTCAATCCCAACGTGCATATGTGTGCCAGCATTCGCTGGCTGGGGAATTCTGGGAGTTGAAGTCCAAATATCTTCAAGTTGCCAAGGTTGGGAAACACTGATCTAGCTTAATAATGAAGCATTTGCGAGAAAACAACCAAGCTCAGAGACGACCAAAGAGTCCACAGTTCAAATCTGAGCTACAAATATTCATTTCTATCAGAATCCTTTTTATGCCAAACATCTAATTTTCACTCTTTCCCCCCCCCCTAGACCCACTAACTACATTTGCTGAGAATAAAATCCAGAGTCACCTCCTTACAGTTTCTCTTTTTGGATTCCATAATTTCTTCCTGGTCAAGATCAAAGGGAAAATGAAACTTTCTTTGAGACGAGCTCCAAACATTTAGAGTTATTTTTGTTGATTTGAGGGCATTTTCTCTTAATTGTGAACACCAGTTACTCTACAAGAATAAACATTTACAAATAAATACATCCAGCATTATCATAGAGTGTTGTTTTTTATCATTGTGCTCTGAAAATCTTCGTTTTCCCAATGTTATGATTAAATTCAGAATGATCTTCTGGAGACCTCACCTACAAAAAGATATTGACAAAATTGAACGGGTCCAAAGACGGGCTACAAGAATGGTGGAAGGTCTTAAGCATAAAACGTATCAGGAAAGACTTCATGAACTCAATCTGTATAGTCTGGAGGAGAGAAGGGAAAGGGGGGACATGATCGAAACATTTAAATATATTAAAGGGTTAAATAAGGTCCAGGAGGGAAGTGTTTTTAATAGGAAAGTGAACACAAGAACAAGGGGACACAATCTGAAATTAGTTGGGGGAAAGATCAAAAGCAACGTGAGAAAATATTATTTTACTGAAAGAGTAGTAGATCCTTGGAACAAACTTCCAGCAGACGTGGTAGATAAATCCACAGTCACTGAATTTAAACATGCCTGGGATAAACATATATCCATCCTAAGATAAAATACAGAAAATAGTATAAGGGCAGACTAGATGGACCATGAGGTCTTTTTCTGCCGTCAGACTTCTATGTTTCTATGTTTCTATCTTTGGTTGATTCTGATAAATGAAAATGATACGTGAAATGAATGAAAATAAAATTGCAACAGAAGGCAAGACAAGAATCAATGGATGAAAACGAACCAGGAAGAGAAGCAATCTACAACTAAGGAGAAATTTCCTGACAATAAGAAGAATTAATCAGTGGAACAGCTTGCCTTCAGAAGTTGTAGGTGTTTCATCACTGGAGGTTTTTAAGAAGTGACTGGATAGCCATTTTTTTGAAATGGTATAGGGCAGTGATGGCAAACCTATGGCATGGGTGCCATAGGTGGCACGTGGAGCTATATCTGCTGGCACATGAGCATTTTATTTTATTTTATTTTATTTTATTTTATTTTATTTTATTTTATTTTATTTTATTTTATTTTATTTTATTTTATTTTATTTTATTTTATTTATTTTATTTTATTTCATTTTATTTTATTTTATTTTATTTTATTATTTTATTTTATTTTATTTTATTTTATTATTTTTTTATTTTATTTTATTTTATTTTATTTTATTTTATTTTATTTTATTTTATTTTATTTTATTTTATTTTATTTTATTTTATTTTATTTTATTTTATTTTATTTTATTTTATTTTATTTTATTTTATTTTATTTTATTTTATTTTATTTTATTTTATTTTATTTTATTTTATTTTATTTTATTTTATTTTATTTTATTTTATTTTATTTTATTATTATTTATGTATCTATCTATCTATCTATCTATCTATCTATCTATCTATTTATTTATTTATTTATTGGATTTGTATGCTGCCCCTCTCCGCAGGCTCGGGGCGGCTAACAACAATGGTAAAAAACAACATGTAACCATCCAATTTAATAAAACAGCTAAAAACCCTAATTATAAAAACCAAACATACACACAAATATACCATGCATAACTTGTAATCGCCTAGGGAGAAAGAATATCTTAACTCCCCCATGCCTGGCGACAAAGGTGAGTCTTGAGTAGTTTGCGAAAGACAAGGAGGGTGGGGGCCGTTCTAATCTCTGGGGGGAGCTGATTCCAGAGGGCCGGGGCCACCACAGAGAAGGCTCTTCCTCTGGGCCCCACCAAACGACATTGTTTGGTCGATGAGACCCGGAGAAGACCAACTCTGTGGGACCTTATCGGCCGCTGGGATTCGTGCGGTAGAAGGCGGTTCCGGATGTATTCTGGCCCAATGCCATGTAGGGCTTTAAAGGTCATTACCAACACTTTGAATTGTGACCGGAAACCGATCGGCAGCCAGTGTAGGCCACGGAGTGTTTCAGAAACATGGGCGAATCTAGGAAGCCCCATGATGGCTCTCGCGGCCGCATTCTGCACGATCTGAAGTTTCCGAACACTTTTCAAAGGTAGCCCCATGTAGAGAGCGTTGCAGTAATCGAACCTCGAGGTGCCCTAGCTCAGCTCCAAAATGCATGTGTGTGCCAGTTAGATGATTTTTGCCTCGCACAGAGGCTCTGGGAGGGCGTTTTTGACTTCCAGAGAGCCTCCGGAGGGATGGGGCAGGGTGTTTTCACCTCCCCCGGCTCCAGGGAAGCCTTTGGAGCCTGGAGGGGGTGAAACCCCAACACTCTATCAGCACCCAAGGGGAAAAAAAAAAGGTTCACCTTCACTGGTATAGGATCTCCTACTTGAGCTGTGGGTTGGCTGTCCAAGGTCCTGTAAGCCTAACCCGTAACTTGACCAAGTATGCTGTACAAATGCAATGTTGGTGTGTCTATGCAGACTCGTTTTTTTGCACTCAGGATTGTCCGAAAAAAGTCCCACAGAGGTTGCCAGCTGTTTTGTGTTGCTTCTCAATTGTCTTGATTTTCAGCCATTTTTCCCCCAGCCAGGACAAGCAATATTTGATGCAGTGCACAACTCAGATTTTGATCACGTTCAAAACAATGGACAATATTTATCCCCCCCCAAAAAAATCACTTAAATTTTGTCCCACAACATGCTAACATAACCTCAATTCTTCTCAATCACCTTTCAGAAACATTATCACTGACCATCTATGGAGATTCTCAGTCCTCCAAGTCATGGTTTTCCCGAAGGTGCTTTTTTCAAGAGGCGACTGTGCTTTTTGGTTTGTGTTGTGTTAGTTGGGCCTTCTTTATAAATTCTGTGACCAATTCTTCTGTTGGTAGAAGTGATTTCACCTTTTGGAATATGTATTCCATTTATCACTGACTGTATATACACATTCCCTTGCTTCATCCTTATATCCATTGAAGGGCTACAAAAAATTTTACTCCCACACTGTGGGCATGGCTTATTTGTGGGTGTGGCTTGCCAGCCATGTGACCAGGTGGGAGTGGCTTGGCGATGATGTGACCAGGGGTGGTGGCTTAAAGGTCATGTGAGTGGCTTAAAGATGGACAACTTGATGTCACTCATGTCAAGGGTTAGGATTAGGTTTGGCCTCTCCTTGTCTCAAAGAGATACAATTTCCCTGTCTATTTACTATTATTGAACATCCAAAATATACTATTTAATTCTATGTACATATGCCATCTGTGAACTTACATATTATATACAGGCACACAAAAATATACATTATCAACTATATAAACTGTATGTGTATGTACTATTTAATTCTATGTACATATGCCATATGTGTACTTACATATTATACACAGGCACACAAAAATATACATTATCTACTATATAAACTGTATGTGTATGTACACACACGCACAGCTCTTCTAAAATTATACACATTTACTATGATAGGAAAAACATACCCAAAGTCCAGAAGGGGAAAAAAGGAAAAAATTCAACATTTTTCTACCGGTTCTGCGTACTGGACTGGACCCGTAAGAGCCTATCACTGCTTATGTCATATCTAATTAACAAATATTTTATTAAGTTACCAAAATATAAAATACAGAAGTATAAAGAAGAACAAATTAAAATAGGGAGAGGAGAAGGGGAAGAGAAAAAAGTGTAGAGTAGAGGAGAAAAGAAAAAGAAAATCATTGACTTCTGACTTGGTGCAGTGGAATACGTTAGTAGATGTTGTGGTTAGCTCTGGCCCAGCTCCTGCCCCAAGGACTGTGTATGTGGGGGAGACATCCACTTGCTGCAGGCCTGTTTTGCCCCTGGTGGAATCTGAAGATGAAGGCTCCTCTGACCAAGAAGATATGAGTGACAGGGAGGAGGAGAGTGTGGCAGACAGCTCAGAAGGAGATCAATTATCTAGCTCCTCCTTGGATTCAGAACAAGAGTTACTGATACAGCCACGCCTGCGGAGAGCGATGCATAGGCAACAACAACTGAGAGATTATTATCAAAGAAAATGAGGCCACCTGTGGTTGGGTGGGGCTGTGGTCATTAGTGAGGCTGCTATAAATAGCAGCCTGTGGGTTTGGCCATTGTGGAGGATTATCTGATTGTTGTGTTTCCTGACTGCTTTACTGACTTTGACTTTTTGTGTGCTGATTTTTCCCCACTTTGAAACTAAACCAGAGCAAAGTGTGTTTCACTTTGTGAAAGAAGGACTTTGAATTACCTCGCAGCTGCAAGCTAAGTATCACAGAACTGATAAGGGACTTGTACAAATTACCAGTTTGCTTGGAGACCAGTGCTCTTTGCTATACCAAAAGAGGGCTTAGTTTCAGTGAATTTTCATTATAAAGAACATTGTTTTGAATTTTCAAACGTGTGTGTGTCTGAAATTTGTACCTGTGAATTTTTGGGAGGATTCTACCAGAGAGCCGGACAGAACAGGAGACCACAACTTTTTTACTTTTATATAATAATATATACCAGTGTTAGAAATAACAAAAGAAACCTGAATCAGTTAAAAAAACCAAAGAAACAATCTAAGTGCTTTACAGGATCAGCATATTTTTCCCAACAATCTGGGTCCTCGTTTTACCCACCTCGGAAGGACGGGAGGCTGAGTCAACCTTGAGCCGGTGGTGAGATTTGAACCACTGAACTACAGCTAGCAGTTAGCTGAAGTAGCCTGCAGCCTCATGTGACCATGGGGATGCTGAGATGGTCATAAGTGCGAAAAATGGTCATAAATAACTTTTACAATGCTGTTGTAACTTCGATTGATCACTATCCACGATTGACCTCTCCAGGTTATTGTTGTTGTTGTTATTATTATTATTATTATTATTATTATTATTATTTATTAGATTTGTATGCCGCCCCTCTCCGTAGACTTGTTCCTTAGTGGTCAGTAAGGGGCGTGCATAAGTGCACCAGTGTGCCTTCCGTCCCCTGTCCAATTGTCTCTCCTTATCTCATTTATCTTTTCTTCCTTTCAAATATGTTCACCTATACTTTTATATCTTTTCTTCCATTTTTTTCTTTACTTATATTATTACATTTCTTTCTCTTCAATCTGTATTATGTATTGGACAAAATAAACAAACAAACAAACAAACAAACAAACAAACAAATAAATAAATAAATAAATAAATAAATAAATAAATAAATCAGTGGTTCTCAACCTGGAGGTCAGGACCCCTTTGGGGGGTCAAACGACTATTACACTGGGGTCACCTAAGACTACATGGGAAAAGACAAATTTCCCACGATGTTAGGAACTAAACCTTCCATTCTGGCACCATGGAAACATTTTTACAATCCGACCAATCAGCCATTTACAGTGGGGGTGTCCCTCTGACCTTCCTGCCAATCAGCTTAAAGCTCTGTCGGAGAATTGATGCTAGACTTATGGTTGGGGGTCACCACAACATGATAAATTGTATTAAGGGGTCGCGGCATTAGAAAGATTGAGAACCACTGGTCTAAATCATAGAAACATAGAAACATAGAAGTCTGATGGCAGAAAAAGACCTCCTGGTCCATCTAGTCTGCCCTTATACTATTTTCTGTATTTTACTTTAGGATGGATATATGTTTATCCCAGGCATGTTTAAATTCAGTTACTGTGGATTTATCTGCCACGGTCTGCTGGAAGTTTGTTCCAAGGATCTACTACTCTTTCAGTAAAATAATATTTTCTCATGTTGCTTTTGATCTTTCCCCCAACTAACTTCAGATTGTGTCCCCTTGTTCTTGTGTTCACTTTGCTATTAAAAACACTTCCCTCCTGGACCTTATTTAACCCTTTAATATATTTAAATGTTTCGATCATGTCCCCCCTTTTCCTTCTGTCCTCCAGACTATACAGATTGAGTTCATTCAGTCTTTCCTGATACGTTTTATGCTTAAGACCTTCCACCATTCTTGTAGCCCGTCTTTGGACCCGTTCAATTTTGTCAATATCTTTTTGTAGGTGAGGTCTCCAGAACTGGACACAGTATTCCAAATGTGGTCTCACCAGCGCATTCTATATAGCGGGATCATAATCTCCCTCTTCCTGCTTGTTATACCTCTAGCTATGCAGCCAAGCATCCTACTTGCTTTCCCTACCGCCTGACCGCACTGTTCACCCATTTTGAAATCAATCGAACTAAGAAAGATAATCAAAGGATAGGCCAAAGAGAAGAGAATGTTAAATCAAAACCAGGGGGAAAAAAGTTTTAAACAACAAATGACCTTTCAGAAACTCTCCATTAACATCACATAAATTACAGGTGGCATTTCAGCTTTATTTTATTGCAAGTCAAGGCCATCCTCGAATAATAACAATAATAATAATAATAATAATAATAATAATAATAATAATAATAATATAGAGGGTGGAGGAATGTTTCGGTTGGCACCAGATCTTTCCTTGTGAATGAACCTATCTAACCTTTCCCAAGAGGTAATTTGAAAGCATCATCAATTGCTGCTTTGAGTTTGGGCAGTCTGGCTTGTCCTGATACCTTAATAGGGATACAGCCTCAATCCACCCATTCATAGGACACTCTCTCACCTGGTGAAGGAAACTTCAAGCTGAGAAAGATGAAGCTCTCCTTCGTGGGTGCGGCTTTGTTCATTTCTGTGCTCAGCATAGATGCCCAGGTGAGATAAAACCTGAATTTTAAGAAAGGTAACTTGTGAGCTATCATCAGCTTACAAAGAAAATTATTACAAACTATTTTATAGGTGGTATTTACCTCCGGCAAGACTAGCCAAAATTTACCCAGCATTACAAAACATATGCTGGAAATGTAATAAAGAAAAAGGAACTTTCTTTCACATGTGGTGGTCCTGCTCTAAAATTCAAAAAATCTGGGAAACAATTTACAAATGGTTAAAGGAAATTACAAAGGAGGAAATAGAGTACGCTCCGGAGGGCATGCTTCTCGGAATTTGGAAAAGATCATACTCTAAACAAACTCTTTTTTTATTGACTCACATAAACACAGCTACAAGAATTGCAGTAGCGCAAACATGGAAGAACGAACAGACTCCCAATGTAAATTTAATAATAGACAAGACATGTGCAGAAATGGACGAGATGACAAACCTACTTAAGGGAAACAGAATTAATGAATCTAAAAGTATGTGGAGCAATTGGCACGGATGGATTCAAAAGAAAATATTTGTATACTCATACAAAATAGCAGTACAAACTCCAAAAAAAAAAATACCATTTGAATGCTTTTACCCTGTTTTGTATTACATAGTATCAAGACAATATTATCTATATAACAACTGTAACAGGTAAAAAAGTTGGATAAGACCTGTAAACTGAATAAACAATTTGTGATATATGTATTTATAAAACAATAAAAAGATTTGAAAAAAGAAAAAAAAAGAAAGATAACTTGTGAATTGGCAGAGAAAACCCCATGGCTCAAACCCTCTGGGTTAAACCCAGATTAAATTGGTCACACCCAAGTCCTACTGACATCTCAGATGTAACAGATTAGGATTTTGGTAAAGTTTCAGAGAGAGAATCCAGTTTAAGCTCTATTCAAATGTATGTCTAAATGAAATCATTTTCGTGAATTGAAACCGACAATTCAATTGGATCCCGCACTTTTTAAAATGATTTCAAGCATTTAATTACAGTAGATTTATTGTCTCAACTCAAATCAATGATTCTATTCCAATTGGAAGGGTGGGGTATTTTTTTTTTGCATTTAATTAATTTTGCATTTATTTTGTAGCTTGCAACAAAATTAATTAGTCACACAGACTCAACGTGAGCTTTTTCTTTGCCCAGAAAAAAATTAGCCCCCACCCCAAAAATATTGTTTTGATGATCAGCAATGTTAAATTGAGTAAATGAATGCATAAGATATTAAAACTATTTCGGATTTGGAGCCTAAAAAAATATAAATTGAAAATGTTTGCAAGCAACCAAGGGGGGGGGGGGTTATTTCTGATTTTAAAAAACCAATAAGAATCATTTCTTTTAGTTCATTTATATTTTTCTTATATTCAGAAATGTTCAAACTACCAATCCCATGCCAACTTTAGTAAAATTGAACATATTTTGCAAGCTAAACTATCTATAAATTGAAAGAAAATTCACAAAAACCGGGGGGGGGGGAGGTTGTTCCTGCCTTTTATAATCAAAATAATGCAATATGCATAATTTTTTTCAGTTCAATTTTCATATCATTGTGTGCAGAAATGTTCAGACTACTTTCCAAGTGAAAAAAGTTTTCAAATTGACCAAACATAAGCACTTCAAATGAAGAGTTTTCGGTCCGGGTCAGGGTGACCCGGGAACAGTACAAGTGTGACTTTTTTTTTCAGCAAGAAAGAAACCCCCCCCCCCCAAAAAAAAACCTTCTCATAGAGAGAACTCCTGAAATGATGAAAAGTCATGAAATTTCAAGTTTCAGATATGCAGGGAATTTTTTTTTACAGGGTCTCAAACTTTGATTTCGGGTCTCACAGACCCGAACAGAACAGCAAAGCCAGGCTATGATTTACCAGCAATAGTGTTCACAGCCTTTGGTTATGTTGAGTGAGGTTAACATATTTCCATCCCTTGGTTTCTTTCCTTCAATAGATTTATTGCAGTGTGGCTTGTGTGTGACAGGCTAAAACAGGATTAAATGGTTGGTTGTTATTGTTTTTCCCTTACAGAATCATATTCCAAATCCTCCCCCTCTTGCACCACTCCCAGTAAGTAGAAGGGTTTCTTGTTTTGATGCACTTTGATATTTCTGCTGTCGGGAATCTGGATAAGCTGGCAAATGAGATTAGAAACGGGGCCAAATTTTATCCATCTTCCAGCATGGTGCAACCAAGCTTCACTGTTAGCCCATCTTTGGTTTTTTTTGGATCTTCACGGCTGCCACACTTTGTGCTGTGGGAAAGTGGAAGTGGTGTTGTGTGGAGTTGATAATTTAGCCAGAACAATCTTTTCTCTCTCTCGGAGAGTCAAAGATAAAGTGATTAGATTTCAGCATTGCTAAAGTGGGACACCATACTGTAAAAAATATGATTTCAAGAATCAAGTTATCGAAGCATGGAACTCATTGCCTGACTCAATTCTGTCAACCCCTAACCCCCAACACTTCTCCCTTAGACTCTCCACGATTGACCTCTCCAGGTTCCTAAGAGGCCAGTAAGGGGCGTACATAAGTGCACTGGTGTGCCTTTCGTCCCCTGTCCAATTGTCTTTCCTTTCTTCCACCTATCTTATATATTCTCTTCCTTTCATATATCCTCTCCTCTAAGTTCACTTTCACCCTCTTTTATATTATTACATGTCCATTTTTCTTCCTATGTATTTGTGTATTGGACAAATGAATGAATCAATCAATCAATCAATAAACATTTTATTTTATTTTATTTTATTTTATTTTATTTTATTTTTTATTTTTTATTTTTTATTTTTTATTTTTTATTTTTTATTTTTTATTTTTTATTTTTTATTTTTTATTTTTTATTTTTTATTTTTTATTTTTTATTTTTTATTTTTTATTTTTTATTTTTTATTTATTTTTTATTTTATCCAATACATAATACACATTGAAGAGAATAGATATGTAATAATATAAATAAAGAAATGAGGGACATGAGGGTGCAAGGGAAAGGACTTGGACTTTCTTTTGGGTGGGGAAAACCTGGGAGCTTTCAGATTTGGGGTTTTCCAGATCTGCTAATATGGCATCTTTTATAAAACGGATCTTTGAGGAATTGCTTGCTTTAGAGTCTTATTGATTGGGGGGGGGGGATGTTACTTGGAACCCTGACATTCACAGTTTGCTCACCCAAAGGCCCATCATTGATAGAACTGATTCCAAAGGAACTCATTAGTTTTATTCATAGGACTGTCTCACCCATGCATTGAACACTTTAGGAGAAACATAGCTGCCCACAGTTTTAAGAACTTTACTCTCCTATACAATGACGTTAAGGGGAACCATATCTGGGCCGCCTGTGAATCTTCTCCCATATACTTCCTTCACTTTGTTGGAGAACGAACAGGTGTATAAATGTATTATTATTATTATTTTGCATTTTATTAGAGGTACTCTGGCTCCCAAGGCTACGGTGTTTCTGCAAACCATAATCCACAGCCGCCTTATCCTGTAAGTATAATATGATCTTTCCCTTTTATCTTTGTTCCTTATTTACCCTATTTTTTTAAAAAAAGAATAGGATGCTCAAATATTTCTCGCTTAGAAGGGTTAAGACAACAGCTAGAAAAAAGGGGACACAATCTGAAGTTAGTTGGGGGAAAGATCAAAGGCAACATGAGAAAATATTATTTTACTGAAAGAGTAGTAGATCCTTGGAACAAACTTCCAGCAGACGTGGTTGGTAAATCCACAGTAACTGCATTTAAACATGCCTGGGATAAACATATATCCATTGTAAGATAAAATACAGGAAATAGTATAAGGGCAGACTAGATGGACCATGAGGTCTTTTTCTGCCGTCAGTCTTCTATGTTTCTATATTTCTAATTGATCAGAATTTCTCCCATTGTGTCTGAAAGAGCCAGGAATCAAAATAATTATTTAAAACAGTTCCAATTAAATCTCTATGTAAAGAACTATAAAAGCTATTGCACTAAGAGAGAAATTGATGTCTTTCTTCCTTCTACAGTGGTTTCCTGGAGACTTTGGCTCAGCAGTGAGTATAACCTTTACCTGCTTGTTTGAGAGACAGCCCCTCCCCTCCCAAGATTTTATATACAGTATTTGCAGCCATATGAGCCATTAGGAGATTCCTTTCAATGTGTATTCTACATTGTGTGCCTGCTTACTCTCCTCTAATCCCTTTCTCTCCAATGAATGCAAATGCAAACATTAATTCCCTTCTTGCCAATTATCCTGGTGCCAAGATGAGCCTTCCAAAGGGTGGGGGTCTGGGAATGTGGAAAAGGGCTTTTAATTTTTTACCCTTTTAAATCAGCTTCTTAGTGTGCTGAGTACTAGAAAATTTCTCCATTATTTGGGCTCATCCAGCCTTTGAGGGTTGTATATTTCTGATGGTGTAGAGCAGGTGTTCTGTCTGGGTCCCCCCAGAAGCCAACACCAACCAACAAGAGTAGCCAGACACACTGGTAAAAAGCAACGGCAGTTTATATAATTCCAAGCAAACACAGGTAACAAAAACTGTTCTTACAGACAGGAACACTCTGAAGCTTCACAGAGGTTTCACGAAGGCCAGGCAATAAAACAGGATTCTTGCTGGCAAAAACAATGCTGGAGATAATAAAACCCACGCCTCCCCCAAGTCTTCCAGACTTCTAGGCCACAAGCCGAGATCAGAGACGCCAAGAATCGAAGCAAGGTCACAGGACTCCCAGTTGATAACTCTCCACAAGACTGTAAGGGCGGGCCTGCCTTTTCAACCCTGCTGAGGAGAACCACACCCAAACCCAGCTGTTGCCAATTCAGGGATGGAAATACCTTGCTAATTGGTCCCTTCTTTGAACTGCACGTCTCTGCCTCATGTCTATTATAGCCCGTGCGTCTTCATCCAATGAATCCAGGCTACTAGCTGGGGAGAGCCCCCCCCCCCCCGGGGTCTCAGGCTGCTCTCCCTCCTCCTCTTCCTGACATTCCTCTCCCACGTCTGCCTGGTCCTCCCGCTCCTGTTCACTGTCCTCCTCCTCTGGGCATGGATCCGGCAGAGATCCAGCCGGTCCCTGAGGAGCCTCAGGCTGAATCACAACAGCAGGGGTAGGCAAAGTTGGTTCCTCTATGACTTGTGGACTTCAACTCCCAGAATTCCTGAGCCAATCATGCCAACTCAGGAATTCTGGGAGTTGAAGTCCACATGTCGTAGAAGAGCCAACTTTGCCTACTCCTGGTATAGAGCAAAGGAAAGCGGAAATAAAATTGTAAGCATAGTAGCATTCACATTTTATGTGAATAAGTTGCCATTCTCAATTGTGGTTGCAAAACAAGGACTGCCTGTACAGAAATATACAGTATGTTAAAAAGATAGAAAAAGCATGATTCTAAAGAATTACTTTCAGCTTATAGAAAAGGAAATGCAATTAAACAAAACTGAAAGATCCTTTCTGAATATTATGTATGTTTTTTGTAGATGCAGCTATTCTCTGTAAGTATATGGAAATATTATTATTTTTATTTGACAACAGAGAGATCCAGCTCAAATCTTTAATTCGCCTGAAATTTCCTCCCCCCTCTTAGTCTAAAAAAATGACTTTCATTTGCATATTAAAAAGAATTGCTATTTAAATTACAGTAGTTAATTTCTTAAAGTAATTGATGGAAATTCTAAATGCCTAGTATGTATCTCTATTTTTGTCAGAAGTAAACTAAATTTAGATAAATCATTAATAATTCTAAATTTTTTTAAGCATGTTAGGTAATAGAAATAATGGCTCCCTTTCTCTTATTTAAAGGAGAGGTAGAGGAAAATACAGCGCAAAATAACTCTTAATATTGTCTTTCTTTACATTAGAAATTTGTTAAATTCCTTAAAAAAATGGGTAACCGGAAAAGACGTTGGGTAAGTTTATGAGAGGGAAAAAAAGTGAATTATTATTATTATTATTATTATTATTATTATTATTATTATTATTATTATTATTATTATTATTTTATTATTATTTATTAGATTTGTATGCCGCCCCTTTCCGTGGACTCATTTAAAACTCATTTAAAACAACCATTTATTCCAATGGTTGTTTTGTTTAGAGAAATACTGACACTCTTTTTAGTGAAGAATAATAATTAACAACAACATTAATGAACTTAGAAGCTATGTGACAGCATTTGTCTCAGGAAGGAAAAAAGACAAATTTTGGGGAACATTCAATATGGTTGTCGTTAAAACCTATAAAGCCCTTCATGGCACCGGACCAGACTATCTCAGGGACCGCCTTCTGCTGCACGAATCCCAGCGACCAGTTAGGTCCCACAGAGTGGGTCTTCTCCAGGTCCCGTCAACTAAACAATGTCACTTGGCGGGACCCTGGGGAAGAGCCTTCTCTGTGGCGGCCCCAACTCTTTGGAACCAACTCCCCCCAGAGATTAGAATTGCTCTCACCCTCCTTGCCTTTCGTAAGCTTCTTAAAACCCACCTCTGCCGCCAGGCATGGGGGAATTGAGATACTCTTTCCCCCTAGGCCTTTACAATTTTATGCATGGTATGTCTGTATGTATGTTTGGTTTTACAATAGGGGTTTTTAACTGTTTATATTGGATTGTCAGATGCTGTTTACTACTGTTGTTAGCCGCCCCGAATCTGCGGAGAGGGGCGGCATACAAATCCAATAAAATCAAATCAAAATCAAACTTAAGATTAACCATTCAGCAATGTCCAGGGGCATGATGGTGGATATGGCATCACAATGCCCTTTGTCTCTCCTTTCCTTCTCCCCCCAACACCTTTGGATCTGTTGCTTGCTAACAGGAATGCCATTGTTAGGGTGAAGAAGACTTGGGGGACGGGGAGGTGAACCAGGAAGGGCAGAAAACGGCCTTCACTTCCTACCTCCTGGAAAACCTACTTCGCTTCATTCAAAAATGGGAAGCTCTCTGAGCCATATATAGAACATTTAAATACAATTTTTATGGCCCACAGAGGAATAAAAGAGCCACTATAGGCCACTCTTCTCTTTCCTATGAATTTCAACTATTTTATTTGATTTTTTTCATTGGACCACAGCTGATTAATTAATTAATTTATTTATTTATTTATTTATTACTTAGATTTGTATGCCGCCCCTCTCCGAAGACTCGTTTAATGTTTAACAAGATTTGATATTAGAAAGGATTGTAATTTTCCTCCTCTCAAGAGGATATGGATGAGATATTTTTCTTGTTATTTGTTTATTGTTGTTATTGTTGTGATTGTCTATTGTCTATTTCTGTATTTTTCTTGTTTTGATTTGGTGGTTGTTGTTTTGGTTTGTATTTTTTCTTTTCCTTTTTTGTGTATTGCAAATATTGCAAATGTATAAATGTATATATGTTTTTGGCTATACTTTTTAATACAATTCAATAAAAATTATTAATTTAAAAAATATGTTTAAAAAAACGATTTGTATGCTGCCCAACTCCAGTGGATTCTGGGCGGCTAATGACATATAAAAACAGTATAAAAGTTACAATATCAAAATAAAACATAGACACAATCAATATCCCTACTAATAACGTTCATACACTCAATCATTCATGGTCTCAGGCCTGCCAGAAAAGCCAGGTCTTAATGGCT
Organism: Erythrolamprus reginae; assembly: GCF_031021105.1. Lineage (NCBI taxonomy): Eukaryota > Metazoa > Chordata > Lepidosauria > Squamata > Dipsadidae > Erythrolamprus > Erythrolamprus reginae. The sequence continues at coordinate 8,804,888 of NC_091960.1, forward strand.
TTCCAGAAGACCGGTAGAGTAGGGATAGTGTGAGTCTCCAGGGGCAGTTGGTTCCAAAGGGTCGGAGCTGCCACAGAGAAGGCTCTTCCTCATGGCCCTGCCAATTGACATTGTTTGACAGATGGGACCTGGAGAAGGTCAACTCTGTGGGCTCTTATTGACTACAGGAAAGTATGAGGCAGTAGGCATGGTCTACTAGTCTGGTCGTAAGCCATGTATGGCTTTAAAGGTGATAATCAACACCTTGAATTGTATCTGGAGACAGACTAGTAGCCAATGCAGCTCATGGAGAGTTGGAATTATACAATTGTACCTTGGAACATCTACTATGAAGTTGTGTGGCTGCATTTTTAACCAGCTGTAGTCTCCAAACGCTGTTCAAGGGTAGCCCCATGTAGAGCACGTTGCAATGGCTATGGTTCTCTTTAGGACCTAGAATCAGGTCCTCCTGGACCTTGAATCTTGTTTAGTCAAATACAGCTAATCACTCATAACAATACACTGGGACTTTTTTGTCCAAGCGCAGGGGAATTTTAAGTATCTGCTTGCTGGAAGATAATTGGTGAAGGCTGCAGATAAAAAGATGGGCTCCTGCCGGTTCACACCAGTTTGGATGAACTGCTTGTAAAAAAAAAAAAATTGCAGCCCACTACTAGAGGTCTATATTTGTTTCTCTCGACAGCCCCCAAATCCAGATGATTTAATCTTCCCAAAATCTTCTGTGCGCTCAGATCCCTGCACTGAAATTTGTTCATGTCCATCCAGGTTAGCACTATAGTAAGTCTGTTAATCTCTAAGTTTATACTTAGTAAGTTTATTGTTTATAGGAACCCAGAGGGAAACTGGGAATAATCCCAACTAGTTCCAGGCAGGTCCAGGATATAATGCTAATAGGAAGTGTAACCCACCACAGTGGGAAGGCAGAATGTAGGACAGGGGAAAACCCATCCATGGGCTTCAACATGGCAGTTTTAATGAGGATTCTGGAAAATAATTGAGATTTATGGCTGTTTCAGTTTTCTCCTGTTCTCATTTATTTCATTCTGCAGAGGCGGCGTCACCGACACCGTGGTCGTCTCCGAAGTTTCTCATTTGATCCTTCAAACTACCCTGATCCTCCCCAAGGCTTCTCTGGTCCTCCCCAACGCTTCTCTCGTCCTCCCCGTGCCTTCTCTATTCTTCCTGAAGGCTTCTCAAGTTCTCCCCAAGGCAACATTGGTCCCTCCCAAGGCTTCTCTGGTCCTCAAGGTTACTTTGGTCCTCCCCAAAGCTTCTCTGGTCCTCCTCAAGGCATCCCTGGTCCTCCTCAAGGCTTCTCTGGTCCTCCTCAAGGCTTCTCTGGTCCTCAAGGTTACTTTGGTCCTCCCCAAGGCTTCTCTGGTCCTCCTCAAGGCTTCTCTGGTCCTCAAGGTTACTTTGGTCCTCCTCAAGGCTTCTCTGGTCCTCCTCAAGGATACTTGGGTCCTCCCCAAGGCTTCTCTGGTCCTCCCCAAGGCTTCTCTGGTCCTCCCCAAGGCTACCCTGTTGCAGGCACCACTCAACAATCTTCGCCTTTCCCTGGTCAGTCATCTTAGTCTGCTGGGACGGTGAGTATGACATTGTGACAGGTTCCCTTGAAAGCCTATTCATCTGGAGGTGGGGCAAAATATGCAGGTGATGCATATTTGTTAGATGCAGGTGATATGCAGATCATTTCCCAACACCTTCGTACATTAGTGCGAAGAGAACCAGTTGGAAATCAATTGCTCTAAAATTAAAATCATGGCTTTTCCAAATTGCTCTAAAAATTGTACCTGGGTTATGTAAAAACACACACACACACACACAATTCCTTCAAACAGGTACGATGCTTTCAATATCTGGGGGTAGTCTGTCAAGCTATTGGACTTTATTTTATTTATTTATTTATTTATTTATTATTTATTTATTCATTCATACAAATATACAGGGAGTGGACAAAAAAATGGAAACACTTGACTTTTTAGCATCATAATGTTTGAACATGTTCAAATCAATCAAAACTTGACATATTTTAATGTTTCTTTTAATTATGTTATTTGATATGTTTTTTTTAAACTACCTTTTTTTTTTTACAGAAATTTAAGGAAATTGGTTATAACCTTCTAGAAATGGCAGACCTCTCAGACTTTCAAAGAGGCCAAATTGTTGGTGCTCGAATGGCAGGCGCTAGTGTAACAGAAAGTGCCCGAATGTTTGGCGTTTCAAGAGGTCATGTCTCAAAAGTCATGACTGCTTTTGAAAAAGAAGGGAAAATGTCCTCAGCCAAGCACAGGTCTGGTCGAAAGTCGAAGTTGTCTGAGAGAGACCGTCGGACTCTAAAGCAAATTGTTAGAGTGGATCGCAAGACCACAGCTCCTAAAATCACTGCAGAGCTCAATAGACACGTACAGAACCCAGTTTCCACAAAAACTGTTCGAAGGGAGCTTCACAAATCTGGATTCCAAATCTGGATTTTCAAGGTGTTTCCATATTTTTGTACACCCCCTGTAGTATTGTATTGTAGTACATTTAATATAATATAAATATAAAGTAGAGATAGATAAGTTAAAAGACATTAGGACAGGAACAGTACGCTTAAAAGACTCACTTCACAAAATGCACATAGCAATAGAATTTAGACTTATATACTGCTTCATAGTGCTTTTACAGCCCTCTCTAAGTGGTTTACAGAGTCAGTATATTGCCCCCAACAATCTGGGTCCTCATTTTTACCCACTTCTGAAGGATGGAAGGCTGAGTCAACCTTGAGCCGGGGGTGAGATTTGAACTGCTAAACTACAACTAGCAGTTAGATGAAGTAGCCTGCAGTGCTGCCCTCTAACTACTGTGCCACCCCGGCTCCTACAAATGTAGTGGCTATTTTAAGATTTTATTATACCCATGAAAGTCAATATATACCTGCATCCATCAAGCTTTTTGAAGCTAAATCTCTAGCCCAATTTTTACATGGTACACAACTTGGACCACCTTCCAATCTCAAATCATTAGGGTTTCCATACTAGTGCTTCCAAACAGTACAAGGATGGTTATTTAAAAAAAAGTTAAATGATGATACCCATATGCTAGTTAAAAATTCAGCAATACTTTTCCTAGTAATGCCCACAATAAAATGAACACTCCAGGTTTTTTCTCTTCTCTTCTCTCCTCCGTTCCCTTCCCTTACTCCTCCTCCTCTTCTTCTTCTTCTTCTTCTTCTTCTTCTTCTTCTTCTTCTTCTTCTTCTTCTTCTTCTTCCTCTTCTTCTTCTTCTTCCTCTTCTTCCTCTTCCTCTTCTTCTTCCTCTTCCTCTTCCTCTTCTTCTTCCTCTTCTTCTTCCTCTTCTTCTTCCTCTTCCTCTTCTTATTTTATTTATTTATTTTATTTATTTATTAGATTTGTATTATTATTATTATTATTATTATTATTATTATTATTATTATTATTATTTATTGGATTTGTATGCCACCTCTCTCCATAGACTTCTCCTCCTCCTCTTCTTCTTCTTCTTCTTCTTCTTCTTCTTCTTCTTCTTCTTCTTCTTCTTCTTCTTCTTCTCCTTCTCCTCCTTCTCCTCCTCCTCCTCTTCTTCTTCCTCCTGTCATCTCCTCTCTTCCTTTTCCTCCCCTCCTCCCTTTCCTTCTTCTCCTCTTCCTCCTCTCCTCTCCTCAGAATTAAAGCTTCTCAGTAAGAAAATGTATGCCAGTGAGTATGAAATATGTATACTTTTTCTGTAACAGAGATTTATATTCAGATTCCTCCCAGAACTTTATGTCAACTTCATTTCAAATTAATAGTAGATTATTGGGGGCCCTTGTCTTTGAGAGTAAGAAGAGGTTGAAGGCAGAATTCTGAACTATTAGGGGCCTCGATCTAATAAGAGATGCATGACAGGCAGTTGCCTACTCTTTTATGACAAATGTTTCACTTTAACTTTGTTTGTTTTTCTTCCTAGATCCAATCAGAATAAGGTTGCCAAGAATAAATTCCAGAGCTGCCTTTCACACTTTCTCTGGCTTCTATAATTTCTTCCTAATCAAGGGGATATGAAAGTTTCTTCTGGGAAGGACTCCAGCAATCTCCATTGATTTGGGGGCTGGTAACACTGGTTACTCTACAAGAATAAACATTTACAAATAAATATGTGCAGCATTATCATGGAGTATTGTCTTTATCATTGTGCTCTGAAAATCAATATATATATATATTTACATTGCAGCAACGAAAACTGAATGCAGTATTCCAAATATGACCTTACCAGGGTATTATAAAGTGGTATTAACACTTTACGTGATCTTGCTTCTATCCTTCTCTTTATGCAACCTAGAACTGTGTTGGCTTTTTTGGCAGCTGCTGCACACAGCTGGCTCATATTTAAATAGTTGTCCATTAGGACTCCAAGATCCCTATCACAGTTACTACTATCGAGCAAGGTACCACATATACTGTACCTGTGTATTTTGTTTTTCTAAATGTAGAACCTTACATTTTTCACAATTGAATTTCATTTTATTAGATGGCACCCAGTGTTCAAGTCTGTCAAGATCCTTCTGTATCTTAAGCCTGTCTTCTGGAGTGTTGGCTATTACTGCCAGCTTGGTGTCATCTGCAAATCTGATGAGAAAAATAAACCCCATTCAGCATTCAAGAAATATAACACAGCCTAGCACTTGGTGTAGCAATAGTGGAAAAGGGACGTCCAGATGTATATCATTATCTATTCCTACAAAGGATCTGGTCCATGTATGTGATACTATAGAATAGAATAGAATAGAACAGAACAGAACAGAATAGAATTCTTTATTGGCCAAGTGTGAATGGACACACAAGGAATTTGTCTTGGTGCATATGCTCTCAGTGTACATAAAAGATAAAGATACATTTGTCAAGAATCATGTGGTACAACACTTAATGATTATCATAGGGGTCAAATAAGCAATGAAGAAACAATCAATATTAATAAAAATCTTAGGATACAAGTTACAGTTATACAGTCCTAAGTGGGAGGAAAAGGATGATAGGAATGATGAGAAAAAACTAGTAGAAATAGAAGTGCAGATTTAGTGAAAAGTTGACAGTGTTGAGGGAATTATTTGTTTAGCAGAGTAATGGTGTTTGGGAAAAATGTTCTTGTGTCTAGTTTTCTTGGTGTGCAGTGCTCTGTAACAATGTTTTGAGGATAGGAGTTGAAACAATTTGTGTCCAGGATGTGATGGGTCAGTAAATATTTTCACTGCCCTCTTTTTGACTCATGCAGTATACAGTCCCTCAATGGAAGGCAGGTTGGCAATTGTTTTTTCTGCAGTTCTGATTATCCTTTACTTCCTTTGTGGAAGTAAAGTACTTATGGAAGTAAAAACTGGACTTTGAGGAATCAGGATAGAAAGAGTCTTGACACTTTTGATGTTGGTGTTTGAGAAAACCCAGGAATACCATAGATAGCCAAGAAAACAGAAAACGAATTATCCAAGAAATCAAATCATAATTCTCACATGAAGCATGAATCATTACATTCAAGTTATTCTACTTCAGGTTTACATATAGTGCTGGGAATTGCGAAAAGAAAGAGAAGAAGGAGACTACCGTGTTTTCCCCGAAAATAAGACACTGTCTTATATTAATTTTTGCTCCAAAAGTTGTGCTACGTCTTATTTTCGGGGGGTGCCTTATATTTCTCAAATAAGACAAATTCACAGTAGGAAAAGCTGACACCCCCAAAGAAAGTGTACCGTACAGTACACTGATTACGGTACGGTACCTGTCAGTATGGCACCCACACACACAAACGACGGCACTTATATGGTACAACAGTATACTCCCGCTATTGCAGCTTCCGGCCACCAGAGGAGCTACAGTCTACGCACTGTAGTGGAGACTGTAATGGCGGTGAGACAGCAGCAGACTGTGTCTGCTGTACTGGACGGTACAAAGCGATGGAAGAGGCCAGCAGGGGACGCCACATTATTACGGTACCGCTATGAACAGCTTTGAATGGTACCGTATGTTTTTCCACCATACCGTATTTTCCACCATACTTGACCGCCTTATTTTCGGGGGGTGCCTTATATTAGCAAATTCTGCAAAACCTCTGACATGCCTTACTTTCGGGGTACGTCTTATTTTCGGGGAAACAGGGTAGCACCAAGGAGGATAGACTTGGTTTCAATGGTGATGAGGCCCACATTATAGCACCAGGTTAGGGTCAAAACCTCTGGAGGAATCTATACACACCTATGTGGCTGTTTGAAGGCACATAATCGATCAATTAATCAATAAATCAATCAAAGCTCTGAATCTGGGTTTTGGAACAGTAAGTCTTTTCACATCCTTTTCAAATATTTTTATTTTTCTCAGAATAGTAATCCCTATTGAAGTTCAGGTATTGAAAAGACACCACCTCACTCCCTTCAAACCCTTTCACTCAATTTGAGAAGGGGGAAAAAAAATCAAAGATAAGATCATCAAATGACACGTGGCAAAAGAAAGAGGTCATTGAAAGAAGTCAAAAACAGAGGGGGGTGGGAAGGTTTCCAACCATAAATGACCTTTCAGGAACTTTCCATCTTGCTTATCATTAGGTAATTAGATGGTGATACTGTTCTTGCAAGTTGACATTATTCTCAGAAAAACCAATTTTGCGGTCAGGGGAATGTTTCATTTGGCAGTAGATCCCTTCACATGATGAACGAATCCTAACCTTTCCCAACTGATAAGGTAATTTGAAGGCATCATCAATGGCTGCTTTCAGTTTGGGCAGTCTGGCTTGGGCTGGTTCTTGAATAAAGTTCCATCTTCAACCCATCCGTCCATACTTAGCACACTTTCTCAGCTGGTGAAGGAAACCTCCAACTGAGAAAAATGAAGCTCCTCTTCGTTGGTGCGGCTTTGTTGGTTTCTGTGCTCAGGACAGATGCCCAGGTGAGATGAAACCTGAATTTTAAGAAAGGTAACTTGTAGTGTGGTATAGACAGCTGTGTGGCTCAAACCCTGTGGTTTAATTCGAGACTAAACTGCTCACTCTTGGGTTCTTGAACACAAGAACAAGGGGACACAATCTGAAGTTAGTTGGGGGAAAGATCAAAAGCAACATGAGAAAATATTATTTTACTGAAAGAGTAGTAGATCCTTGGAACAAACTTCCAGCAGACATGGTAGATTAATCCACAGGAACTGAATTTAAACCTGCCTGGGATAAACATATATCCGTTGTAAGATAAAAATACAGAAAATAGTATAAGGGCAGACTAGATGGACCATGAGGTCTTTTTCTGCCGTCAGTCTTCTATGTTTCTATTAAAATCTTAGACATGATAATGTCTAAGATTTGATAAAGTTTTACTGAGGAGACCCAGTTTTACCAAATTTGAAGGCATATTTAAAGGCATTCATTTTTTCCTGAATCAAATTGGACAATCCACATGGATCCAACAATTTTAAAAGTGATTTCAAGTACTGTACTTAATTCGGCTAATTATCTGAATTCAAGTCAATGGTTCTATTCTGATGGAAATTGTTTTTGCATCCGTTCATAATGAGTTTTTCAGCTTGCAAACAAACATTAATGAATCACACATTGTGTAAAAAAATGTGTTTTGTCTGGTTTTAGCTCCCGATCAACTGGAAAGCCAGGCCACAATTTCCTCTAATAGTTTTCAGGGCCATTGGTTATGTTTAGCAAGGTTAAATGTCTCCATCCCTCGGTTTGGTTCCATCAATAGCTTTATTGCAATATGACTGTGTGTGTCAAGCTAAAGTAGGATTGGTTATTTTTTTGCCCTTACAGAATCACATTTTTAATCCGCCAACTACACCTCCCCTAAATAAAAGCAAATAAAAATAATTTTTTGCTTTAATGCACTTTGTTAGTTCTGGTTACTGCCAGAAATCTGAACAAGCTTTTTATTTTATTTTATTTTATTTATTTATTTTGTCCAATACACAATGAGGGTTTTAGCGGGTATATATCTATATACACATAGTAAAATACATGATGAAGGTTATAAAGGAGATACTCATAGTAAAATATATCTAAGAAATAATAGAAAAGAAGATATAGTAATAGAACATATCAATGAAAGAATAGAAGAAGATATATAGGAATGGAGGAAAGGTATAGGAGATATAGGAGAGCAATAGGACAGGGGACGGAAGGCACTCTAGGGCACTTGTATTCGCCCCTTACTGACCTCTTAGGAATCTGGATAGGTCAACCGTAGATAATCTAAGGGTAAAGTGTTGGGGGTTTAGGGATGACACTATGTAGTCCGGTAATGAGTTCCACACTTCGACAACTCGGTTACTAAAGTCATATTTTTTACAGTCAAGTTTGGAGCGGTTAATATTAAGTTTAAATCTGTTGTGTGCTCTTGTGTTGTTGTGGTTGAAGCTAAAGTAGTCGCTGACAGGCAGGACGTTGCAGCATATGATCTTGTGGGCAATACTTAGATCTTGTTTAAGGCTGACAAACAAGATTAAAGAGCCATAAAGGAACAGCTGGTTGGTCAAATTTTATCCATTTTTCCAGTGTGGCACAACCAAGATTCACACTTTGTTCATCCAAAGGCCCACCACTGTTGAAACTGACCCCACAGGAAACCATTAAGTTTATTCATATTTCATTCATGCATTGAACATTTTAGGAGAAACACAGCTACCTATAATTTTACTCTCCCGTACAAATGACATTAAGTGGAAACATATGTGGGCCTCCTCTGAACCTCCTCTCAGACAATTCTCTCTCTTTGCTGGAGAAGGAACAGGTGTATAAATGTTTTCTGTTCTTTTCTTTTTGTTTTGTTTTTCATTTCTATAGGGTTACGCTGCCTCCAGCTTCGGAAACTATAATCCACAGCTTCCCGATTCTGTAAGTACAGTATGATGTTTTCATTTTCCTTTCATTCCTTCTCCCCCCACTTTTTTTTTGGAGGGGGGGAAGGAATAGGTGGACTTAATCCTAGACTGAGTAGGTCACTCTTGTGTGCTACTATTAGACTTAACAAACAGAGCTTTGTAAAACTTCTCTGGAGAAATGTAGTCTTGCGCCATTCAAATCTGTATCTAAATGGAATCGCTTTTCCGAATCTAATTGTTCAATCTCATTGAGTTGCCACAATTTTCCAAAGGGATTTTAAATATTACGGTAATTATACCGATGATCTGAATCAAATCAATGATTGTATTGTGACGAGAAGTTTTGCACACTCTTAATAACAACTTTTGAGTTTTGTAGCTTGCAACAAAAAATTATTTACGTATTTACTTATTTTCTTACTTACTTTTTATTCATTCATTCATTCATTCATTTATTTATTTGATTTCTATGCTGCCCCTCTCCTAAAATGTACAACATATGGAGAAAACAGTAAAGCACAAAATATAGAGAGCGCTGGTGAGACCACATTTGGAGTACTGTGTTCAGTTCTGGAGACCTCACCTACAAAAAGATATTGACAAAATTGAACGGGTCCAAAGACGGGCTACAAGAATGGTGGAAGGTCTTAAGCATAAAACGTATCAGGAAAGACTTAATGAACTCAATCTGTATAGTCTGGAGGACAGAAGGGAAAAGGGGGGGCATGATCGAAACATTTAAATATGTTAAAGGGTTAAATAAGGTTCAGGAGGGAAGTGTTTTTAATAGGAAAGTGAACACAAGAACAAGGGGACACAATCTGAAGTTAGTTGGGGGAAAGATCAAAAGCAACATGAGAAAATATTATTTCACTGAAAGAGTAGTAGATCTTTGGAACAAACTTCCAGCAGACGTGGTTGGTAAATCCACAGTAACTGAATTTAAACATGCCTGGGATAAACATAGATCCACCCTAAGATAAAATACAGAAAATAGTATAAGGGCAGACTAGATGGACCATGAGGTCTTTTTCTGCCGTCAGTCTTCTATGTTTCTATGTTTCTAAAGTACAATATTATCAATCCATTTAAATTAAAATATAAAGCAATCTAAAATCCCTGATTAAATTAAAAATCAGTCAATGATTGTGCTTACGTATAAGGTTCAAATGTGTTTTGTCTGGTTTTGGCTTCCAATCAACTAGAAAGCAAGGCCAGCAATAGTGTTCAGGATCTTTGGTTATGGTTAACGAAGTTAAATGTTTCCATCCCTTAATTTCCTTCCATCAATAGATTTAATGCCGTGGGACTGTGTGTATTGGGCTAAAACAGGATTAATTAATTGCTGGCTATTGTTTTTCCCTTACAGGTTGCAAATGTTCCTCTTCCACCTCAACCCCAAGTAAGTTTTAATCCACTTTGATATATGTTGGAAATCTGGACAAATGAGATTACACACTCACAAAGAGAGGGTTGGTCAAACTCTGTCCTCAAATCTTGCTCAGCTGAAGGCTCGTCATTGTTGGAACTGACCCTGCAGAAATTCTTTATGCACAGGGCATGCCTCACCCGTGCATTGAACACTTTAGGAGAAACACAGCTGCCCAGAGGTTCAGAACTTACTTTCCCGTACAAATGATATTGAGAAGAACCATATCTGGGCCTCTATTAAATCTCCTCCCCTACACTTTCCTCTCTTGTTTGTGAAAGAACGGGTGTATAAATGTATTTTTGCATTTTTTTAAAAATAAAATTTTTATTACAATACAAAGATTAAAAAGAGCAGGCATATAGTGTTGTACATAATATAACATTTCAGAATATAATTATTATTTGTATAGTTGTTGTACTTAAGTTCTAAAATACCTTATACAGAGCTGCCCCTGGTTCCCCCCCCTCCCCGATGAACTGTACAGCTGGTGAGACCACATTTGGAATACTGTGTTCAGTTCTGGAGACCTCACCTACAAAAAGATATTGATAAAATTGAACGGGTCCAAAGACGGGCTACAAGAATGGTGGAAGGTCTTCAGCATAAAACGTATCAGGAAAGACTTCATGAACTCAATCTGTATAGTCTGGAGGACAGAAGGAAAAGGGGGGACATGATCGAAACATTAAAACATGTTAGAGGGTTAAATAAGGTTCAGGAGAGAAGTGTTTTTAATAGGAAAGTGAACCCAAGAACAAGGGGGCACAATCTGAGGTTAGTTCGGGGAAAAGCAATGTGAGAAAATATTATTTGACCAAAAGAGTAGCAGATGCTTGCAACAAACTTCCAGCAGACAAGGTTGGTAAATCCACAGGAACTGCATTTAAACATGCCTGGGATAAACATATATACATCCTAAGATAAAATACAGGAAATAGTATAAGGGCAGACTAGACTGACCATGAGGTCTTTTTCGGCCGTCAATCTATGTTTCTATGTTGTGTGGATTTAATTGTGGGTCTCTTTAGAATCATGTCCCAGATCCTCCCCTTTTCTTGGTTCTCAACCTTTCTAATGCCGCAACCCCTCAATACAGTTCCTCATGTTGTGGTGACCCCCATCCATAACTCCAGTATCAATTCTCCCAACAGAGCTTTAAGCTGACTGGCGACACCCCCACTGTAAACACCTGATTGGTCGGATTGTAAACATATGTTTTAAGGTGCCAGAATTTGACTTTTCCCATGGTCTTGTGAAATGGTTGTTTAACACACACACACACACACAAACGGGTCCCCCAGGTTGAAAACCACTGTCATATAAAGTTCTGGGTTATAGTGTATCTTTTTATTTCTTTAGGGGCAAGCTGCGTACCCGGTCAATGCTTACTATGGAAACCCTCCGCCTCCACCTCCACCTGTACCTTCATCAGTAAGTATAGTCTTCTCACTTGATAGTCTTTGTTTGTTTTGAGGGATAGGCATTCTGCAAAGTCCAACGTTTTCAAATTCTGTTTCAATTACAAGTTCTATCTCAGCATTCCACTCCTTCAAAACTCATCAAATTCAGTATTGGATGTGTTTTGAAGCAGAAATCTTGTCCGGGCATTCGTCTTTCTCATGGGAGTTGATACGCATTGCTGACACTGACTGCCTCGGGACGATTTCTTCTGGCCCAAATAGTGGGTCACGCGGTTTTCTTGGTTTTGTTTCTTAGTTTTAGTATTCACCACTTCTCCCAGAACCAATTGCCAATGATCACCAAGGTACCAAGTGTTCTGTCTGGGTCACTCCGGAAGCTAAGACCAACCCAAAAAGATAAGCCAGACACACCAGTAAAAGGCAAAGGCAGTTTATAGAATTCAAAGAAAACACAGGTAACAGAAAATGTCCTTACAAACAGGAAAACGCTGGCACTTCAAATATAGACACGAAGGCATTAGTCCATGAAGCAATACAGGATTCTTGCTGCCAAGACGAAGCTGTAGATAGCAAACATACGCCTCCCACGAGTCTTCCAGGCTGCTAGGCCACAAGCCAAGATCAGAGACGCCGAGAATCAAAGCAGGTCACCGCAACTCCAACTGATAACACTCCACATGGCTTCAAGGGGGTGCCTGCCTTTTAAACCCTGCTGATGAGGACCACACCCCAGCCCGGCTGTTTCTCATTCAATGTTGATAATACTGCTTTCTTTGATCTGACCGTCTCTGTCGCATGTCAATGACAGCTTGTGCATCATCACCTAATGATTCCAAGCTACTGGCTGGGGTTCTCATGCTGTTCTTCCTCATCCCATTCCGGACTGTCCCCTCCCCCATCTGACTGCTCAGCCCCCTCCTCTTCGCTGTCCTCCCCATCCGGGCATGGAGCCAGCAGAGATGCAGCCGGTCCCTGAGCAGCCTCAGGCTGAACCACAACACCAAGAAACTTCGAACTTAAAGAGATTGTGGGTTAAGACAGCTGCTAGCAAAAGTGATCAGTGGTTGGTCTCTCTTAAAAGTATCCACAAGGCATTTAAAAAAAAAAAAGATTGAGATGGAGACCATGATGATGTGATCAAAACCTTGCTTGCTTTTTAATGTGCATTATGTTAGAATTCTCTCTCTCTCTGATGTTTCGATGAGGTCCCACTCGTCATCTTCAGACTGGTGCTTTCGGCTTTGTGCTTGGGCGAAATTTGTGCTCGGCTTGCCTGAGCACAAAGCCGAAAGCAACAGCCTGAAGATGACGAGTGAGACCTCATCGAAACATGGCCAAGAGGAAAAATCACTGCCTAGCAAAAAGCCCAGGTTCGAATCCTAGTAGGGTACGACTTGGCTGATGAAAGCTAAAAAGCTTGAAATAGATCTATTGATCTATACCAGTCTCCCTTTATTTCTTTATCAGTTCCTTGCAAGTTTGGAGTGTGTGTGTGTAGATCTATTTTGGCCTCATCCACTAGCCATACCCACTGAGACTTGAACCTGAAACCTTTACCTCGTAAGGCAGAGAATTATCCTCTAGGCCAGTGTTTTTCAACCAGTGTGCCGTGGCACACTAGTGTGCCGCGAGACATGGTCAGGTGTGCCGCGAAGCTCAGAGAGAAAGAAGCCAAGAGAGAAAGAAAGCAAGAGAGAGAGAGAGAAAGCAAGAGAGAGAAAGAGCGAGCGAGAGAGAAAGAGAACAAGAGAGAAAGAAAGCAAGAGAGAGAGAAAGAGAACAAGAGAAAGAAAGAGAGAGAGAGAAAGAGAGAGAGAGAAAGAAAGCAAGAGAGAGAGAGAGGGAGGGAGGGAAGGAGAGAAAGACATAGAGGGACGTAGGGAGGGAGAGAGAAAGAGAGCAGAAAAGAGAGGAAGGAAGGAAGAGAAAGAAAGAGGGATGGAGAGAGAGAGAAAGAAAGAGGAAGGAAGGGAGAGAAAGAGGGTGGGAGGGAGAAAGAAATAGAGCAAAGGGGAGGAAGAGAGAGAGAGAATTGTTTTGTCCAAACTTTTTTTAGCCAACACCACCACCACCCCGCTCAATGTGCCCCAGGGTTTCGTAAATGTAAAAAATGTGCCGTGGCTCAAAAAAGGTTGAAACTCCCTGCTCTAGGCGACAGTATCCAATCCCTTCAGCTCTGCACCAGGGAAGGGTTACATATTTTTGTGTCGAATCACCCCTCCTTATTTGCCTCTCGGCCCAACCCAGGGCCATTTCCAAGGCAGTTAATTTTATTGACAGCCGACAATTCTATCTGTATGTGTATCTATATCATATCTATATGAATATAATTGAAATGTAATAAAGATTTGAGTGCACACAGACCCATATATGTGCTTAGATGAGAGAGAATGCATGTTTGCATTTTATACTATATTTAAATGTCTATTAAAATTATCTCACCAAGGAAAAAACAACAACCATGTTTTTCTTCTTTCCGCAGAGATTTTTGGGTGACCTTTTGCAAGCAGTGAGTATGACTTTGCCTGCTTATATTATACCCTTTTCAGGTAACCCCCCAAAATTATCAGACCCTGAAAATCATAGAGTCCCATTTAGCCCTGCTCCCAAATCTGGGGTAGATATTTTGTGAAGAGTAGTTCTTTTTTTTTTTTTTTTTAAATATACTTTATTTATTTACAAATATAATTAAAAACAAGGAAAGGGATTGGGGGGAAGGGGGACAAAACGGAGGGTTGGGGGTGGGGTAGAGTAGGAAGGGGAGGGAGAATTCAAAAACAAAACATTTATGATAGAATTGTAATACATGTGAGTTGTAATACACAGGTGTCTTAAAGGGAATGTAATAACTCTTACTTTCCTAATCTTAATATTTATATATGTTTATAACTCAAATGTCGTATTTCTTAGTATATATAGGCATTAAAGTTCTAGCGGTGAAAAGGAGGAGGAAAGAAAAAAAAAGGAAAGGGAGAGAGAGAAGAATCTGCATTTAGTGCAGACGTTTTTATGGACGACTTTTGTTTAGTTGTAGTGTGGGGAGTATATAGGTGATATAATGGGTGTATATAAAGATTAGTTATTCTAAAGGTAGTTAATACGTTTATAGTGTGTATTGGGTTAGTTAGAAGACAGATAAAAAGAGATTTAATATATTTTCTTGTTGCAAATTTAATTAGTTTTTGGTGCTTCTTTTCTAATTTATTTTAATATTAATTTGAGTGTTGAAGGTACTTTTGGGTGTGATAGAGTATGAATTTTACAATAAAAGTTTTTTGTATTTTTTCTGAGAAACCCATTTATGCCAATTTTCCCATACTTCGTAGTATTCTGAATCTTTTTTGTTTTGTGCTTCCATTGCTATTTTAGAAGAGTAGTTCTTGAGAGTTGAGGAGACCAAGATTTTTTGGGGAGGCGGGTGGGGCATACAAAATAGGCAGAGGTATAGGTTAATTGCATTGCAAATGAGGGAATAAATCTTTTAAACTGAAATAGTAGCATTGGGGATGTGTGTGGTTTTTCTTTCAGCAGCATCATTATTATTATTTATTAGATTTCTATGCCGCCCCTCTCCGTAGATTGGGGCGGCTCACAGCAGTGATAAAAACAATACATGGTAACAAATCTAATAATTAAAATCTAAAATAACAGTTTTACATTACAAAGTCTAAAAAGAAAAAAAAACCCAATAGATAGAATACATACACACAGTCATATCATGCACAAAATTACATAGGCAAGGGGGGGATGTCTCAGTTCCCCCAAGCCTGATGACAGAGGTGGGTTTTAAGGAGTTTACGAAAGGGAAGGAGGGTGGGGGCAGTCCTAATCTCTGGGGGGAGTTGATTCCAGAGGGTCAGAGCCGCCACAGAGAAGGTTCTTCCCCTGGGTCCCACCAGAAGACATTGTTTAGTCGACGGGACCCGGAGAAGACCAACTCTGTGGGACCTCACCGGCCGCTGGGATTCATGCGGCAGAAGGCGGTCTCGCAGATATCCTGGTCCGGTGCCATGAAGGGCTTTATAGGTCATAACCAACACTTTGAATTGTGACCAGAAACTGATCGGCAACCAATGCAGACTGCGGAGGGTTGGTGTAACATGGGCATACTTAGGAAAGCCAATGATTGCTCTCGAAGCTGCATTCTGCATGATCTGAAGTTTCCGAACACTCTTCAAAGGTAGCCCCATGTAGAGAGCATTACAGTAATCGAACCTACAGTGATGAGGGCATGAGTGACTGTGAGCAGTGACTCCCGGTCCAGATAGGGCTGCAACTGATGCACCAGGCGAACCTGGGCAAACGCCCCCCTCGCCACAGCTGAAAGATGGTTCTCTAATATCAGCTGTGGATCGAGGAGGACGCCTAAGTTGCGGACCCTCTCTGAGGGGGTCAATAATCCCCCCCCCAGGGTAATGGATGCACAGATGGAATTGTCCTTGGGAGGCAAAACCCACAGCCACTCTGTCTTATCAGGGTTGAGTTTGAGTCTGTTGACACCCATCCAGACCCCAACAGCCTCCAAGCACCAGCACATCACTTCCACTGGGACATATTATGTAGCTGCTTAATCTGAAAGAAGCAACGTAAATGGGATTGAGTAAATCAATTGGATTGGAATTTATTTTGATTAACCCATGTCTTCTCTTTCATAGGCTTCTACATTTGCAAGCAACCAAGTAAGTAAAAAAGAAGTCCTTTCTTTTCCTGATTTCAGTGTCCAGAACTGAATGCAAGAGTTTACAGAAATGAATAAGAGTTACAGACCTTCCTCTATGGCCCAACTGATACAGTGAATAAATATCAATGAATGAACAATACAAAGTCAGATCAGAGAGCAGATTTTATCTGTTTTTCAATTAAATGATTTCCCTGCAAGGTACTGTGTTATTCCAAGTATAAGACACACCTTTTTCCTTCCTAAAAGAGGTTGAACATTATACTTTGAAGGTAGCTTTTTTTTTAGCCCTAACGATCTTCCCAGCTCTTGCTTATTTGCAGGCTCTTTCATTGTTACTCTCTCCGAAGAATGTTTTTCCAGTGCTAAGTCTTTGCAGGCTTTTTTCATTGTTACTCCCTCCGAATAAGTTTCTTTAAAAAGCCCTAACCAGAGGATAAAATAACGTGCTGAAGCTGACCAGACTAAAGATGCTAGCTAGATGAATATCTGGTAGGCAGATTTATTTCCCCCTATATTTTCCTTCCCCCAAAATTAGGTGCGTCTTATACTCCAGTGTGTCTTATACTCTAAAAATACAGTAGATAGGGTTAACATTTGGGGAAATGGTATAATATATTAATTTATTTTATTTATTTATTTATTTATTTATTTATTTATTTATTTATTTATTTATTTATTTATTCTTTGTCCAATATACAATACATATGGAAGAGAATAGACATTAAGTAATATATATGACGATAGAAAGTAAAAAGAAGAGAAGTAGATGGGAGGGAGAGACTATATATGATATAAGAGATAAGGAGAGAATATATATATATATATATATATATATATATATATATATATATATATATATATATATATATATATATGTAGATTGTTCTGAGTTCGGGTTTTGCCCTGTGTAATGTTTTGCATGTCTATGCGACGTTTCGGCGAAATCACATTCACCATCTTCAGGCTGTAGTTCCAATCTTTGTGTTGTTTTAAATGGAATGTTTGCAACTGACATTTCTTCCTAGTATGTAGTGTGGGGGTGGAGATTTGCTTTGAATGTAGCAAATAGATTGCAAACATTCCATTTAAAACAACACAAAGATTGGAACTACAGCCTGAAGATGGTGAATGTGATTTCGCCGAAACGTCGCATAGACATGCAAAACATTACACAGGGCAAAACCCGAACTCAGAACAATCTACATACATATACCCGTGAAAATTTACGAAAACATACATATATATATATATATATATATATATATATATATATATATATATATATATATATAAAGGAGAGAATATATATGATATATGAGATAAGGAAAGACAATTGGACAGGGGACGATAGGCACATCAGTGCACTTATATACATCTTATATTAAGATGAAAAGACTAAAAGATAGTTTTGGAGGGCAAGAGCCATGATATATAATTGGCATTAACAGAAAAGGAATGTAAACTAATTTTTGGAACCAGTATTTCCAAACCCCAAGAGAGTTGTCAAGATATCTGTTAGTCAATGTTGGATTTTACCCATTTTATATCTCCTGTTTTCAGAAAGAATATCAGTTCTGTTCTTTGATATCTAAACCATTAGGAATGCTAAATTATCACCTGCGAACACAAGCAATAATAATAAAAATGAAACAATTTAAAAAATGGTAATTGCATATGTTATAAGTTTTCTGGCCAAAATAGATACTCTAGGGTAATTGATTTATCCAAAACCTTTTTTAAAAAAATTCAAATATTTCTAAATATCATGTTTGTTTTTTTCATAGGTCAATGCGGCGCAGGTAAGTATATGGATATATTTATTATCATTTATTGCTTTCTCTACCAGACCACAAACTTAGTACAGAAATACCCAGTTCAAATATTATTGCATATTTTTTCGATGGATGCTATGCGATACTATCTTTGTTGTAGTCTAGCTTGATTTAACGCTGCTGCATTTTATCTACTATAGTTTTCATTCATTAATTTTTCCATTCATTCATTCTGCCCGAGTGAATGTCAAAACAGCAACAGATCTGAATAATTCCTCCTCTTACCCTAGCGCAGTGCTTCCCAACCTTGGCAACTTAAAGATATCTGGACTTCAACTCCCAGAATTCCTCAGCCAGCATTCGCTGGCTGGGGAATTCTGGGAGTTGAAGTCCAAATATCTTCAAGTTGCCAAGGTTGGGAAACACTGCCCTAGTGTACCAAAGACAAATACATACATGTTATACCGTGTTTCTCCATAATGAAAAGCAACCCTATCACATTTTTTAACGCATGAGATCAAATTAAGCTCCACCTACAAAATTAGCCCCAATTAAGACCATGCCCACTCCAAGGTGCAGGGGTGTGGATGGGGGTGTGGACCTGCCCTATTTACCAGGCCTTGCACACTCCAACAACTGCCTCACCTTCTTCTGTGGCTTGCTGCCACTCACTCTATTATCGCCTGCAGAGGGTTTCTGGAAGGCATCTGCAGCCGATAATAAACCAGCAAAGCTCCCAGCAAGAGGCTGGGATGATACAATATCAATAGTATTTAGACTTATATACCCCTTCATAGTGCTTTTTCAGCACTCTCTAAGTGGTTTGAAGAATCAGCCTATTTATTTATTTATTTTATTTATTTATTTATTAATCAGATTTGTATGCTGTCCCTCTCCGCAGACTCGGGGCGGCTCACAGCAATAATAATACAATGTAAACAAATCTAATATTTAAGTTAATTTAAAAAACCCAATTTAGAAACCAATCATACATACTGACATACCATGCATACATTTTATAAGCCTAGGGGGAGGGAAAGTATGGTATGTATGTACAGATGTATGTATGTATGTTTGGTTTTTATATTAATTGATTTTTAATCATCAATACCAAATTACTATTGTACACTGTTTTATTGTCGCTGTTAGCCGTCCCGAGTCTCTGGAGAGGGGCGGCATACAAATCCAATAAATAAATAAATAAATAATAAATAAAGTGTCAATTCCCCCATGCCTGACGACAGAGGTGGGTTTTAAGGAGCCTACAAAAGGCTAGGAGGGTGGGGGCCATTCTGATCTCCGGGGGAGCTGGTTCCAGAGGGTCGGGGCCGCCACAGAGAAGGCTCTTCCCCTGGGTCCCGCCAAACAACATTGTTTAGTCGACGGAACCCGGAGGAGGCCAACTCTGTGGCACCTAACCGGTCGCTGGGATTTGTGTGGCAGAAGGCGGTCCTGGAGATATTCTGGTCCGGTGCCATGAAGGGCTTTATAGGTCATAACCAACACTTTGAATTGTGACTGGAAACTGATCGGCAACCAATGCAGACTGCCCGCAACTATTGCCCCCAACAATCTGGGTCCTCATTTTACCCACCAGCAGGAGTGTTAGGTTGGTAATAGAAATAATTTAATTAATTTAATGTACCCAATCCCATAAGACTCAGGGCGGCTTCCAGCAATGTAAAACACAATAAAATACAATAATAAAAGCAATTAATATTAATATTAATTAATTGCTTCACTTCTCCTATTTGAAGGAGAGGTCGAGGAAAATACAGTTTCAAACAACTCTTAATTTTTCTTTCTTACATTAGGATATGTTGGGGCAAGCGAAACAGTGGGTAAGTCTCAAGGGAATATTTTATTTTATTTTATTTTATTTTATTTTATTTTATTTTATTTTATTTATTTTATTTTATTTTATTTTATTTTATTTTATTTTATTTTATTTTATTTTATTTTATTTTATTTTATTTTATTTTATTTTATTTTATTTTATTTTATTTTATTTTATTTTATTTTATTTTATTTTATTTTATTTTATTTTATTTTATTTTATTTTATTTTATTTTATTTTATTTTATTTATTTTATTTTATTTTATTTTATTTTATTTTATTATTTTTTTTATTTTATTTTATTTTATTTTATTTTATTTTATTTTATTTTATTTTATTTTATTTTATTTTATTTTATTTTATTTTATTTTATTTTATTTTATTTTATTTTATTTTATTTTATTTTATTTTATTTTATTTTATTTTATTTTATTTTATTTTATTTTATTTTTTTAATTTATTGATTTGATTTGATTTGATTTGATTTGATTTGATTTGATTTGATTTGATTTGATTTGATTTGATTTGATTTGATTTGATTTGATTTCATTTAATTTCATTTCATTTCATTTCATTTGTATGCCGCCCTTCTCCGCAGACTGTTGAAAGAACTGAAAGTGAGAAACTCCCCAAGTCATATAAAATAGCTAAAATGCCATTTGCATGGCTCTAAAATCTCAATTGCAGAGGTTACAATGATTTAAATTACAGCCCCCTTAACCAGAGAAGACGTTTCTCTAAGCCAGTGTTTCCCAACCTTGGCAACTTGAAGATACCTGGACTTCAACTCCTAGAATTCCCCAGCCAGCATTTGCTGGCTGGGGAATTCTGGGAGTTGAAGTCCAAATATCTTCAAGTTGCCAAGGTTGGGAAACACTGCTCTAAGCAGGGCAGTAAAGATTAGGTTAAAAACAACACCATAATGTTTCCTTCCTGCTTTCCTTACAGGATGAGTGAAAAAACACAAAACAAAATGAGTTTTCTTCCAACAACCAGTTGGAAAGAGGAAGTAGAAAGGGAGGAGGAGAAGGAGAGCGAGGTAGAGGAGGAATGATGAAAGAAAGAGGGGAGTTTGAGAGAGAATGATGGAAAAAAATAAACGAAGGAAGAAGAGAAGGGAATTATAGTATACCAGTCTGTAAACTTGAGAGGGGAGTTATGCTGAAGAGGTTTAAGAGGGTGGAAATTATACATTCATAGTGAGGAAAGGAACTTTGTTTTTGTGTGTCTCTATCACATTATGGACTTCTTTCTTGCTCCTGTATATAAGAAGCAGTTTGGCAATTTAGACCAGGGGTCTAATAGCTGGTTGAGGAACTCTAGGAGTTGAAGTCCCCAAGTCTTAAAGTGACCAAGGTTGGAGATTCTTGATTTAGACAAGACATTTACACTGTTAATATGTTTCCTGGTTACTTGCATTCATGGTTTAAATTTTGAAATAATCTGAAGTGATATTCAAACTATTTGCT
The DNA here is from genome assembly GCF_031021105.1 of Erythrolamprus reginae. NCBI lineage: Eukaryota > Metazoa > Chordata > Lepidosauria > Squamata > Dipsadidae > Erythrolamprus > Erythrolamprus reginae. The sequence continues at coordinate 8,826,347 of NC_091960.1, forward strand.
TTTTATTAGTTTGATAATCAATCTCAACGTCGTTATCCACCTAATCCCCAGGTGAGTTTCCTCTCTCTCTCTCTCTCTCTCTCTTTCTCTCGTCAAGTATGTATTTGTAATATACATAGATATAACATAGTTTATATACATAAGATGGGTATAATAGGGAACAATTGGACAGGGACGGTAGGCATGCTGGCGCACTTACACACTCCCCTTACTCTTTTTCTTTTTTTGTGTAATTAAAGGTTTTTTTTAATATAAATCACTCCCCTTACTGACCTCTTAGGAATCGGGTGAGGTCAACAGTGAACAGTCTAAGGCAGGGGTCCCCAAACTTTTTACACAGGGGGCCAGTTCATTGTCCCTCGAACTGTTGTAGGGCCGGACTATTAAAAAAAACTATGAACAAATCCCTATGCACACTGCACATACCTTATTTTAAAGTAAAAAACAAAATGGGAACATACTATTTAGAGGGGGGGGAAGAAATCTGAAATTCATATATGTTTATGTTTTGTTTTTAATTTTCTTTTGTTAACATCTGATTGGCTATACAAGGTTTTCTTGGTTTATAGAAAAATGTATAAAGAAAGAAGGAAGCACTTTGGCATAATGATTAATAAGTCCGAAATATAATTGGTGTTGTACTTTTTGAAGGAACATTAAGGAGAGAATTTAATTAAAAGAAAAGTATGTACCTGTGCTCCTGTCACTCACCCGCGGGCCGGATAAATGGCCTCAGCGGGCCGCATGCGGCCCACGGGCCGTAGTTTGGGGACAGCTGGTCTAAGGGCAAAGTTTTGGGGGGTTTGGTGATGAAACCACAGAATCAGGTAATGAGTTCCAGACATTAACCACTCTGTTGCTAGTTATATTTTCTACAGTCAAGTTTGGGGTGGTTCTCTTTGAATTTGTATCTATTGTGTGCTCATGTATTGTTGTGTTTGAAACTGAAGTAGTTGTTGACAGGTAGGACATTGTAGCAGATAATTTTATGAGCTGGGCTAAATAAGGCGATGTAGTTCTAAGCTTACAAAGCCTAGGATTTCAAGTCTGGTTGTGTAAGGTATTCTGTCCAGACATCGACCACTTTATTTATTTATTTATTTATTTATTTATTTGTTCGTTCGTTCGTTCGTTCGTTCGTTCGTTCGTTCATTCATTCATTCATTCATTCATTCATTCATTTATTTATTTATTAGATTTGTATGCCGCCCCTCTCCGAAGACTCGGGGCAGCTAACAACAATAAAAAGACAATGTAAACAAATCTAATATTAAAAATAATCTAAAAAACCCCCAATTTAAAGAACCAATCATACATGCAAGCATGCCATGTATATGCTGAAGTCGTATTTTCTTTAGGTCAAAAATTAAGTTGCTTATTTTAACCTATGTTACTGTATAGTATATCTGAATGGTTTATGCCTTTACATTTTAAAATAATCTGAAAGGACATTCACAGAATCAATTTATTTATCAGAATCAATACAATGTGGCTCCTCCTATGGGCAGCAACCAGGTGAGTTTCATTAAGTTTGATATTCTTCTTCCCTAGTACAGTGGCACCTCTACTTAAGAACTTAATTCGTTCCGTGACCAGGTTCTTAAGTAGAAAAGTTTGTAAGTAGAATCAATTTTTCCCATAGGAATGAATGTAAAAGCAAATAATGTGTGCAAACCCATTAGGAAACAAATAAAAGCTTGGAATTTGGGTGGGAGGAGGAGGAAGAGGAGGAGGACAGTCATTGCCGAAGGAAGAAGGTTGATTGATTGATTTGATTGATTGATTGATTGGATTTATATGCCGCCCCTCTCTACAAACTCGAGGCGGCTCACAACAAGGTAAAAACAATACATAATAACAAATCCAATACCCACCAATCCAATTACAATTTAAGCTAAAAAATTCATAAAAAAATCCACAACCCCAGAATATTAAAAAACAAGCACACAATCAATATAACACCAAAACAACATGGGCAAGGGGGATATGTTTCAGTTCCCCCATGCCTGATGGCAGAGGTGGGTTTTAAGGAGTTCGCGAAAGGCAAGGAGGGTGGGGGCAATCCTAATCTCAGGGGGGAGCTGGTTCCAGAGGGTCGGAGCCGCCACAAAGAAGGCTCTTCCCCTGGGTCCCGCCAGACGGCATTGTTTAGTCGACGGGACCTGGAGAAGGCCAACTCTGTGGGACCGAACTGGTTGCGGTGAAGTGAGGGGAATAAAAAACACCCCCAAAACTTAAAGGCTTTAAAAAAAAAAGAGGGATTCCGAGGCGGTGATGAGGAGCGCGTGCCTCACATATACCCAGCGAGAGGCTGCTTCCCATACACTGCGCCAGAGAGAGAAACCCAGGGGGAATGGCAGGAAAGTGGCCAGGCCTTCGTGCCGCACTCAAATTTCCTGGGAATTTTTTTCCAGGCTCAGGTTCTTAAGTAGAAAATGGTTCTTAAGTAGAGGCGTTCTTAAGTAGAGGTACCACTGTATCTTCCTTTGACCTGCAAGTCCAGACTATTTACTGATACTGGGGGAAATGTATGGATTCCAAAATGGCAATTGAGCTCTTAATTGATCCTTGTGGATCAATCTCCAAGAAACAGGGTATAAAAGGAATATCTCAACAGGTCAATATATACTGTACAATATGTACTGTCCTACACTGGCATCTTGGTGTCTTATTTATTTGTTAATTTGTTTGTTTGACTTCAATCCCAAAGGACTCAGGGTGGTTTACAAACAATATAAAAAAGTACAGTTAACAATAAAAAAGAAGTCAAGTACAATTAAAGCAATACCCCCAGTTTAAACCCACAATTCAGCAATCCAATCACAACATACATATCGTTCGGTATGTGTGTGTGTGTATGTGTGTACATATATATATATATGTCACATGTTTTTTTGCTGAAATTGAAAATTAAGGGAGACTAGGATAGATCTATTTCGGCTTTATTTTGGCCTCATCAGCTAGTCACACCCACTGGGACTTAAACCTGCAACCTTTGCCTTGTAAGGCAGAGAATTATCCTCTAGGCTACAGTATCCAATCGCTTCAGCTCTGCACCAGGGAAGGGTTACATATTTCTGTGTCGAATCACCCTGGTGTATTGAAGGAACATCACAGTTCCTTATTTGCCTCTTGGCCCAACCCAGGGCCATTTCCAAGGCAGTTATATGTGTGTGTGTGTGTGTGTGTGTGTGTGTGTGTATGTCACATATTTTTGCTGAATTTAAAAATTAAGGAAGACTAGTATATGTTTGTGTGTGTGTGTGTGTGTGTGTGTGTGTAGATTTTCATGGGTACAGGTATGAAGGTCTTGTCATATTCGGGTTTCTTCCCGTGTAAGTTTCAGAAATTCCTGGCGACGTTTCAATGAGGTCCCACTCGTCATCTTCAGGCTGGTGCTTTTTACCTAGTGCTAGGGCGAACACAGCGAGACCTGAGCTGCCTTCCCTTTATAAATACTGGTGGGTGGGTATGGAGTTCTGGCTCAGCAGCTGCAAGCTGTGTTGAAACTTCCTGGTGAGTTAGTGGGGTTACAACTGTGGTCATTGATGTAACTGATGTATGCTGATTAGTTGATGTTTGTTGATTGTGGATCTATTTACTTATTTATTAGGCTGTTTATGCCTCTGGTTACAATGGAGCTCCTCCCCCTCCTCATGCTTTCAGTAGTCAGGTGAGTTCCATTATACTGAATTTTCTTCTTCCCTGGTATCTTTAAATATATATATATATATATATATATATATATGTAGATTGTTCTGAGTTCGGGTTTTGCCCTGTGTAATGTTTTGCATGTCTATGCGACGTTTCGGCGAAATCACATTCACCATCATCAGGCTGGAGTTCCAATCTTTGTGTTTTTGCAAATGAATATTAGCAACTGACATTTCTTCTTAGCATGTAGTGTGGGGGTGGAGATTTGCTTTGAATGTAGCAAATAGATTGGGTGACTATGCTTCCGTGATCTGATTGGTTACAATCTATTTGCTACATTCAAAGCAAATCTCCACCCCCACACTACATGCTAAGAAGAAATGTCAGTTGCTAATATTCATTTGCAAAAACACAAAGATTGGAACTCCAGCCTGATGATGGTGAATGTGATTTCGCCGAAACGTCGCATAGACATGCAAAACATTACACAGGGCAAAACCCGAACTCAGAACAATCTACATACATATACCCGTGAAAATTTACGAAAACAAATATATATATATATATATATATATATATATATATATATATATATATATATATATATGGTAAAACATGTGATACATATATATAGCAAATCAAGACTAATTCCTGATGCTTAGGAAAATTTGTTACTTGCAACAGATGTCTGTCTGTCTGTCTGTCTGTCTGTCTGTCTGTCTGTCTACCTACCTACCTACCTACCTATCATTTGAATTTATATGCCAGCCCTTTCCGCAGACTTGGCACAACTTACAACATATAAAATAACAATAGGAAACATCCTAAATCCAAATTTAAAAATTAAACTTAAAATTAAATCTAATCTAAAACCCCTATTCCTTAAAAACCAATCACACTCATTGAGTCAAACATACATTCCATTCATCAGCTGGGGGCTAGTGACTAATGGTCCCAGATCTGTCGTCACAGGTGGGTCTTTAGGCTCTTGCGGAAAGCGAGGAGGTGGGGGCAATACAAATTTCTGTGGGAAGCTGGTTCCACAGGCCCAGGGCCCTCACAGAGAAGGCTCTTCCCCTAGCCCCCGCCAGGCGACATTGTCTGGTTGATGGGATGTGGAGAAGGCCGACTCTGTGAGACTTGACCAGTCGCTGTGACTCATGCGGCAGAAGGCGGTCCCGCAGGTAATCAGGTCCAATGCCATGTAGGGCTTTATAGGTCATAACCAACACTTTGAATTGCGTTCAGAAAACAATCGGCAGCCAACGCAGCTCGCGGAGTGCTGGAGAGAGATGGGCGTACCTAGGAAGGCCCATGACCGCTCGTGGGGTTGCATGCTGCACAACCTTATAACGCCATGTAGAGAGCATTACAATAGTCTCTCCATTATACAATATACCTGTTTCTTCTTCTTTTCCCCCCACAAAGTTGTTTAGAAATAGCACTGCGATTTATACACTGCTTCATGCTGTTTTATAGCCCTCTCTAAGCGGTTTACAGAGTCAGCGTGGGGCAAAGTTTAATTGCTTTTATCCATATCCATATATTAATTTGTAATACGTCTTGATATTTAAGGCATAAACAGACCCAAGAGTTTGGCTTTCATGAGATTTAAATTTTGAAATAATCTGGCAGGACATTGATAGAATCTATTGAATTTATTATTATTATTATTATTATTATTATTATTATCATTATCATTATTATTATTATCATTATTATTATTTATTAGATTTGTATGCCGCCCCTCTCCGCAGACTTGGGGCGGCTCACAACAGCGATAAAAACAATACATAATGACAAATCTAATAATTAGAATCTAAAATAACAATTATACATATAAAAATCTAAAAAGAAACCCCAGTATATAAAACATACATACAGTCATATTATGCACAGAGATTACATAGGCAGGGGAAAGTGCTTCAGTTCCCCCAAGCTTGACGACTGAGATAGATTGCTACTACCTATGATCAGAACGGTATAGAATAGAATAGAATAGAACAGAATAGAACAGAATAGAATAATAACAACAACAACAACAACAACAACAACAACAACAACAACAACAGCAACAACAGCAACAAAAGTTGGAAGAGACCTTGGAGGTCTTCTAGTCCAACCCCCTGCTTAGGCAGGAAACCCTACACCACTTCAGACATGGTTATCCAACATTTTGTTCAAAAATTCCAGTGTTGGGGCATTCACAACTTCTGGAGGCAAGCTGTTCTCAACAGTTCTGACTATCAGGAAATTTCTCCTTAGTTCTAAGTTGCTTCTCTCCTTGTTCAGCTTCAACCCATTGCTTCTTATTCTACCCTCAGGTGTTTTGGAGAATAGGTTGACTCCCTCTTCTCTGTGGCAACCCCTGAGATATTGGACTATCATGTCTCCCCTGGTCCTTCTTTTCATTCAACTAACCATGCCCAGTTCCTGCAACCGTTCTTCATATGTTTTAGCCTCCAGTCCCCTAATCATCTTTGTTGCTCTTTTCTGCACTCTTTCTAGAGTCTCAACATCCTTTTTGCACCGTGGTGACCAAAATTGAAAGCAGTATTCCAAGTGTGGTCTTATAAAGTACCATTAACACTTCGCATGATTTGATTCTATCCCTCTGTTGATGCACCCTAGTGTTGGGTTTTTTTGGCAGCTGCTGCACACTGCTGGCTCATATTTAAATGTTTGTCCACTAGGACTCCAAGATCCCTTTCACAGTTACTACTGTTGAGCAAGGTACCACATATACTGTACCTGTGCATTTTGTTTTTCTTGCCTAAATGTAGAACCTTACTTCTTTCATCATTGAATTTCATTTTGTTAGGTAGCGCCCAGTGTTCCAGTCTCTCAAGATCCTTTTGCATTTTGCACCTATCTTCTGCAGTGTTTTTCTTCTGTAGCATCTTACTCCGTACAGAATCTCAAGACGAATTCTTGGCCCTGGGGAAGATCTCTTAATCCCCTAGTTGAGCCCCTGGTGACTGTCTTGGGGCCCAGTCTTTTCAAAACTGGAGCTAAAAGAAATACCTGAATAAGGCCATGCCATAGTAGTCATTCCTAAAGAGAGTTGCTTGCACCCATGTTGTAAAAGTGAAAATGAGTTGGAGGAAATAATGAAGACCTTTCAAGAACTTTCTTCTCCCCCCCTCCCCAAATAATCTTTCTTTGTACTGTGTATTCCCATTTCGCCAATCTATGCAGCTTCCAAAAAAAGGCAGACTTCAATTTTCACACCTTCAGCAATTGGCCATGCTGGCTGGCAATGGCTCTGTTTGAAATGGACCAATGTATTTCACAAAGTGGGGAAAAGGGTCTTTCTTACATATCTCTCCATCACATAACAGACATCTTTCTGGCTCTTTCTTCTCAGAAATTCATTTAGAGAAAAAGTTAAGTTGTTTATTTTATATGTGTTATGCTATAATATGTCTGGGGAGTTAATGCATTTCCAGAACCAAAAGCTTGGCATCTATGAGGTTTATTTTTAAAACAATCTGAAGGGACATTCACAGGATTTATTTATTTATTTATTCATTCATTCATTCATTCATTCATTCATTCATTCATTCATTCATTTATTAGGTTGGTGTTGCCCCCTCTTCTCTTTTCAATGGATTAGCTCAGCCTCCTCCCCCTCCACCACAATCTTTCCCTGCTGCCGGTGGCCAGGTAAGTTCCATTATACTGAATTTTCTTCTTCCATGATATCTTTTTAAATATATATATATAGAGAGAGCAAATCAGGACTAATTCCTGGTGCTAAAAAAAATTGGTTAATTCCAAGATGTCAGTTGCATTCTTCGTGACTGACTTGAGGATCAGTCTTACATAAGCCAGCATTTAGCAGGAAGCAGTCACTGAGGACATAACAGTAATAGCAGAGAATAATCAGAGGGGAAGGAGGGAGGGGGAGAGAGAGAGAGAGAAAGATGCTTCTGGCTCCCTCTTGTGGCTGACTGCAACACTAACTCTTAAATCTATAGTGTTATAATTCATGTAAACATACATTGATATTTTGTTTACGTATTGCCAAACCCAACCAGTTATGTACATAGTACTAACAGACATACCATACAGCAAATAAAGACTAATTTCTGGTGCTTAGGAGAATTTGTTAATTCTAAACTGTCAGTTGCACTCCTCGTGATTGATTTGAGACGCAGTTCCTCAGAAGCAGTGTTATATCTTGATGCTTAATGCATGCATTCTCCTATGGGGTTGGCTACTATGAAGTTGTAATTTTGAAAATAATCTAAAGCAATATTCACAGGATATATTTACTTATTTATTAGGCTGTTTATTCTTACAATGGACCTCCTCCCCCTCTGCTTCCTGTCAGTAGTCAGGTGAGTTCCATTATACTGAATTTTCTGCTTCCCTGGTACCTTTTTTGATATATATATATATATATATATATATATATATATATAGATAGATAGATAGATAGATAGATAGATAGATAGATAGATAGATAGATAGATAGATAGATAGATATAGATAGATAGATAGATAGATAGATATAGATATATATATATATTTATATATATATATATATATATATTTTCTTATGTCGAATCACCCTGGTATATTTTTAAGGAACGTCACAGCTCCTTTTTTTTGCCTATAGGCCCAACCTAGGGCCACTGCAAGGCAGTAATATATTTATAGCCGACAAACTATATTTTGTATGTGTTAAATGTTTATAGTTTATAGTTTATATATATATGTAGATATATAGATATATAGATATATAGATATATAGATATATAGATATAGATAGATAGATAGATATAGAGATAGAGATAGAGATAGAGATAGATAGATAGATAGATAGATAGATAGATAGATAGATAGATAGATAGATAGATATAGATATAGATATAGATATAGATATAGATATAGATTATAGATATAGATATAGATATAGATATAGATATAGATATAGATATAGATATAGATATAGATATAGATATAGATATAGATATAGAGATAGATAGATAGATAGATAGATAGATACATACATACATACATACATACATACATACATACATACATACATACATACACACATGGCCCTGGGTTAGGCCTAGAGGCAAAAAAGGAGCTGTGACGTTCCTTCAATATACCAGGGTGATCCCACATAAAAAACATATAGCCCCTCCCTGGTACACAGCTAAAGGGATCAGGTCTGGTGGCTCAGCTGTTAATTCTCTGCCTTACAAGGCAGAAGCTGCCGGATCAAATCCCAGTAAGGGTGTGGCTAGCTGATGAGGCCAGAACAAGGCCAAAATGGTGCCATCTTAGTCTCCCTTAATTAAAAAAAAAATCAGCAAAAAACATCAAATCAAGATTAATTCCTGGTGTTAAGGAAAATTGGTTAATTCCAAAATGTCAGATGCACTCTTCATGACTGACTTGAGGATCAATCTTACATAAGCCAGCATTTAGCATGAAGCAGTCACTTAGGACATAACAGTAATAGCAGAGAATAATCAGAGAGGGAGGGAGGGAGGGGGAGAGAGAGAGAGAAAGATGCTTCTGGCTCCCTCTTGTGGCTAACTGCGACACTAACTCTTAAATCTATAGTGTTATAATTCATTTAAACATACATTGATATTTTGTTTACATATTGCCAAACCCAACCAGTTATGTACATAGTACCAACAGATGTAACATATTTTTTCTTGTTCCTTCTTCCCACAAATTTGTTTACTGGAAATTAACTCTCACTCAAGTTACTCAGTGTTATATCTTGATGCTTAATGCATGCATTCTCCTATGGGGTTGGCTACTATGAAGTTTTAATTTTGAAAATAATCTGAAGCAATATACACAGGATCTATTTACTTATTTATCAGGTTACTTATTACTCTGGTTCTTACGGAGCTCCTCCACCTCCTCCTCCTCCTGTCGGTAGTCAGGTGAGTTCCATTATACTGAATTTTCTTCTTCCCTGATATCTAATAAAAATATAAATAGAAAATAAGACTAATTCTTGGTGCTTAGGAAAATTTGTTAATTCCAAGATGTCGGTTGCACTCTTTGTGACTGACTTGAGGATCAGTCTTACATAAACCAGCATTTAGCACAAAGCAGTCACTTAGGACATAACAGTAATAGCAGAGAATAATCAGAGGGAGGGGGGAGAGAGAGAGAGAGAAAGATGCTTCTGGCTCCATCTTATGGCTAACTGCAACACTAACTCTTAAAGCTATAGTGTTATAATTCATTTAAACATACATTGATAGTTTGTTTATATATTTCCAAACCCAACCAGTTATGTACATAGTACTAACAGACGTAACATATTTTTTTGGTTTCGTCTTCCCGCAAATTTGTTTATTGAAAATTAACTCATTGTTGTTCATTCAATAACTCAGTGTTATGTCTTGAATGCATGCATTCTCCTCTGGGGTTGGCTTCTATGAAGTTTTATTTTTGAAAATAATCTGAAGAAATATTAACAGGATCTATTTATATATTTATTAGGCTGTTTATTCCCCTGGTTCTTACGGAGCTCCTCCTCCTCCTCCTGGTGTCAGCAGTCAGGTGAGTTCCATAATTAATTCGTTCCGGACCTGGGCTCTTAAGTCGAGCAGCTCTTATCTCGAACGACTTTTCCCCATAGGAATTAATGTAAATAATTTTAATTGGTTCCAGCCCTCAAAAATCTCACAAAGTTAGTCTAAATTATGCAGAAAGACATGTTTTTAATGAAGAAATGTACATGTACATATAAATGAATAATGAAGTTTCTTTCACTTAACTTGTAAACTTTCTTAAACTTTTAAATTTACATATGTTCAACTTCTCTGCCACCCAATCCTGTAGGACAGAGGTCCCCAACCCTTTTTGCACCAGGGACCGGCTTTAAGCGATCAAGAGAGGAATGGGTGAATGAATGGACGGAGGGTGGGAAGGAAGGAAGGAAAGAGGGAAGGGACAGGAACAGAGGAAGGAAGCAAGGAAACTTATGAAAGGGGAGAGTAAGAGAGGAATGAGTGAAGGGAGGGAGGGAGGGAAGAAGGTGGGAAGGAGAAAGAAAAGAAGAAATAGAGGAAGGGAAGGTAAAAGAGAGAAAGAAAAAGAGCAAGAAAGAAAGCTGCAAGCACCCCCCCGAGCCCCCCAGGCCGGCTGCAACCTTTTAAAACACGTGGGCCGCTTCGCAGCTGTCTCCTGAAGCCGAACGCGGAAGTTAGCGTTTGGCTTCAGGAGACATCTCCTTGGCGCTTGTATCTCGAATTTGGGCTTGTAAGTAGAACAAAAATATCTCTCCCCTCCCAGCTCTTATCTCGAGTTGCTCTTAAGTAGAGCAGCTCTTATGTCGGGGTTCCACTGTACTGAAATTTCTTCTCCCCTGGTATCTTTTTAAAAAAAGGAATACAGCAAATAAAGACTAATTTCTGGTGATTAGGAGAATTTGTTAATTCTAAACAGTCAGTTGCACTCCTCATGATTGTTGGTTGGTTTGTTTGTTGGTTGGCTTGTTGGTTTGTTGGTTGGTTGGTTGGTTGGTTGACTAATTGGACTTATATAAGTTGCTCCTGTTGACATATATTACACGAAAATATATCTTGGATGGTTAATGCATTTGCAGACCCAAGTATTTAGTTTCCATGAAGTTTGTTTTTTAAAATAATTTGAAAGAACATTCATATGATTTATTTATTTATTCATTAGGCTGGTGCTCCCTCCAATAGTTACAGTGGTCCTTCTCTTCCTGGTACCAGCATCCAAGTGAGTTCCATTAGATGTCACATTCTTTCTTTGCAATATCTGGCTTTGGACTGCAAAGATTAATTACTGATAGTAATTGTGGATGTTCATGCATTTTACTCTGCAAAATATCTTAATGCTTAATGTATTCACAGACTCAAGTAGTTGGCTTCTATGAGATTTCTTTTTTAAAAAAAATACTCTGAAGGAACATTCACAGAATCTATTTCCTTCTTTACTAGGTTGGTGGTTCCTCTGATAATAACAATGGCCCTTCTCCTGCAAATAGCCAGGTGAGCTGCATAAAATTGGATTTATTTATTCTGTAGTGTTTTCCTTTGGCACAACATTAGTAGAAACTAAACAAGGAGAGAGGCAACTTAGAACTAAGGAGAAATTTCCTGACAGTCAGAACAGTTAATCGGGGGAACAGCTTACCTTCAGAAGTTGTGAATGCCCCAACACTGGAGGTTTTTAAGCAGATGTTGGATAACCATCTGTCTGAAGCAGTGTAGGATTTCCTGCCTAAGCAGGGGGTTGGGCTAGAAGACCTCCAAAGTCCCTTCCAACTCTGTTGTTATTATTATTAATATAACATCCCAAGACTAGGGAAAATCTGTTGATTCCAGCAAGTCAATTGAGCTTCGGATGACTGCTTTGAGGATCAGTTTCTCAGAATATTCCAATAAGTCAATAATAGCAATCATTCCATATTTGAAATATATAAACATGTTGGGGAAATAATGAAGATATTCCAGAACTTTCATCATTTTTTTCTAAACATAGAGATACCTGTCTTTGTACTGCTATATGTTCCCACCCTGCCAACATTAGGGGAGACATGATAGCAGAGTTCCAATATTTGAGGGGCTGCCACCAAGATAAGGGGTCAACCAGGGGTGGGTTCTAATTTACCTCGCTGCCTGTTTGCTCCCTCCTTTGTGGGTGTGCCTTGTGCACATGCACACGCAGTAACACAAAATTCAACAACACCCCCAAAGCTGAAAAAAAGATGGCCAGAATTTGGCTTCTGCGCATGCACTAAAATAAAATAGAAAAATAGCAATAGCGTTTAGACTTATATACCGCTTCACAGTGCTTTTACAGCCCTCTCTAAGAGGTTTACAGAATCAGCATATTGCCCCCTCCCAGCAATCTGGGTCCTCATTTGACCCACCTCGGAAGGATGGAAGGCTCAGTCAACCTTGAGATGGTGGTGAGATTTGAACTGTTGAACTACAACTAGCAGTTAGCTGAAGTAGCCTGCGGTGCTGCACTCTAACCACTGCGCCACCCCAGCCTCGTAGATGGTAGAGTCCACGCACCGGCATTGACCAATCCAGTTTGGTGATGTTTGCATTGCTACTGGTTTTGGTGGTGGACTGAACCAGGAAGAGCCCATCCCTGGGGTCACCCTATTTTTCAAAGTACCAGAAGGCAAGACAAAAAACTATGGATGGAAACCAATCAGGAAGAGAAGCAAACTAGAATTTTCCAAGGAGAAATTTCCTAATGACAAGAAGAATGAACCAATGGAAATAGCTTGGTTTCAGAAATTGTAGCCCCATCTCCGAAGGCTTTTAAGAAGAGACTGGACAGTCATTTGTCTGAAATGGTTTAGGGCAGTGATGGTGAACCGTTTTTCTCTCGGGTGCCGAAAGATCGTGCGTTTGCGCTAGCGCCCATGCGCGAGTGCCCACACCCATAATTCAATGCCTGGGGAGGGAGAAAACAGCTTCCCCCACCTTGCAGAGGCTCTCTGGAGGCCAGAAACGGTCTGTTTCCCAACTTCTGTTGGGCCAGTAGGCTTGTGGCCCAGTAGGCTTGTAGCCGCCCCGAGTCTGCAGAGAGGGGTGGCATACAAATCTAATAAATAATAATAATAATAATAATAATGATGATGATGATGATGATAATGATAATGATAATGATAATGATAATGATAATGATAATGATAATGATAATAATAATAATAATAATAATAATAATAATAATAATAATAATCAAGAAAAACTACTGTGGGACTTCCGACTTCAGACTGACCGAATTCTGAAGCATAACACGCCAGACATTGTGATCGTGGAGAAAAAGAAAGTATGGATCATTGACATTGTAATCCCAGGGGACAGCAGAATTGAGGAGAAGCAGCTAGAGAAATTAGTAAAATACGAAGATCTAAAAATCGAGCTGCAACGACTCTGGCATAAGCCCATGAAAGTGGTCCCAGTGGTCCTTGGCACGCTGGGCGCAGTGCCAAAGGATCTCAGCGGACATTTGAAAACCATCGGAATTGACAAAATCTCCATCGGTCAATTGCAAAAGGCTGCTTTACTGGGATCGGCAAACATAATTCGCCGCTACATCACGCAGTCCTAGGTGCTTGGGAAGCGCCCGACTGGTGATGAAATACAAAATCCAGCCTAGTGATCTCGTTTGCTGTGTTGTACTGACATAATAATAATAATAATAATAATAATAATAATAATAATAATAATAATAATAATGATGAGGATGAGGATGAGGATGAGGATAATGATAATGATAATGATAATGATAATGATAATAATAATAATAATAATAATAATAATAATAATAATAATAATGATAATAATAATAGTGTTCCACCATTCCCAGCCTCCAAAGGTTTCTTGGGAGCTGGGGAAGGGTAAAAACGCTCTTCCCAATCCCCCCAGAGGCCCTTTGGAAACCAAAAATGCCCTTCCAGAGCCTTTGTGCAAGCCAAAAATCAGCTGGCTGGCACATTCACATGCACATTGGAGCTGAGCTAAGCAACGGCTCATGTGCCAGCATATATGACTTTGCGTGCCACCTGTGGCATCCGTGCCATAGGTTCGCTATCACTGGTTTAGGGTCTCCTACATGAGTAGGGGACTGGACTGAAAGATTTGCAAGATTCCTTCCAACTCTGTTATTTTATGAAAACAATCTATGTATCTTCCTGAAATATAGACCTCAATTCTCAGAATTTCAGCAATAGCCATGCTATATTTGCAATGGGCTGACTTTTTTTCTTTTTTAACCAAATGGACAATGTTTTAGATATAATTTATATACTCCCCCCCCCCTGCCTTTTGCAAAATGTAATAATATGCATTTTCTAGAAGAACTTCCATTATCTAAGTTTCCTATGTTATGATTTTTGTGTTTCTCCCTTTAGTAGTTTCCAAAATATATGTATGTACAATTTTTTTTTTCTCTCCCTCCCCCGTAGCCTTTCAATGCTAAATTGCAGGCTCCACCTCAAAATGTGAGTATAATTGGGTATATAATGCTTTTTGGGTATACATTATAAGCACATGTTAATCCTACTTACCTTTAAAAAAAAGTTTTCAAACGCAAATTATCCAGCACACACAAATTGGGAACAAATGTTCCACCTGTATTTTAGAATCCTAATTTGTAAATAGATGCCATATAAGGACACCTCTGTCTCATATCAAGTTTGTTATGTATTTTTCCAACTATTTTTCCTTAAAAGAAATGGATTCATTATTCCACTTTCACCACCCAGGGGTGAAATGTTACCGGTTTGGGTGTACCAATACCAGCGGCCGCCAGTAGTTCAGAAAACCGGTAGCGGTGGCAGCATGAGGCTCCGCCCACCCATTTGACGCCATTTTCTTTTTTTAACCCTCTGCGCGTGCGTAAAGCTTTCTGCGCATACTCAGAGGGTGAAAAAGTGTGCATTACGAATGGGTAGAGAAGGTAAGAAGATTTTACCAATGCCACCACTGCACTAGTTGTAGAAGTGTAACCATAAACTTTCTCCAGGATTGTTCAGAAGAAAATCAATATTCTTGTTGAATTAATTATCTTCTTTTATTTTTCCAGGTATTGTAAATCAAAGCCTCTCACTGGGAAAATGGACTCTGGTGGGTATGGAAGATATTTTTGGTTTGATAGAGATTTACTTTGTACATATTTCCTCTCAAGACTTTATAATTTATTTTCGGATATTTATTACTTATTAATTAGATTTCTATGCCGCCCTTCTCGCAATGACTCCTGGCATCGTACATCATAAATACAACAATATATAAAAGAAATCTAATTTACTCATTTACTTTAAGAAGACTGATACAAGTTACTAAAAATGTTTAAAACCCCATATACAGACATACACATTCATCAAATTCAATCATTCATAATGTCGGCTGGAGACTATGGTGTCTCTCACAGCTCCCATGCCCGCCGGCAAAGGTGGGTCTTCGGAGCTTTACAAAACACCAGGAGGGAGGGGGCGGTACATATCTCCAGAGGAAGTTCATTCCAAAGGGCTGGGGCCACCACCGAGAAGGCTTTTCTCCCAGGTCCCGCCAGACAACCTAACTGGCCGCTGGGATACATGGATATGTGGATTATTTGGGGTCGTTGTTATTGAGGGTAAAGGGATACTGAAAGCCAAATTCTGAAACATTTGCTACTGGGCTAATTTATACCAAATATTGCACATTCACTCATCTTTTTTTTTTCCCTTCTAGATCCACCAATTGCATGTATTGAGAATAAAATGGAGAGCCACATTTTCTATTTGGATCATTCATATTTCCCCCCCTAATCAATGAGGAATTACATCTTTCTTTTGAGAAGTCTCCAACAATTATGTTTCTTTCTGTTGATTAATGTAGTTTCTCTTAATTGAGAATGCGGATTAGTGTACAAAAATAAACATTTAAAAATATATACATATGCAGCATTATCATGGAGTGTTGTCTTTATTGCCGACCTTGAAAATTATCATTTTAGTGAGGTTCAGGCCATATAAGTAATTGTGGTAAAAGAAAATCCTATCCTCTATGTTTACTTTGAGTTCAATGCCGCAAATGTAGATATCCCCATATTTCTTTTTTTAAAATAAATTTTAATTTTATAATATAAAAATTCCATTTTCAATGTAGACAATGTGTTGTCAGAGTACATATACATGCATCAGTATATACTTTCAAATCTAATTATATTCATTTAATAATATTTTAACCTTAACAGTAATCATACAACTGTCAAATCAACAAAAAAAAATATTCTTCTTACTTTCTCATATTTATCATATTTCCCCCAGTTGTGCAATAAAGGCCATATTTTCCTTCTTTCCTCTCCTCTTCTCCTTTCTAAAATTCCCTTTCTTTCCATCTCTACTTTCCCCTCTCTACCTCCTTCTTCCTTCCTTCAACTTTTCTTCTTTTTTCGGCCTTTCTTCTCTCCCCTACTTCCCTCAATCCCCTCCACTCCTCCATCTTCCAACTTTTCTTCCCAATATTGCATTCAATTATTTACCACGTATAATTTATTTCTCAATATGATACTACGAAACAGATTTAATATTATAAATTATATTGACAATATTAACCATCCTCGTTTCTTTCAATTTTATTTAATTTTTTATTGCTTCTTTTTCCAAAATTCATCTACTTCCCCCCCCCCTTTATCATACCTATATTATGAACAAGATTCTTTTAATTTCAACCATAATATTTCTTTTTCTTATTTTTTATCTTTATTCCTTTCAAAAAATATTTTTATTAAGTTATGTACATTAAAAACAAAACAAAATAAAAATAAAATATACACACCAAAAGTTATTTTTTAAAATTTTTATTTATTTATTTATTTATTTTGTCCAATACGCAATGAGGTTTTTTTTTTGTGTGTGTGTGTGTGTGTGTGTGTGTGTGTATATATATATATATATATATATATATATATATATATATATATATATATATATATATATATATATATGTAGATTGTTCTGAGTTCGGGTTTTGCCCTGTGTAATATTTTGCATGTCTATGCGACGTTTCGGCGAAATCACATTCACCATCATCAGGCTGAAGTTCCAATCTTTGTGTTGTTGTAAATGGATATATATATATATATATATATACACACACACACACACACACACACATACATACATACATACATACATCAGGCTGAAGTTTCAAGCTTCGTGCTGTTGTAAATACACACACACACAGAGACACACACACACACATAGTAAAATACATGATGAAGGTTATAGAGGAGATACTCATAGTAAAATATATGTAAGAAAGAATAGAAAAGAAAATATAGGAATAGAAGAAAGATATAGGAGATATAGGAGAGCAATAGGACAGGGGACAGAAGGCACTCTAGTTCACTTGTACTCACCCCTTTTTATTTTTATCTTTATTCCTATTTCTTATTGAGGCCATTGTGCCTTATAGGTTTAATAGATATGCTAAGAGACTTTCACAATGTAACTTTAAAGTCCTTTAGACAAAAATAATTCCTGATTTGTAGGTAAAGAAAAATCTATGTATATTTCATGATAACAGAAAATTAGATGGATGACATTTGAGATTAATGTTTTTTTTTATTTTCCTTGAATAACTGGGTAAATTAGTGATTCATAATCTGACTCTCATTTTCATGGAAATGTAGCCTCATCTTTGCACACTCATTTATAAACAGGCATTTGTGCTTTGTTTCTCTATAATTGAAACATTGCAATTGCTGTGTGGGTAAAGTTCTGGCTGCAGTCATTCAACAGGGCCAGGAGATGGCTACAGAGGTTTCCTTTTCTTTGTCTCCCTTTCATCCTGAAGAGGAGATGCAGCTGAGAACTGATACCATTCTACAGAGAAATCACTGAGTCTGTCATCTGTACCTCTATAACTTTCTGGTTCGGTTCTGCAACCCAACAAGACCGGCACAGACTTCAGAACTGCAGAAAAAACAATTGCTGCCAACCTGCCTTCCATTGAGGACCTGTATACTGCACGAGTCAAAAAGAGGGCGGGGGAAATATTGACTGACCCCTCACATCCTGGACACAAATTATTTCAACTCCTACCTTCAAAACGTCGTCGCTACAGAGCACTGCACACCAAGACAACTAGACACAAGAACAGTTTTCCCCCCGAACGCCATCACTTTACTAAACAAATAATTCCCTCAACACTGTCAGACTTTTTACTAAATCTGCACTTCTATTTCTACTAGTTTTTCTCATCATTCCTATCATCCTTTTCCTCCATTTAGGACTGTATCACTGTAACTTGCTGCTTGTATCCTAAGATTTTTATTAATATTCATTGTTTCTTCATTGCTACTTGATCCCTATGACAATCATTGAGTGTTGTACCACATGATTCTTGACAAAGGTATCTTTTTATTTTATGTACTCTGAGAGCATATGCACCAAGACAAATTCTTTGTGTGTCCAGTCACACTTGGCCAATAAAGAATTCTATTCTATCCAGTTTAAAAATCCACACTGGCTGAAAATGTGCTTTTCACTTTTGCTAAAAACATGTCTCCGTTCATTTTTGAGTCTGAAAATGCTTTGGGGGGAGGCCGAGATCTTCCACCTGGAACTGGAAATGTCGACTTTAATTAAGGTGACCAGATGTCCTGCTTTTGGCGAGACAGCCCCACTTTTAATCAATTATGTCCCGCATCCCATGGTGTTTTTAGAAAGTCTTGGTTTTTTGAAAGACATACCAGCCAGCGGCTTGAATGCCGGCTGGAGATTGCATGGGAGCTGCTTGATGTGCGATCAGTTGGCTTGAAGGGATCGCCCGGCAAGTGGCTCAGCTTCCACACTGGGGGGCTGCAATGGGCGCGAGAGGTATTGCGGAGGCCCTGGTGGCGATACTGCTGAAGAGGCGGCAATGCCGCTGCTCCTCAGCCTGCATGGCTCATCGCTGAGCAGTCGAAGCCACACACCCTTGCAGGGAGAGAGAGAGAGAGGATGGCCAAGGCAGCCGGCGAGCTTCCCTGCGGGAGAATGTGGGTGCGCTGGGAGTGGAGTTGAGCGACTGCCGGAGCCGACTCAAGTGGGAAAAGAAGTGGCGCTTCTGAGCCCAGGCCTGTGCGGTCAACTTACGGAGGCAGGTTGAAAAACTGCACTTTTTAGTGCAATAAAAGGGCCAGACTGGGAAACAATAAAAAAAAAGAAATGCAGAAGTAGAAAATCTCTAGAAGAAAAATCTCTAGAGATTTTTTTAGTCGTCCATCCCTGTCCCCCTCTCCCCCATCAATGGTGTCCCATATTTTACCGAAGTTATAATGGCATCGGACCAGGTTATCTCTGGGACCGCCTTCTGCCGCACGAATCCCAGCAACCAATTAGGTCCCACAGAGTTGGCCTTCTCCGGGTCCCGTCGACTAAACTATGTCGTTTGGCGGGACCCAGTGGAAGAGCCTTCTCTGTGGCGGCCCCGGCCCTCTGGAACCAACTCCCCCCAGAGATTAGAATAGCTCCCACCCTTCTTGCCTTTCGCAAGCTTCTTAAAACCCACCTGTGTCGTCAGGCATGGGGGAATTAAGATATTCTTTCCCCCTCGGCTTCCACAATTTATGTATGGTACGTTTGTATGTATGATTGGTTTTAAAATAAGGGTTTTTAGTTTTTCGTATTGGATTGTCGCATGTTGTTTTTATTACTGTTGTTAGCCGCCCCGAGTCTACGGAGAGGGGCGGCATACAAATCCAATAAAATGAAATGAATGAAATGAAATAATCTGGTCACCTTAACTTTAATGCACAAAAGGATTAGGGGGTGACATGTTAGCAGTGTTCCAGTATCTAATGGGCTGCCACAAAGGAGAGGGGTGGGGTCAGTGATGGGCTGCTGCCCCCACGGGGGGGGGGGACACAGTGTGGGTAGTAAGTTTATGCACTGTTTATTGAATACTTAATAGTTTTTAAATTGTCCTTACTTCTCTAGTATCTTAGTACGATCCTTAATCACTTTTAAAATAGGAAATAATTAAACAGTATGTTTTTACCCATAAATGCTTTAATCATTTTAATCATTATCTAGAACTGAGATTTTAGAGCAATTAAAGAAAATT
Source organism: Erythrolamprus reginae (assembly GCF_031021105.1). Lineage (NCBI taxonomy): Eukaryota > Metazoa > Chordata > Lepidosauria > Squamata > Dipsadidae > Erythrolamprus > Erythrolamprus reginae. Next base: position 8,846,578 of record NC_091960.1, read on the forward strand.
GAGCTACTTGCCTAATCTGTTATCATACTGAACCTTGTGGGTTCAGTACAAAACCTTTAAAATGCTACCTTGCTTCTCAACAAATAATGCTGTCTATCATTTGTCCTTTTTGTGGTTATTCAAATAATGTGACTTAATCAACTGAAAAAAAGACCAAGCACCTATTTGAAAACTTATCTTCGTTTCCCACCCAGTCACATGACCTTTGAGCCACCCTCAGTCATATGATTGTGAAGCCACTCCCACCTGGTGACATGGCCAGCAAGCCACTCCTACCCGGTGACATGGCCAGCAAGCCACACCCACACAATAAACCATGCCCACAGTGTGGTAGTAAAATTTTTTGCAGCCGTTCACTGGGTGGGGTCAACCTATTTTCCAAAGCACCCAAAAGCAGGACAAGATACAATGGATAGAAAGTAATCAATGAGAAAACCACAATTAATCAAAGGAATCAAGGGTGGCTTCTAGTTTTCTTTATTGATGGTTCTCTCAGTGACACATCATGTGGGTACGTACATATGTGTCTTAGACATGTGTACATATGTCTAAGATGGCGGCATCTACAGCGCCGGCGAGAGAATCGGTTCAGAGGCGTGGCAGGCCACCCAATTACTACCGGTTCCATATAAATGGTCTGAACCAGGAGGAACCCACCTCTGAATGGAATGATTTGTTTTCAGAAGTTGTGAGTCTCCAACACTGGAGGTTTTAAAGAAAAGATTAGACAACCATTTGACTGAAATAGTGTAGGGCAGTGATGGTGAACCTTTTTACACCAGTTTACACAAACACAGATGTTTTTATGCCGCTAAACTTTGGCCTCTTGAGCAGGGATTCCAGGATTCTAATTTTTTTTTTAAAAAAAATCAACAATTTCCAAACCCTAACCTGACATCCTAGATTAAAATACAGTGATACCTCATCTTACGAACTTAATTGGTTCCGGGACGAGGTTTGTAAGGTGAAACGTTTGTAAGATTAAACAATGTTTCCCATAGGAATCAATGGAAAAGCGATTAATGCATCCAAGCCCAAAACTCATCCCTTTTGCCAGCCGAAGCGCCTGTTTTTGCGCTGCTGGGATTTCCCTGAGGCTACCCTCGCTGGGAAACCCCACCTCCGGACTTCCGTTGCCAGCAAAGCGCCCATTTTTGCGCTGCTGGGATTCCCCTGCAGTATCACAAAAACATGGAAGTCCGGATGTGGTGTTTCCCATGGAGGGGAGCCTCAGGGGAATCTCAGCAGTGCAAAAACGGGTGCTTCGCTGGCAACAGAAGTCCGGAGGCGGGGCATTCCAATGGTGGAGGCTTGGGTTTGTAAGGTGAAAATAGTTTGGAAGAAGAGGCAAAAAAATCTTAAACCCCGGGTTTGTATCTCGAAAAGTTTGTAGGATGAGGGAGTTGTAAGATGAGGTATCACTGTATTGGATTTGCCCAGTACACTGAGAAATCCCACCCCAAAAAGAACTCATCACAAGGTGTGCTTTTGGACATCTAACCTTTGATCATATTGCACAAATCAAGTTTAGGCGTGCTTACTCAGTCATAACTCCTCATTTTCTGCACTCAGAATTCTCAGAAATAAGTCCCAGAGTGGGTTTCAGCTTCCTGTGTGCTACTTCTTGGTTGTCTTTTTGACTTCCAGCCATTTTTCCAGTCACGGAAAGCAATATTTGGCACTTTAGAACAGGGGTCACCAACGTTTTGGACCTCAGGGACCACAAAGTTCATAATTTTAAATCCCATGGGCCACTAACGCTGTGGAACAATTTGTAACACAATTTCTGTTGAGTTTGATTTTTGAGCTTTTTAATAGTTAATTAGGCATGCTGGTTTCAAAATTGTAGTTAGTTTTCTTCTACCACGCCAAGTTTTTTCTCTACACCTTATGAGAATTATGAGGTTATGAGGTTGCAACATGAGCATCAAATTGCATTTTTTACATAGCCATCTTGCTAACTTCCTGGAAAATCTTGGTGCAATCAGTGATGAGCAGGGTGTGCGATTCCACCAAGATTTGAAGGTCATGGAGGCACGGTATCAAAGCAGATGGGATGTACATATGATGGCTGACTATTGTTGGAGCGAGAATGTCCACAGATTAAACACTCCAGAAAAATCTATAAGCGAAAAAGTTTACCTTAATATGTATAATTACTGTTTGATAAAAAACCAACTTATTTGTATGAACACAATTTAACTTGCAGTAACTATTATAGCCTTTGTATGACTTTTTGACTTTTACCTAAACATACGCCCTCACAAAAACCATCTTAACAAAAGGACAACCAACTATAACTTCAAAAAGGCCAACTATGACTTCATCGAAGCCCACCTCGCATCTCTTGACTAGCACATAATTTTCTCTGACTGCATCACTACTGAAGACTACTATAACATGTTTTTACTTGATATCCAAAGAGTCATCAAATTATATGTACCATTACTAGTCACCAAAACTAAGAAAAACAAATTACCCATAAAAATAAGAAATCTCCAATCCAAAAAAAGGAATTATTTGGCGCAAAAATAAAGCAGGCCATGTTTCAAACTTTAAAAGCCACTACAAAAATTTGTGTCACCAAATAAAGACTGAATGTACCAATTCACATCATCCAAGAAGAAAACCTTCTATGGACAAAGTCTACTCTTGCCTTCTAAAACTTTGTTAACAATAAACTCAAAGAGTCTAGATCCATCCCATCCCTTAAAGGACCAAACAACATAGACCATAATGATGAATCGTCAAAGGAAACCTCTTTAACATCTTCTTCAGCTCAGTCTTTGTTAACAACAATGGCCCATGCCCAACATTTCCTAGCCATACCACAAATAACCTCAATGATCTTACACAAATTGATTTTACAGAAGATAATGTTAGAAAGACATTACACAACCTAATGCCATCTTTATCTATTGGACCAGATGGACTATGTGCATATTTCTTTAAAAAGCTCTCCTCCACCTTAGCTTAACCTCTGAGCATAATTTTTAATACATCTTTCAGTACTAGCTCCCTACCCACACTATGGTCACTTGCCACAGTCATCCATATCTTCAAAAAAGGAGATCCAAGCAATCTTGAAAATTAGAGACCAATATCTTTGTGTTGTGTCACCTGCAAAGTTATGGAATCAATCATAAACCAATTCATTACACTCTACCTTGAAACTAATAACCTACTTTCCAATAAACAATTTGGTTTCAGAAAAAAATTGTCCTGTAATCTACAACTCTTACACTGTAAAAACATTTGGACCACTCAACTTGACCAAGGTAATTCAATTGATGCAATTTATATCGACTTTTGCAAAGCCTTTGACACAGTTGTCCATGACAAACTTCTTCTGAAACTTAAATCTTATGGCATCTCTGGACTACTACACAATTGGTTAGCAATATTCCTATCTAACAGGCAACAAGTGGTCAAAATAGGAAGTGCAACTTCTCTTTCTCCTCCTGTCAAAAGTGGTGTCCTTCAAAGCAGTGTTTTAGGACCAATGGTCTGAGATGGTCAGCCAGTTCCAAGCCATGATAAAGTCCCACTGGAACAAGGTCCTCTGGCTCTTTGCCACCAGTGGTGCTTCCCTCCAGCTTTTGCCCAAAACTCCTCACCAGGAGGTCGAAGCAGACCCCAAGTTGAAATTTCTGCCCCTCCTGACCCACACAAAAAGATCTCAAAGAGGGGGATTCTGCAGCAACACTAACATTCATTGCACATATCCGTCCCAGGGGGCTATAGTTTGAAGAGCCCTGGTTTAGTGCAACATTAAAAATGCAAATAATTTTTCTGCGGACCACCAAATTTTCTCATGGACCACCAGTGGTCCACAGGCCACCTCTTGGTGACAGCTGCTTTATGATGCTCAGATTCAAATCAAGTTCATTAATAATAATAATAATAATAATAATAATAATAATAATAATAATTTATTGGATTTGTATGCCGCCCCTCTCCGCAGACTCGGGGCGGCTAACAACAATAATAAACACAACATGTACAATCCAATAATAAAAAACAACTAAAAACCCCTATTATAAAACCAAACATACACACAAACATACCATGCATAACTTGTAATGGCCTAGGGGGAAGAGCTATCTCAACTGCCCCATGCCTGGCAGTATAGATGAGTCTTGAGTAGTTTACGAAAGACAGGGAGGGTGGGGGCAGTTCTAATCTGTATGCCGCCCCTCTCTTCGGAGAGGGGCGGCATACAAATCCAAATAATAAATAAATAAAAATAAAATAAATCTCCGGGGGGAGTTGGTTCCAGAGGGCCGGGCTCTTCCCCTGGGGCCCACCAACCGACATTGTTTAGTCGACGGGACCCGGAGAAGGCCAACTCTGTGGGACCTTATCGGTCGCTGGGATTCATGCGGTAGCAGGCGGTTCCGGAGGTAATCTGGTCCATTGCCATGTAGGGATTTAAAGGTCATGACCAACACTTTGAATTGTGACCAGAAACTGATCGGCAGCCAATGCAAGCCACGGAGTGTTGAAGAAACGTGGGCAAATCTTGGAAGCCCCACGACGGCTCTCGCGGCTGCGTTCTGCACGATCTGAAGTTTCCGAACACATTCAGAAGAATGATGCTAGATGAAGGAAAACTCCATGTTTGATTCAGTTTCTGACCAAAATGTTTCCTGGTTAAAAATCTTGGCTCAGTTCTGATAGGTACTTAAGCAAAACATAAAAAAAATATATAAAAAAATCCATTATTTGGCACTACGTCCTTTCTTGTGGATTCATGGATCCTTCTGACCTTTCTCAAAAGATAAGGTAATTTGACAGTAGCCTCAATTGCTGCTTTCAATTTGGGCAGTCTGGCTTGTACTCAAACATCAATAAAGAACCACCGCTCCTATTCAGGAGACTTTCGCATCTGAGCAAAGAAAACTTGAACTGACTAAAATGAAGCTCTCTTTGGTATTTGCTGTTTTGCTGATTTCTGTGCTTTGCACAGATGTCCAGGTGAGACGAATGCTGAAATATAAGATAAAGTAATTTGTAGAACCCCTGTGGGTTTAATCCCAAAATCAAATTTATAACTCATGGAATCTATTTAGATATAACAAATAGGTTGCCAGGCCTGGAAGTCATTTCGGTGTAAAGCTTCACGGAGGCAATTCAGTTTAGATCCTAAATGGAATTATCTCCTGAATTAAATTGTTCAATCCCATTGGGTACCACAATATTTCAAAGTGATTTGAGGCATTCAATTACATTTATGATGAGAATCAAATCAGTTCTATTCTAACTAGGAGCTTTATTACACAATCTTAATATCAAACGTGCTTTGTTGCTTGTAAGAAAAATGAATTGTATAGCCTTCTGAATATTACAGATTGTAACTTTTAAAGAAACTAGCTTCCGAGGATAAATGCACAATGGGTTATGGGTCTAACATTTTCTATGTTTAATATGGAGCAGATGTAATAGGCTTGATTATTTTTGTAGAATAGATATGTATAATCAGTAGTGGGTTGCTACAAGTACGGGCCACACCATAGCTCCCATAGAAAAAATGGAGCTGGGCGTTCAGTTCTGCATCAGCTCTGTGAACAGTCAGTCGTTAGGGAAAGCAAGTAGAACGCTTGGCTGCATTAGTAGAGGTATAACAAGCAGGAAGAGGGAGATTGTGATCCCGCTGAATAGAGCGCTGGTGAGACCCCATTTGGAATACTGTGTCCAGTTCTGGAGACCTCACCTATGAATAAAATTGAACGGGTCCAAAGACAGGCTACAAAAATGGTGGAAGGTCTTAAGCATAAAACGTATCAGGAAAGACTTAATGAACTCAATCTGTATAGTCTGGAGGACAGAAGGGAAAGCAGGGACATGATTGAAACATTTAAATATGTTAAAGGGTTAAATAAGGTTCAGGAGGGAAGTGTTTTTAATAGGAAAGTGAACCCAAGAACAAGGGGGCACAATCTAAGGTTAGTTGGGGGAAAGATCAGAAGCAACGTGAGAAAATATTATTTTACTGAAAGAGTAGTAGATGCTTGGAATAAACTTCCAGCAGACGTGGTTGGTAAATCCACAGTGACTGAATTTAAACATGCCTGGGATAAACATAGATCCATCCTAAGATAAAATACAGGAAATAGTATAAGGGCAGACTAGATGGACCAGGAGGTCTTTTTCTGCCATAAAATCTTCTATGTTTCTATGTTTCTATCCCCGGTGTGCATGCGTGCACATCCAAGAGAGATTTTGCTTCTGCACATTATTATTATTATTATTATTACTTAGATTTGTATGCCGCCCCTCTCCGAAGACATGCCCAGGAAGCAAAATTTTACAAGGGGATGCGTGTGTGTGTGAGATATATATATATATTGGCCATTGTTTTGCCTTTGCACATGTGCGGAAGCAAAAAGGCCACTGAAATCTCACAATACACACATCCTCTTGCGAGATTTTGCTTCCTGGATGTGCCCAGTGCACATTGGGGACACAGAGCTCCATGGGAAGGGCACCAGTAATGGCATTAAGTAGCAACCCTTCGCTGTGCATAATCAAAAGTTACATATTTTCGTTTGTATTTGTTATTTCTTTTCCCTCTTAGCTTTAAGATCTTAAGCTGATAATAAGTATAATCATATCCCTGTCTTGTTAGAAGAATGTTGTACTGCCTAGACTTATAACAGCCTGATTAAGCAAGTCAGGTGAAGGCTGAGAAATCTTCATCTCTGTGATATGGAATATTGGTTTAATCTTGGCTGCTTCTACAAATGTCACCCTAGAACATAAGAAGAGCCCTGCTGAATCAGGCCAAATCCCATTGAGTCCAGCATTCTGTGTCACACAGTGGCCCACCAATTGTCTGTGGGGATCTTGAGCAGAAAGAGAAGGCAAAACCCTCCCTTTCTCTTGACCCCCAACAAATGGTACCCAAGGGGATCCTGCCTGCCTCAACCCACATAGAGGCGGCACATGGGCATCCGTTTCAATAACCACCGATACACTTGGCATCCATGAATCTGCCTTGAAGCTATCCAGGCTGACAGCTGTCACGACCTCTTCTGGAAGTGAATTCCATAAACCAACGACCCCCTGGGTGAAGAAATATGTCCTCACTTTCTTACCTATGAGCTTTAGGGAGGGCCCCCTTGTCCTAGCATTGTATGATAGAGAAAAGAATTTTTCTTTATCTATCCACCTTTTATATCCCAGGCATGATTTTATACACTTCAATCAAGTCACCCCTTAAACGCCGTCTTTCAAGGCTGAAGAGATCAAGGCGTTGCAACCTGGTTTCATAAGGGAGTGCTCCATTTCCTTGGTCATAAGGGAGGTGCTCCATTTCCTTGACCCTAACTTTTTAAAATCTCACCTGCAGACACCCCTGCAAATATCCATTCTTTTAACCAGCCACTGAAAGTAGCAAAAGGCAGAAATAAATAACCACCTGAACATCTTTTGTGGGAAGTCCTACAAAGAGTTGCAAACTCTTTTTCTAACAATGGGTTATATCCCATAAAGGCAAGATGTATCTCCAGGTGGATCAAAATACAGTGATACCTTGTCTTACAAACTTAATTGGTTCCGGGACGAGGTTCTTAAGGTGAAAAGTTTGTAAGACAAAACAATGTTTCCCATAGGAATCAATGGAAAAGCGATTAATGCGTGCACGCCCAAAATTCACCCCTTTTGCCAGCCAAAGTGCCCAGTTTTGCGCTGCTGAGATTCCCCTGAGGCTCCTCTCCATGGGAAACCCCACCTCTAGACTTCCGTTGCCAGCAAAGCAACCGTTTTTGCGCTGCTGTATTCCCCTGCTGGGATTCCCCTGCAGCATCACAAAAACACGGAAGACCGGAGGTGGGGTTTCCCATGGAGGGGAGCCTCAGGGAAATCCCAGCAGCGCAAAAACGGATACTTCGCTGGCAACGGAAGTCTGGAGGCGTGGCATCCCAGCAGCGGTGGTGGGTTTGTAAGGTGAAAATAGTTTGTAAGAAGAGGCAAAAAAATCTTAAACCCCGGGTTTGTATCTCGAAAAGTTTGTATGACAAGGCGTTTGTAAGACGAGGTATCACTGTATGTCCTTATTTCAGTTATTTTGGGAAAATTCAGTAATGTGGGTTATTTTATTTGGTGAATTGCTGGCAGGTGGGAGTTGCCAGGCCCATGCATCTGGATTCTGAGAGGAAAAGGGCAGGAGAAATACATTGGAAGGGAAATTAGGGATTTAGGGAGAGGGTGAAAATTCTCCTTTCCCAGAGACTGCACTTGGTGTAAATTGTCTTTCTATCTTTGGAAGAAGCAGCTTTGGGAATTTCAATGCACAGACCAAGGTGTTTTATTTAGCTGCTTAATCGGGATGTAGCGAGGCAACTGTGATTGAGTAAAGTAAAATGGCTTGGAGCTACTTTTGAATATTCTGGGTTGTTGTTTTTTCTCTCCCAATAGGGTGGTTTCATGAAAAGCATATCAGTAAGTATAGACATTCATTTTTCTTGATTAAATGATTTGGGCTGAAAAACGGACAGTTAAATTTAATATAAAGATATTTCTTTTCCATGTTTTGGGATTTCTAATGTTTGCATTGACATCAATGAAAAAAACAAACCCTAGTCATACCACAAATATTCACAACGATTTAACATAAGTAGATTTCACTGAAGACAATGTTGAAAAAGCACTATGCAGCCTAAAACCTTCTCTATCAATTGGACCTGATGGACTATGTGCATACTTACTAAAAAAGCTCTCCACAGCCATAGTTGAACCGCTAAGCATAATCTTTGAAAAATCCTTCAGGACCAATTCTCTACCAAACCTATGGTCACTAGTCACCCCCATCTTCATAAAAGGAGAAACCAGTCTAGTAGAAAACTACAGACCAATCTCCCTATGCTGTGTCACATGCAAAATCATGGAATCAATCATAAACCAATTCATTACCCTCCACCTAGAAACTAACAACCTACTCTCTAACAAACAATTTGGTTTCAGAAAAAAAATCCTGTAACCTGCAACACTTACACTGCAAAAACATATGGACTGTACATCTCGATCCAGGCTAATCAATAGATATAATTTACATAGACTTCTGTAAAGCCTTCGACTCAGTGGTTCACAATAAATTACTTCTAAAACTGAAATCCTACGGCATCTTTTGACCCCTACATGACTGGATAACTGTGTTCCTATGAAACAGACAACAAGTTGTCAAAATAGGGAGCACCCCATCTAATCCTGTTCCTGATAACAGCAATATACTCCAAGACACAGTACTAGGACCAACACTCTTCATACGCTATATAAATGACCTTTGCGATCACATTACCAGCGACTGCATTCTCTTTGTCGATGATGTAAAACTTTTCAACACCACTGACAACATTGCTACCCTTCAAAAAGCCCTTGATTGTGAGTCAGAATGATCAAATATCTGGCAACTCCAAATCTCAACCAACCAATGTTCAGTCCTGCACATTGACAAAAAGAATCAGAACACCAAATACAAGCTGAATAAACAAGACCTTGCAGATGACCCTCACTCTGTTAAAGATCTTGGAATACTTACCGTATATACTCGAGTATAAGCCGACCCGAGTATAAGCCGAGGCACCAATTTTTGCCACAAAAACTGGGGAAACGTATTGACCCGAGTATAAGCCGAGGTTAGAAAATGCAGTGGCTTCTCTTAACTTATAAAAATGGAAAACAATAAAATTACATTAATTGAGACATGTTTTAGAATATTTATTTTAAAGAAAACCAGTAAACTAGCTCTGTAAATTTAAAAGAGGGTAAACAAATTAACAATATTAACAATAAATTAAAAAGTAAAAAAAGTAGCTCGATCAGCAACAAAGCTAAAACCTAAGAGTTAAAATCCTTCAAAACTGGATTCCTTCTCATCATTAATTGGATTTACATTATTGTTCTGTTTTTATATATGCTGTGAGCCACCCTGAGTCCTTGGAGAGGGATGGCATACAAATCCAATTAAATAAATAAACAAACAAACAAATAAATAAATAAGTGTATCCAAAGAAGAGCTTCAGCATTAGCTGCTGTGAGGTTATCAGCATAGAAAACCAATGCAGAGAGAGCAAGGAATAGTTACTGTAAAACTGTTGACAAATACACACAGGGAGTAAAAAAAAAGCCTCTGGGTTTCAGCAAGAGGTAGCTGGCTTTTTTCACGGTGGGGGGGAGAGGGGGCATGCACACACACACACACACACACACACACGACCTCACCGGCTTCCCATTGCTTTTTTCCCCTCTCGGTTGGAGCAAATGGCTGCCTCCTTTGCTTGAGCCAGGGAGAGGAACTACCGTGTGCGAGAGGGGACAAAAGCTGGTGCCTCCTCGCTCTGGCTCAAGCAATGGCGCCCTCGTGTGGTGACTTTGTCAATGACCCGAGTATAAGCCGAGGTTGTGTTTTTCAGCCCATTTTTGGGCTGAAAAACTCGGCTTATACTCGAGTATATACGGTATATCAAATGACCTAAGTGCCAAAGCCCACCTCCCACAACTCTTAAAATAATAATAATAATAATAATAATAATAATAATAATAATAATAATAATAATAATAATGTGAAATGCATACTAAAGATTGGAAAGGTTCTGTCTATTGTTGTTGGTTTGTAGCAAGAGAAATGGTACAAACAAAGCAAAATATTCTTTCTAACTATTTTGTCCCTTTGTAGAATATGTTCAGTAAAGTCGGAAAAGTAAGTATATGGAATTATTATCATTTACTCATTTTTTAATTGAAAATGGCAAACTTGGTGCAGAGAAGTCCAGTTCAAATAATTTGTTAGTCCAAAATTGCCTCTTTCCTCTCTCAGTCAAGTCTACCCCCAAAAAATGTCATTCATTTGCGTATTAAATATAATTGCAGCAGAATTGAGGAGAAGCAGCTAGAGAAATTAGTGAAATACGAAGATCTAAAAATCGAGCTGCAACGACTCTGGCATAAGCCAGTGAAAGTGGTCCCAATGGTACTTGGCACGCTGGGCGCAGTACCAAAGGATCTCAGCGGACATTTGAAAACCATTGGAATTGACAAAATCTCCATCTGTCAATTGCAAAAGACCGCTTTACTGGGATCGGCAAACATAATTCACCGCTACATCACGCAGTCCTAGGTGCTTGGGAAGCGCCCGACTGGTGATGAAATACGAAATCCAGCATAGTGATCTTGTTTGCTGTATTGTACTGATAATGATGATGATAATAATAATAATAATAATAATAATAATAATAATAATTATTATTATTATTATTTATTAGATTTGTATGCCGCCCCTCTCCGAGGATTCAGAGCGGCTCACAACAACAATCCACAATATACAAATCTAATGTAAAAAAAAAAACAATTTAAAAACCCTTATTATAAAAAACTATCACACAACCTAAACAAACCATACATAACAAAACCAATCTTTTTTTAAAAAAAAGATGGCGGTGCTCTGCCAGAACCCCAAGCAGAAGAATCATTATTCTGGTTCACAGATAATGCTGAGCTATAATGCAGCTGGTGTGAAATGTGATAGCCACCACCCTTAACTATATATTACTGATGAATTAAAAACAATGATGATTTAAAGTAATGAGATATTGAGCTCTGAGTTAAGCGGGGTTGAGCTGGATTTGAATTTAGACGGGTGATTTCCAGGGAATCTCAGACATAAATTGCAAAATGATTATTGATGTTTTCCTTCTATATTTCAGAAATTTTGGAACAACAAGCAGGTAAACTTCATGAGAAAATGTAAACAGATTCCTGTTCTACAGTGCTTGGATTACAGCTGGCACTGCCATCGTTAAGGTTAAGAAGCCTCCTTAGGGTGGTAAAACAGAAAAAGCAGAGAATAAGCATCAAATATTTGCCTCCTGGAAGAATCAGGAATCCCATTGTCCCCAATTACAGCTTGACCCAACAATTAGTGCCCAGAGTGAATGTCTCTGATCATTCTTCCCACACTGTAACCACTACACTACGAGTCCACACAGACAGGGTAACTGAACGCATTATATTTCTTAAGGAAGATCTTAGATATAGAAATTATGTTTATTTGGATTATTTAGCTCCCCTGTATACTAATAATTGGAACCATTTTGCTTGACTTATTTAACAGATCACTGGTATTATTTTCTGTAGGATCTACCACTGTCATCCTGGATCCTGAATCTTGTTTTAGCCAGACAGAGCTAATTATTCACAAGAGCCTTTCCTGTCAATTTAGTGAAGTATGAAGTGTATGTTTGGTGGAGGGTAGTTAGAGAAGGGTGGAGATCTATATCTGTCTCCATCAACAGTCAAAATCTGAACACTTATAGACGACTCACTCTGTGGTGAAATGAATTCAAGTGGTTTATAATTACACCTGTGATAAGCATATCGCACTTAGTGGTTTTTTAAATAAGAGCCTAGATGATTCTAAATTATATGTAAGTCATTTGGGAATAATGCAAACACTTACAATATGCTGTGGAAGTCAGCTGGACCTTTAGATCTTTGGCATCCCAATTCCAGGATGTAAAACTGATAGCATAGCAGAAAGAGACACATCCTGAGTCAGAGGAAAACCTATTCCACCCTTTTCTGCAGCACAACCGATGGAGGGAAATATAGACATGGGCTTCAGTATGATGATGGTTTCTTTTAATGAGAATTGTGAAGAAACAAATGATGTCAATGACTTTTTTTTTTTTGGGGGGGGGGGGGGGCTTTCTGATTATTTCATTCGGCAGAAAGATAAACCTAATCCAACCATACCCAATCAACCTAGAACTCCTACTAAGAATTCTTTGATGTCTCCCAAAACTAATAAAACTGGATCAATTGAACCTCACAGTGTCGAAGTGAGTATGAAAGTGTGTGAAGACCTACTGAGGTTTAATTTTAAAAATAATTTCAAGGGACATTCATGGGATATATTTGCCTCATTATTAGGTTGCTGACCGCTCAAATGTTTACAATAAAAAGTCTCTTGCCAACAGTTAGGTAAGTCCCACCAGATTTTCTTCTTTCCTGGTATCTTTATTTGGACACCAAATCAAGATTAATCCTAATGTTGGGGAAAATATGTTGATTTCAAGATGTCAATTGACCTCCTGATGGCAGCTATGAAGATTCAGAAGCAGGGCATAAAAGAAATGTCAATATATAGACCCTTTGACTACTGATATCTTGGCAGCATTTTTAAAATATTTTAATAATAGTGTATTAATTTTCAGTGTCTTTTGCAAAAACAATAATACAATAATACAATAGTGATTCTTACATTGTTACATCATTGCATCTTCTTTTTTGGAGTTACGTCACATTTTATATATTTGTACATATTGTACTGGTTTTTCCAGTCTCAAGTCTTTGCAGGCTTGTTTTCATTGTTATTCCCTATGAAAAAGGGGTTTTTTTTAGCCCTAACTAGGGGATAAAATAATGTGCTGAAGCTGAATAGACTAAGGACGCTAGCCAGATGAATCCCTGGTAGGTAGATCCCCCCCCCCCCCCTAATTTTCCTCTCTCAAGACACATTTTGTGATTTTGCCTACCAGTGACATATCTGGTATTATGCATTCCAGTATTTGTCTTTTGGTCATCTTTGATGTCCAACCCATGTACAGGAATCTTCTCCAGCACCACAGTTCATAGGACTCAATTTTCTTCCTTTTTTTGGTGTGTTTTTTTTTAGTCCAAATTTCATAACCATAGGGTACTGGGTACACACTAGAGTAGACTAACTTACACTTGGGTGCCAGGCTTTTCCATATTCAGCTCTTGTTCATCATTGCTCTATTAGATTAATCCAACTTTAGCTTTGCCAAGAAGGGAAAAGCAGACACACAGTTTACATCACTGCAACAATGGTCCAATGATAACATGGATATATTGCTATGTATAAACGTATTGAGATAATTCATTAATATCCTGCTTCTGAAAGACTGACCTTCAAGGTAGTCATCAGAACCTCAACTGACATTCTGAAGTCAACAGATTTTCCCTAATATCAGGATATATCTATCTATCTATCTATCTATCTATCTATCTATCTATCTATCTATCTATCTATATATGTTTTCCTAGATTTTCACGGGTACAGGTATGACGGTCTTGGTATATTCGGGTTTCTTCCCGTGTAGGATTTGGAAATTTCTGGTGACGTTTCGACGAGGTCCCACTCGTCATCTTCAGGTTGGTGTCTCTGTCCTTGTTCTCGGGCGAACACAGCGAGACCTTAGCTGCTTTCCTTCTATAACCATCATCAGGCTGAAGTTTCAAGCTTCGTGCTGTTGTAAATATGGAATATTTACAACAGCAGGAAGCTTGAAACTTCAGCCTGATGATGGTGAATGTGATTTCACCGAAACGTCGCATAGACACTCAAAATATTCACCATCATCAGGCTAAAGTTTCAAGCTTTGTGCCGAACTCAGAACAATCTACATACATATACCCGTGAAAATTTACGAAAACAAATATATATATATATATATATATATATATATATATATATATATATATACACACACACACACACACATACATACACACACACACACACACACACACACACACACACACACACACACATACATATACTGTATATATATATATGTAGATTGTTCTGAGTTCGGGTTTTACCCCGTGTAATATTTTGAGTGTCTATGCGACGTTTCGGTGAAATCACATTCACCATCATCAGGCTGAAGTTATAAGGGAAAATCTGTTGACTTCAGAATGTCAGTTGAGGTTCTGATGACTACCTTGAAGGTCAGTCTTTCAGAAGCAGGATATTAATGAATTATCTCAATACGTTTATACATAGCAATCATTCCAAAGCAGAGCTGTTTGGACAAAAAATTGTTGGTAGAATAAAAATGTCCTAACCTTCCCTATAACACAATACTGCCGTATTACCTAGGGGAGCACCAATGTTCCTGTTGTCAACACTTGCTGAATTGATTTTCTGCTTTTGCTTTTCCAGGCAATGTAAAGCAAAGCCTCTCTATGGAAAAATAGACTCTGGTGCGTAAAAAGGATTCATGTATTTTTTAGTAGATATTTACTTTGGATAGATTTCTTCCAGGACTTTAAGATAACTAATTTCAGATGCATTGATTGTTCTGTAATGGGTGGTAGTGGTTGTAAAGGCAAGCATATTAAAATATTAGCTATCTTGATATAAGGGATGCATGAAAATCAGTTGCATAAGTCTTTTTCAGCAGATATTTAATTTTCACTCTTGTTTCTCTAGATCCACCAACTGCATTTGATGAGAATAAAATCCAGAACTGCCTCCTGCAACTTCACTTTCCACATTTCATAATTTCTACTTAATCAAGGATCAGCGTGAAATTACAATTTTCTTCTCAGAAGGGCTCCAGCAATTATTTTTCTTTCTGTTGATTTGAGAGTACTTTCTCCTAACTGTGATTAATCTACAACAATAAACATAGCTATATCAAACAGCTATTTTAAGTTATTGGTTATTTTAAACCACTTACTGAACTAGTTGCCCTGGTCTTCAAATCCTTATGGAATGCTAAAACATTACTTCCACTATCGATCGTGCCTCGTTGCTACCATACTCCTTTGATCTAAGAGGAATTGTTCAAACTTGATTCATTCAAACTTGATTCAGGCACAAAGAAAAATCTATTCATTTTACCAGCAATGGGAAATGGGGAACATATCATATTAGCAGATGATTCCAAACTGGGAGTAATAGCCAACACTTTAGAAGATAGGCTAGAATAGTGGTTCTCAACCTTTCTAATCCTGCAGCACCTTAATACAGTTCCTCATGTTGTGGTGACCCCCAACCATAGGTCTAGTACCAATTCTCCTAAACTGATTGGCAGGAAGGTCATAGGGACACCCCCATTCTAAATGCTTGATTGATCGAATTGTAAAAATATTTTCCAAGGTGCCAGAATAGAAGCTTTAGTTCCTAACACCATGGGAAATTTGTCTTTTCCCATGATCTTAGACGACCCCTATGAAATGGTTGTTCGACCACCCCAAAGGGGTCCTGACTCCCAGGTTGAGAACCACTGACCTAGAAGGATTTGGACAGGCTTGAACACTGGGTCCTATCTAAAAAAATGCAATTCAGCAGTGAGACGTTTTATACTTAAGTAAGAAAAAAACAAATGCACAGATATAGAATAAGAGGTACTTGGCTTAATAGCAGTAACTGTGGGAGAGTTCTAGAAGTCCAAGTGGACAAATATGCTGCAGCTGACCCACCCTTCCCCTCCAAAAACCCCCCTCCATAGTCCTAGACTGTGTCAACACATGAAAAATATGAAAACTGTCAAATATATTTAATTTTACATAACAGCAGCAGGAAATATTATGCCACCCCTCTCCAAAGACTCACACAATAGAAAAGTGAAAGTATACCTACAGAACCTAATAAAAAAAATCTTGGACTGTGCTGAAGCAGACAAGCTAGCAATGGAGCTAAAAGAACAAGATAACTCAAAATACTATCAGATTTGGAAAGACTTCTACACATGGTTGAATAAAAGAACAACTACTAGTAGTGCTGCATGATAAAGAAACATTATAAATCAAAACCACTAAAGTATTAATATAACTCTTTTCTCTGTCTATTCAATAGAAAGCGTGTTAGGTATGTTTTATTATTAACTGTATAAAAAGAGCTTAAATGCATTACTATATAAATACAAAACATAAATTATAGGTCATCAATACCGCAAAGAACCAAATGTAGGCTGTTAATAGAGCCAGCCGTAGGAGGGGAGGGGAGATATACAATATTCTCGTCTTTTAAGTTCCGTGTGTGTATTGTACATTGTTTAGATGTAAATGTATTGTCTGTTGTTATTGTTTTAATGTATATATGTAAATTATTTTATTATTATTTTTTTTAAAAAAAGAAAGTATACCTACTGAAGAAGACTTAATAGAAAAAATAACATCCTATGCAGAAATGGACAAATTAACAATGGATATAAAAGATAAAGATGAGTCAGAATATTATGAATGTTGGAATAGGTTTTATTGTTGGTTGGGAAAAAGAAAAATATAATCATACATAGTCAAATGAAATAAAAATCTGGAACTAAAAGAAAAGAGGATCGGTTAAAAGTGTAACAAAAAGAGATACCGAAATAAGATCAATGTACAATATACTGTATATAATGCATAAAATAATAGTTATACTGGTAATATAGAAAGAGCACAATAAGAAATAGGAAACACTGTCCAATGTCTTTAAATGTTTGTTTTTGTATGTCTGTATTAAAATAAAGAAATATTTTCATAAAAAACAAAAAACGGGGATAGTATCAAGATCATGTAAAGTGTTACTACTTTATAATGCTTTGGTAAGAATGTACTTAGAATACTGTATCCACTTTTGTTCACCATAGTAGAAAAAAGTTGTTGACACTCTAGAAATAGTGCAGAGAACAACTAAGCTGATGAGAAGATTGGAGTTTAAAACATGAATGAAGAATGGTTTCAGATATTATGTATCTCTAGTCTAGCAAAGAGGAGGATTGAGATGACATGATAGCAGTCTTCCAATATGTAAGAGGCTGCTACAAGGGTGGGTGGGGGGTGTCAGCCTTTTATCCAAAGCACCTGAATTTTTTGGCAAATATTTTATGGATCCCTCCCTAAAGCCTATCCACATATCCCTTTGTTTGAAAAAAAATTATTGATTTAAAATATATATACATATACACATTTACAAAATGTAACAAAAGAAAAAAAAAAAGCAAAATGAAACAAAACACATACAGACAAAATAATAATAATTATTATAATAGTAATAGTTAATTAATTATTTAAATACAATAAACAATGTTAACTATAACAATAAACAAACAATATAGTATATATCATTTACATTCTCTTGTGAAGAGGAAAAACATAAACCGTCTTCTCTGATATCAAATTATTTTCTGGTGAAAAATACAATCGGTATGTACTGTTATTTCTTTTGGTTATCAATATCTTTTTTTAATTGTTATTATTTTCTTAGTCGCTTTCATACACTCTTAATTAATTTAATTTCATACAAATTTTATTTTAAGAATTTTATTTTAAGAATTACTGTATATGTATCATATTTAATCTATTATATCAAAATAGGAAAAAAAGGTATTGCTATTGTTGTATTTTAATTTGAGCTTTTATTTCTTCTTTTAAACCAATCATAAAAGTAATTCCATGTTTTATAGTAATCAGAGTCTTCCTTGTTTTTTAATTTAAGAGTTAAAGCATCAGATTCTGCACAATCTAAGATTTTTTTAAAGTATCAATGCATCGTCAGGAGGTTTAGATTGCTTCCAGCATTGGGCAATTGCCATTTTAGTTGCGGTCAGTATATGTATTATTAAGTAATATTTGTTTTTATCTATTTTTTGATCAAATAATTCCAAGGAGGAACGCTCTGGGTCTTCTATTTATTTTAATTTGTAACATATCCGTTATCCATTTTTGTATTTTGATCCAGAGATTTTTAATTATTGGGCAGGTCCACCAGATATGATAATAAGTCCCCTATCCACATATCCCAAAAGAATCCTGGTTCAGAACCTTTATTCTAAACACAATGCAAACAACTCAAATCCCTTACCCATCTAATTACCAAAAAGTGAGAAATTAAGTTACCAAGTGTTGTTTTTTAAAAAATATATTAATGAAATAAAACTACTAGAAGATACAATTTAGAATAACCAAAAATATAATGATGTTAATAAAAACAGAAAAGAACATAGAGAACAGAGATTAAATGATTTACATTTGAACAAATTAAAAATCTATAAATAAAGTATTAATGTAGAACAATCTAAATCTTTAACATACTATTAAATCTAGCCATATGGACATCGGTTTTGGTACAATATTTCAATACAATGATATTTACATAATATATTTAGATTCTTAATATTCTACTATTAGGTATGTTATACTATTGAATATAGATAAGAAAAAGTTAATATTTTATCAAAATTAATTATAATTTCAGATATTAAAGTTACAAGAATTCTGATTATTTGATTTTTCTTCAAAACTAAATATAATATTAGAGGTGAAATGAAAAAATGAAGAAATCATTCATAAATATATTTGTTTTATAATTTAGTCTTATACTTTATTGCAGTCATTAATAACAAGGAAACTGGTGTTCAAATATCCAAAACTAAATTGACAATGTCAGGGTAAGTAGAAAAGTTACATACAACCCAAGAATTTTGGCTGAAGGACAATACTAAATAGAAAAAGGCACCCATCCATCAAACAGCCAATGGCCATCATATAATACATGCTATCAAAAAGCACCTGCCCATCAAATAGGTACTATCAATTAGATAACATACGCCCATCAAACAGACACTGCCCATCAAACAATGCATGCCCATCAAATGGCACCAGTCCATCAAAGAACGGTTGCCTATCAAAGGGTAGCTGCCCCAATGACAAACAGGAATACTGGGCAAAAAGACAGAAAGAGGGAAACAAAATGGCTGCCTAGGAGATCTGCCATCTCAGGCCTTGTGAGGAACAGACTGAATAAGCAGAGCAAAAACCCCAGACTCAAATAAAGTGGCAAAACTAAAAGGTAGACTGATTTGAAGAGTCAACCAGAAAAGAGGCAGCAGCTAAGGAAACTGAGGAAGGAGGTTTTTTTTAAAAAAAAATACCTCAGAGTTTGTGTGATGTTTATTTACCTTTTCGTTTCCTCCAAGTCATGTGACAAACTTTTTTTAAAAGATGGCAAACATGGACACTAGTTGTGTAACAGTGCATATATACATATCTAAAAGGAAGGGATCCTACCAGGTTTTTAAAAAAAGGAAGGAAAATAGATATGGAATAGCTTCAATTTCTCCTCTATAACAGTCCTGAAATTTCATTTTTCCTTCTCTCTGGCAAGGCTGGATGCTCTATCTTAAAACCCTGCTGTTCTGTTCGGGTCGTATGTGACCCGAAACCAAGTTTGACTCCCCTGTAAAACATTTTCCCTGCATATCTGAAACTTGAAATTTCATGACTTTTCATCATTTCAGGGGTTCTCTCTATGAGAATTTTTTTTGGGGGGTGGGGGGCTTAGTTTTTGCTGGGCAAAAAAAGTCACAAATCTTCTGTTCCCGGGTCACCCTGACCCGGACCGAAAACTCTTCATTTGCAGTGCTTATGTTTGGTCTTTTTGAAAGCTTTTTTCACTTGGAAAGTAGTCTGAACATTTCTGCACACAATGATATGAAAATTGAAATGAAAAAAGTAAATCTTATTGGTTTATTTTGCGGATATAATGCACGCCCCCCCCCGTTTTTGTGAAATCTTTTTCAATTTATGGATAGTTTTGCTTGCAAAATGCATTCTATTTTACTAAAGTTGGTGTGGGATTGATAGCTTGAACATTTCTGAATATAAGAAAAATATAAAGGAACTGAAAAAAATGATTCTTATTGGTTTTTTAATATCAGAAATAAGGCCTCCCCCCCCCCCCTCGGCTGCTTGCAACCATTTTCACTTTTTATTTTTTTATGCTCCAAATCCGAAATATTCTTTAAAATCTTAGGCATTCATTTACTCAATTTAACAATGCTGATCATCAAAAAATATTTTTGGGGTGGTGGCTAATTGTTTAATGGGCAAAAAAAAATCATAACTTCGAGTCTGTTTCTGTTCGTATATGACCGGACCAAAAATATTTTTTTTAGGTACTTGAATTTGATCTTTTTGAAAACTTTTTCAACTGGAAAACTAGTTTGAACATTTATGAACATAATGATATGAAAATTGAACTGGAAAAATTGAGACTTATATTTTTATTTTGATCAAAAAGCCCCTCCCCCCATCCTTTTTTAATTTCGTGTCAATTTCTATTTTTTAAGGCTACAAATCCCTAAGGAATTTTCCCCCAAAAGGTTTGATATACTAAATTGAACATTTCTGAATATAAGAAAAATATAAATGAACTGAAAAAAATGGTTCTTATTGGTTTATTTTTGCCACAAAAGGGCCACCCCCCACCCCCCGGCCTTGCTATGTGCCATTATTGTCACTGTTTATACATATTTGTCTAGAAATATTTGGAATATCCTTTTGAAAATCAACCACATTGTAGCCAGAGAACTAATTTTATGAAACAAATCCATTTTACTAAAAAAAAGTATGTAAGTTTGAAATTAACAGCATAATTTTTATATAAATTGAAATAATTGAACACGGGGGGAGGCATACATTTATGTGCAAAATAAACCAATATGCATCAATTTTTTTAGTTCAATTTTCATATCATTATGTTCAGAAATGTTCAAGCTACCAATCCCACACCAACTTTAGTAAAATAGAATGTATTTTGCTAGCAAAACTATCCATAAAGTGAAGACTATTTTAAAAAAAACGGGGGGGGCGTGCATTTCATCAACAAAATAAACCAATATGCATCAATTTTTCCAGTTCAATTTTCATATCATTATGTTCAGAAATGTTCAAGCTACCAATCCCATACCAACTTTAGTAAAATAGAATGTATTTTGCAGGCATAATTATCAATAAACCTAAAGAAAATTCACAAAAACGAGGGGGGCATATTTATGTGCAAAATAAACCAATAAGGATTAATTTCTTCAGTTCAATTTTCATATCATTGTGTGCAGAAATGTTCAGACTACTTTCCAAGTGAAAAAAGTATTCAAATTGACCAAACATAAGCACTGCAAATGAAGAGTTTTCGTTCCGGGTCAGGGTGACCCGGGAACAGAAGATTTGTTACTTTTCTTAAACAGAACAGCAGGGTTAAGTCATTTTCTCGAGGTATTACAAAATTCCACCACACCCCCTTACGTTTAAGTTTAAGTTTAAGTTTAATCAGATTTGTATGCCGCCCCTCTCCGCAGACTCGGGGCGGCTCACAGCAACAGCAATACAAGACAAATCCAATATTAAATTAATTTTAAGAACACCACAAGTTAAAAACCAATCATACACACTAGCATACCATACACAAATTTTATAAGCCTAGGGGGAAGGAACATGTCAATTCCCCCATGCCTGACGACAGAGGTGGGTTTTAAGGAGCTTACGAAAGGCTAGGAGGGTGGGGGCAACTCTGATATCTGGGGGGAGTTGATTCCAAAGGGTCGGGGCCGCCACAGAGAAGGCTCTTCCCCTGGGTCCCGCCAAACGACATTGTTTAGTTGACGGGACCCGGAGAAGGCCAACTCTGTGGGACCTAACTGGTCGCTGGGATTCGTGCGGCAGAAGGCGGTCCCGGAGATATTCTGGTCCGGTGCCATGAAGGGCTTTATAGGTCATAACCAACACTTTGAATTGTGACCGGAAACTGATCGGCAACCAATGCAGGCTGCGGAGTGTTGGTGTGACATGGGCAAATTTAGGAAAGCCCATGATAGCTCTCGCAGCTGCATTCTGCACGATCTGAAGTTTCCGAACACTCTTCAAAGGTAGCCCCATGTAGAGAGCGTTACAGTAGT
This sequence comes from Erythrolamprus reginae, assembly GCF_031021105.1. Classification (NCBI taxonomy): domain Eukaryota; kingdom Metazoa; phylum Chordata; class Lepidosauria; order Squamata; family Dipsadidae; genus Erythrolamprus; species Erythrolamprus reginae. The sequence goes on from NC_091960.1 coordinate 8,869,044, forward strand.
CGAGCCTTGAGGTGATGAGGGCATGAGTGACTGTGAGCAGTGACTCCCGGTCCAAATAGGGCCGCAACTGGTGCACCAGACGAACCTGGGCAAACGCCCCCCTCGCCACAGCTGAAAGATGTTTCTCTAATGTGAGCTGTGGATCGAGGAGGACGCCCAAGTTGCGGACCCTCTCTGAGGGGGTTAGCGACTCCCCCCCCAGGGTGATGGATGGACAGATGGAATTGTCCTTGGGAGGCAAAACCCACAGCCACTCCGTCTTATCCGGGTTGAGTTTGAGTCTGTTGACACCCATCCAGACCCCAACAGCCTCCAAGCACCGGCACATCACTTCCACTGCTTCGCCGACTGGACAAGGGGTGGAGATGTAAAGCTGGGTATCATCTGCATACTGATGATACCTCACCCCATGCCCTTGGATGATCTCACCCAGCGGTTTCATGTAGATATTAAATAGTAGGGGGGAGAGGACCGACCCCTGAGGCACCCCACAAGGGAGTAACCTAGAGGTCGACCTCTGACCCCCCACTAACACCGACTGCGACCGGCCAGAGAGATAGGAAGAGAACCACTGAAGGACAGTGCCTCCCACTCCCAACCCCTCCAGCCGGTGCAGAAGGATACCATGGTCGATGGTATCGAAAGCCGCTGAGAGGTCAAGAAGCACCAGGACAGAGGATAAACCCCTGTCCCGGGCCCGCCAGAGATCATCCATCAGCGCGACCAAAGCAGTTTCCGTGCTGTAGCCGGGCCTGAATCCTGACTGCTGAGGACCTAGATAATCGGCTTCTTCCAAGGACCGCTGGAGCTGGAGCGCCACCACCTTCTCAACAACCTTCCCCATAAAGGGAAGGTTGGAGACTGGTCGATAGTTGTTGAGAATGGCTGGGTCCAGGGAAGGCTTCTTGAGGAGGGGGTGCACAAGTGCCTCCTTGTAGGGATCCGGGAAGGACCCCCTCCCCAAAGAAGCGTTGACAATCTCCTGGACCCAGCTCCGTGTCACCTCCCTGCTGGCCGAAACCAGCCAGGAGGGACACGGATCCAGTAAACAGGTGGCGGAACTCACAGCTCCAATGGCCTTGTCCACTTCATCAGGTGTCACCAGATCAAACTCCTCCCAGACAGGTGGACAAGTACGTGCCCCAGTCACCTCAACTGACTCGTTGTCAGTCGACTCTGTATTCCAATTGGAGTCGAGGTCCGCTCGGATCTGAGCGATTTTATCAGCGAAAAACGTGTTAAAATCCTCGGCGCTACTCTGCAAGGGCTCCCCAACTCCCCCCTGATTAAATATTGTGCTTCAAAAATCACTGGACATACCCAAGACCACATAAATCAAAATTATTTGACAGTTATAGAAAATACTGGCAAAAAAATTAAGTGTCCCTCTTCTTATTTTTTGTTTAAAAATAGCTTTTTAATGAAAGATGTTCTGTTTATATCAATATTCAATGAACAAAATTATATTTATATTTAATATTCAGTGAACAAAAAATTCTATGAATGCAAAAAATAATAATTTTTAATGAAGTAACTCATACAACCACAGCCCTTTTGGGGTTTTTAATTTTTAAATGTAAGAAGGGGTCCTGAGAGCAAAAACCTTCAGGAATCATTTTGGGAACATCAATGTGTACATTGTTCCCATGCATATGGTATTTTATTTATTTATTTCATGCAATACACAATGAGGGTTTTAGTGGGTATATATCTATATACACATAGTAAAATACACGATGAAGGTTATAGAGGAGATACTCATAGTAAAATATATCTAAGAAATAATAGAGATGGAGATTTTATACTCTGATGAAGTCAACAGGGGCTGGCGAAAGCTTAATAGTTTTTTAGTAGTTTTAAATTTTTTTAAACGTTCCAGAGATCGTGGTCTATCACTTCTTTTTCTATAAATATACCTGGAACTCACGTTTTAGGACAATTCTTAATAGCATATGTATATATAGAGAGACAGGCTTCTCTAAAGGATGAATCAATTCAGCAAGTGTTGGAATATAATTACTATCATATCCCCATTGAAAATATTGTAGCAATTAAACAAGGCATTTTTTCCTAGTAAAATCCACAAAAGAATGAACACTCTGGTGATTTAACATGTGCTGAATTGCTTTCCTATTTTAATTTTTCCAGGAAATCTGAATCAAAGCATCTCCTGCAAAAATGTGCGCCAGTGAGTATGGATGGTGCTCTTTGCTTAGTACAAAGTATGTTGTGCAGATTTTTATTGATTGATTTTGTCCAATACACAATGAGGGTTTTAGTGGGTATGCACATAGTAAAATACATGATGAAGGTTATAGAGGAGATACTCATAGTAAAATATATCTAAGAAATAATAGAAAAGAAGATATAGTAATAGAACATATCAATGAAAGAATAGAAGAAGAGATATAGGAATAAAAGAAAGGTATAGGAGATACAGTATAGGAGAGCAATAGGACAGGGGACGATAGGCACTCTAGTGCACTTGTACTCGGCCCTTACTGATCTCTTAGGAATCTGGATAGGTCAACTGTAGATAATCTAAGGGTAAAGTGCATATATTTCTCTTGCATCTGAAAAGTTTAATTAATTTCTAGCTGAAGAGTTTTTTTCATCATTATTTTATCTGTATTCATTTGCTTAACCTATAGCAATGATAAGGGTTCAGTTTTATTTGGATTTGATTTGACAGACACATAATAATGTCATAGGTACCATGACCTGCGTCCTTTCATGAGAGGTGTTGAAGCAAATACTAATGATAGCATTTGCACAAGGACATTATCATTGCTTTAATGTCATAATGATTTGTCCTGGACATCTTATCTTAAATAAATGAGCATTTCTTACCAAAACAGAAGGCAAAGTAGGAAAACAAGCAAGAAAAACCATCCAAGCATAAACTATAACAACAGTATTATTTTTGTTTTATTTCTAATAACACTGATATATTAAAATCAGGCAACAATGCCAAGTCTGTTCTATTGAGAGTGGCAAAAAATATATTTGAAGCGATATCATTCCTCCAAATGACCTTGAAGTTCATTTTCCAAGTCACATCATTATAAAATCAGTTAGTTTCAGAGAATCAAACACTGCTTTGGATTTTTAAAAATGGGACACAACTGTTAATTTCTGACAGAATTAATTTACCCTAAAATATTTTAGGGAAATAGATATAAAAGGGTACTGGCACCCAGATTCTATAGAATAAAGATAAGATTGCAAATCTGACATGTTATGTAGCACTAAAAATAGTACTTAGTGCAATGGATTTAGTTATAAATATATAGTTAATAAATGCTTTTTAAACTGAAAAAAATATCTTATCCATGAGGATCAGGAAGAACATGTATTGATGCCACTTTATTTATATTTAGAAACATAGAAACATAGAAGACTGACGGCAGAAAAAGACCTCATGGTCCATCTAGTCTGCCCTTATACTATTTCCTGTATTTTATCTTACAATGGATATACAGTATGTTTATCCCAGGCATGTTTAAATTCAGTGACTGTGGATTTACCAACCACGTCTGCTGGAAGTTTGTTCCAAAGATCTACTACTCTTTCAGTGAAATAATATTTTCTCACGTTGCTTTTGATCTTTCCCCCAACTAACTTCAGATTGTGTCCCCTTGTTCTTGTGTTCACTTTCCTATTAAAAACACTTCACTCCTGAACCTTAATGAACCCTTTAACATAGAAACATAGAAACATAGAAGACTGACAGCAGAAAAAGACCTCATAGTCCATCTAGTCTGCCCTTATACCATTTCCTGTATTTTATCTTACAATGGATATATGTTTATCCCAGGCATGTTTAAATTCAGTTACTGTGGATTTACCAACCACGTCTGCTGGAAGTTTGTTCCAAGCATCTACTTACTCTTTCAGTAAAATAATATTTTCTCACGTTGCTTTTGATCTTTCCCCCAAACAACCTCAGATTGTGTCCCCTTGTTCTTGTGCTCACTTTCCTATTAAAAACACTTCCCTCCTGGACCTTATTTAGCCCTTTAACATATTTAAATGTTTTGATCATGTCCCCCCTTTTCCTTCTGTCCTCCAGACTATACAGATTGAGTTCACTAAGTCTTTCCTGATATGTTTTATGCTTAAGACCTTCCACCATTCTTGTTCCCCCAACTAACTTCAATTAACTAACCCCCAATTCCATTCTTCTTTGCTTTTCAGCTGCTAAATCGGAATCATTACTTAGCCTTCCTCTTCCGGAGACCAGAGAACAGTAATGGAAAATCTATGGCACGCAAGCCAAAGGTTGCATGTTGAGCCATATCTGCTGGCATGCGAGCCATTGCCCGAGCTCAGCTCCACCGTGCATGTGTGTGCCAGCCAGCTGATTTTTGGCTCACACAGAGGCTCTGGGAGGGCGTTTTTGGCTTCCAGAGAGTCTCCAGGGGGGTGGGGGAGAATGTTTTTACCCTCTCCTGACTCCAAGGAAGCCTTTGGAGCAAAGCACAAGCCTACTGGGCCCACCAGAAGTTGGGAAACAGGCCTCCAGAGTGTCTTCGGGGGGTGGGGGGAGATGTTTCCATCCTCCCCAGGCATTGAATGATGGGTTTGGGTACTCACGCATGCATGCTCTTTCTGCACCGGAGGAAAAAAAGGTTCACCATCACTGCCATAGTTTTCACTTATAGAAACATAGAAACATAAGAAGACTGACCTCATGATCCGTCTAGTCTGCCCTTATACTATTTTCTGTATTTTATCTTAGGATGGATATATGTTTATCCCAGGCATGTTTAAATTCAGCTACTGTGGATTTATCAACCACGTCTGCTGGAAGTTTGTCCCAAGGATCTACTACTCTTTCAGTAAAATATTTTCTCACGTTGCTTTTGATCTTTCCCCCAACTTCAGACTGTGTCCCCTTGTTGTGTTCACTTTCCCCTTAAAAACACTTCCCTCCTGGACCTTATTTAACCCTTTGACATATTTAAATGTTTCGATCATGTCCTCCCCTTTTCCTTCTGTCCTCCAGACTATACAGATTGAGTTCATTAAGTCTTTCCTGATACGTTTTATGCTTAAGACCTTCCACCATTCTTTAATCAAGCTATAGTAAACTGTTAGAAAATCCACTATAAAAGTGGCTCTCAACCTTTGGTTCATGGATCCCTGGGAGGCTGTGATGTCCATGAATATTTTATGCTGTCTAATGCTTTAAATCGGTGATGGCAAACCTTTTGGGTGCTGAAAGAGCGTGGGCACACACTATTGCACATGCATGAGTGCCCACACCCATAATTCAATGCCTGGGGAGGGCAAAAACAGCATCCCTCCGGAGGCCCTCTGGAGGCCAGAAATGACCTGTTTCCCAACTTTTGGTGGGCCCATTAAGCTCATGTTTCACCCTCCCCAGGCTCCAAACGCTTCCCTGGATACAGGGGAGGGTAAAAATGCCCTCCTCCATTTCCCGCAGAGGCTCTCTGGAAGCCAAAACTGCCCTCCCAGAGCTTCTCTGCGAGCCAAAAAACAGCTGGCCGGCACATACATGCATGTTGGAGCTGAGCTAGGGCAATGGCTTGTGTGCCAGCAGATATGGTTCTGCATGCCACCTGTGGCAACCCATGCCATAGGTTTGCCATCAGTGCTTTAAATCCTCAGATAGGTCTTGGTCTGTGGCCACGAAAGGTATTTAAAGAGGGTTCGTGGTGAAGAATACTTACATATGTGATGGTCCTTTTGGAAAATGTTTTCCTGGAAACTGAGGAAATGTATTTTATTTATTTATTTTTTATTTCATTTATTTATTTTGTCCAATACACAATGAGGGTTTTAGTGGGTATACATCTATATACACATAATAAAATACATGATGAAGGTTATAGAGGAGATACTCATAGTAAAATATATCTATGAAAGAATTGAAAGAAGATATAGTAATAGAACATATCAATGAAAGAATAGAAGAAGAGATATAGGAATAGAAGAAAGGTATAGAAGATACAGGAGAGCAATAGGACAGGGGACGGAAGGCACTCTAGTGCACTTGTACTCGCCCCTTACTGACCTCTTAGGAATCTGGATAGGTCAACTGTAGATAATCTAAGGGTAAAGTATTGGGGGTTTGGGGATGACACTATGGAGTCCGGTAATGAGTTCCACGCTTCGACAACTCGGTTACTGAAGTCATATTTTTTACAGTCAAGTTTGGAGCGGTTAATATTAAGTTTAAATCTGTTGTGTGCTCTTGTGTTGTTGTGGTTGAAGCTGAAGTAGTTGCCGACAGGCAGGACATTGCAGCATATGATCTTGTGGGTCTTTAGTCTTTAGTCTTTTGAACTAAAATTTTGCAAAGCATAGTTTTATATCATAAAGAAACTATGTGCCAAAGTTCATCAAAATCTGAGATGGTAAGGTGGGGATGATTTTTAAAATTGCTCCACTTGATACAGAATGACTCTATGTTTTAGCCACCAGTTCTCTAATCATCTTTGTTGCTGTATTCTTCATTCCTTCTAGAGCCTTCACATCTTTTTTACATCTTGGCGATGAAAACTGAATGCAGTATTCCAAGTGTGGCCTTACCAAGGCCTTATAAAGTGATACTAACATTTCACGTAATCTTGACTCTATCCCTCTCTCAACCCCCCTTTTCTTTTTCAAGCATTTAATGTACTTGCAACATGCTGTACCAACCTAGGGTGATGATGATGATAGTAATTATTGATGATGATTAAGTTGACAGACTTGTAAGTAGAGTCTGTCATCATCACCACCACCATCACCACCATCAAATTTATTTGCCACCCATCTCACATTTCCAGGCGATTATCCTAGAATATGTATTGGAATACAAATGCTCCTTTCTTAGAAACACTGTAATCTATGTTACCTACAAGACATATAAATAATTCTGATAATTTAATATTGTCTATACATCCGTGTCTGTTTAAAGTTTCAGCTCAAGCTTTTTTAATGTATCTTTTTATACAGCAATTGTTGTCTGTATTCATATAACATATTAAGCAAATTAAAATTAGTTTTATTCTTGATAAATCAGGAGCTTTGGGAGGTGATTATATTATTATTATTATTATTATTATTATTATTATTATTATTATTATTAATTAGAAACAAAATGTAGAAAACAAATCTAATACAGTGGTACCTCGAGATATGAGTTTAATTCGTTCCGGACCTGGGCTCTTAAGTCGAGCAGCTCTTATCTCGAACGACTTTTCCCCATAGGAATTAATGTAAATAATTTTAATTGGTTCCAGCCCTAAAAAAACTCACAAAGTTAGTCTAAATTATGCAGAAAGACATGTTTTTAATGAAGAAATGTACATGTACATATAAATGAATAATGAAGTTTCTTTCACTTAACTTGTAAACTTTCTTAAACTTTTAAATTTACATATGTTCAACTTCTCTGCCACCCAATCCTGTAGGACAGAGGTCCCCAACCCTTTTTGCACCAGGGACCGGCTTTAAGCGATCAAGAGAGGAATGGGTGAATGAATGGACGGAGGGTGGGAAGGAAGGAAGGAAAGAGGGAAGGGACAGGAACAGAGGAAGGAAGCAAGGAAACTTATGAAAGGGGAGAGTAAGAGAGGAATGAGTGAAGGGAGGGAGGGAGGGAAGAAGGTGGGAAGGAGAAAGAAAAGAAGAAATAGAGGAAGGGAAGGTAAAAGAGAGAAAGAAAAAGAGCAAGAAAGAAAGCAAGAAAGAAAGAAAGAAAGAAAGAAAGGGGGAAGGGACAGGAACAGAGGAAGGAAGCAAGGAAACTTATGAAAGGGGAGAGTAAGAGAGGAATGAGTGAAGGGAGGGAGGGAGGGAGGGAAGAAGGTGGGAAGGAGAAAGAAAAGAAGAAATAGAGGAAGGGAAGGTAAAAGAGAGAAAGAAAAAGAGCAAGAAAGAAAGCTGCAAGCACCCCCCCGAGCCCCCCAGGCCGGCTGCAACCTTTTAAAACACGCACGCCGCTTCGCAGCTGTCTCCTGAAGCCGAACGCGGAAGTTAACGTTCGGCTTCAGGAGACAGCTCCTTGGCGCTTGTATCTCGAATTTGGGCTTGTAAGTAGAACAAAAATATCTCTCCCCTCCCAGCTCTTATCTCGAGTTGCTCTTAAGTAGAGCAGCTCTTATGTCGGGGTTCCACTGTACATCAAAAAACTACAGCTAAAATCCTATATATTACTCAATCAGACAATCCAATCACACCATTCATCACATATATTAGTCAGGGGGGCAAGATCTAATTGCCCCAGGCCTGGTGACATAGGTGAGTCTTAAGACTCTTGTGGAAGGCGAGGAGGGTGCGGGCAGTACGAATATCTGGGTGGAGCTGATTCCAGAGGGCCGGAACCCCCACAGAGAAGGCTCTTCCCGTAGGCCCCGCCAATCGACATTGTCTGGTTGACGGGACCTGGAGAAGGCCAACTATATGGGACCTAACTGGCCGCTGGGATTTATGTGGCAGAAGGCGGTCCTGTAAGTAATCTGGTCCGATGCCATGTAGGGCTTTGTAGGTCATTACCAACACTTTGAATTGTATCCGGAAACCAATCGGCAACCAGTGCAGTCCGCACTGGTTGCCGATTGGTTGTATGTTGTGTGGATGTAGGCTGCTGGATTCGTTTGTGATTCAGTGTACTGGGAAGACACAGATAATGTTTTCCATTCTTCCCCTCTGCACCATATTCCTCTACATATCAGAATAAGATGTAATAGCCACATCATACAAACTTGTGTGGAGACATCATTTTCTTTCACAACGATAACAGGTATTTTCAAGTTTCAAGTTTTATTGGATGTATATGCCGCCCCTCTCCGAAAACTCGGGGTGGCTAACAGCAATCATAAACAATATACAATAATAATCCAATACTAAAAGCGAATTAAAAACCCCTTAATATACAAAACCAAACAGACATACAAACATACCATGCATACAATTGTAACGGCCTGGGGGGAGAAGAAATCTTAATTCCCCCATGCCTGGCGGCAGAGGTGGGTTTTAAGTAGCTTACGAAAGGCAAGGAGGGTGGGGGCAATTCTAATCTCTGGGGGGAGTTGGTTCCAGAGGGTTGGGGCCGCCACAGAGAAGGCTGTTCCCCTGGGTCCCGCCAAGCGGCATTGTTTAGTTGACGGGATCCAGAGAAGACCCACTCTGTGGGACCTAACTGGCCACTGGGATTCGTGCGGCAGAAGGCAGTCCCTGAGATAATCTGATAATATGATTTTCATGTGATGTCTGGTCAACAAAGCTTAATCTTCAGAAACTAATATCTCTTGTTGATATCCATTTTCTGGATGAGTGATTGTTTTTGTTTCTGGAAATAAAAGGGTCTTAGATATGTCAAGTGTAAGACCTTTGATCAAATGATTAAAATCAGTTTGAATGAATAGAATGTCAACTCTTACTGGCTATATGACAAGTGGGTTCATTCATGGATTAAGATAAAATATTGTTAAGTAAGTCTTGACCACTTGACCTGGACACTTATGTAAGATATATTTCTTCAACCTTTTGGCTGTACTATCTGATTAGATTATGATTCACCTCCATAGATAGGTAAGTCAAGTCAAATGAGGACAAAACACTTTGAACTCACGTCCATGATACTTTTGTGAGAGGTTATTGTGACCAAAAATGGAAATCTACCTGTGCTGTTTTGTATTGATCAAAATGAGACCCTTTAGCTAGAGGTTAAAAAGAAGTCAATTACTCTTATAGCAATGGTAGGTTTAGCTTATGGAAAGAGTACATGAAACTATCTGAATTTCCTAATGAATAATATAAATGTAATAAAGGACCATTTTTTTAAAAAAAATGGTAGTAGATTCAGCAAATCAATGAAATAAAATTCAAATGCGCCATTAGGACCGTCTCCTGCCTCATACCTCCCAGTGACCAATAAGAGCTCACAGAGTTGGCCTCCTCCGGGTCCTGTTGACCACTAAGCAATGCAGGTTGGCGGGGCCATGGGGGAGAGCCTTCTCTGTGGCTGCCCCGGCTCTATGGAACCAACTTCCCCCCGATATACATATTGCTCCCACCTTGCTGGCCTTTCGCAAAGCTATGAAGACCTGACTTTGCCGACAGGCCTGGGGGCCATAAATTCACAGCCTGATGGCCAACTGTAAGAATGGTGTGTATGTATATGAGTGTGTTTTTCTTTTTTACAATAACTTTTTATGGGTTTTTTTTAGTTTGTTAACTATTCGACTTCTTTTACTGTTTTGTATTTATCCTTATTGTATTTGTACCGCTGTTGTAAGCCGCCATGAGTCCTTCGAGATTGGGCGGCATAGAAGTCGAATAAATAAATAAATTAAATAAATAAAAAGAAATCAAATACACAATTCTAATTTAAAATCCAGATTAAAACCCATACGGAACAAAACAGTCAACATGCATGCGTAGCATTCATACAATTTGGGCATGATGTTGTTAATTCGTGGCCCCCAGGCCTGCTGGCAAAGCCAGGTCTTCATGAACTTACAGAAAGCCATTAGGGTGGAAACAGTATGGACTTTGGGGGTGAATTCATTCTATAGAGCCGGGGCGGCAACAGAGAAGGCCCTGCCAACTTGCATTGCTTAGTCGACAGGACCCAGAGGAGGCCAACTCTGTGTGCTCTTATAGGTCTCTGGGAGGTATGTGGCAAGATATTTTCCTGTAAATAGCCTGGCCCTGAGCTGTATAGGGCTTTATAGGTAATAACCAACACCTTGAACAACCTTGTTCAGTCAAATTAGTTTGGGGTGAATTTAAAAATATATATATATGAAATGATCTTTTTTAATGTACAGTGTTCCCTTGATTTTCGCGGGTTCGAACTTCGCGGAAAGTCTATACCACGGTTTTTCAAAAATATTAATTAAAAAATGCTTTGCGGGTTTCCCCCCCTATACCATGGTTTTTCCCACCCGATGACATCATATGTCATCGCCAAACTTTCGTCTGCCTTTAATAAATAATTTTTTAAATAAACTTTAATAAATAAACATGGTGAGTAATAATCTGAATGGTTGGTAATGGAATGGAAAATTGCAATTTAGGGGTTTAAAGTGTTAAGGGAAGGCTTGTGATACTGTTCATAGCCAAAAATAGTCTATTTACTTCCACATCTCTAGTTCGCGGAAATTCGACTTTCGCGGGCAGTCTCGGAACGCATCCCCCGCGAAAAGCGAAAGAACACTGTATTTATTTATTTATTTATTTTATTAGATTTGTATGCCGCCCCTCTCCGTAGACTCGGGGCGGCTGTATTTGAATGTCTAAGCATCACTCTTGTAATTTTAGGACTTTGCTATTTCAATCACTATTACAAAAACCTTCATGATCAGCTTCCCATTGATTCTATAGAGAAATGTCATTCACGAAGCTCAGATGCCCAAACATGGAAAAAGCCAAACTATATCACTTTGTCCCTTTGTTTAAGATGAATAATGCCTTTTAAGTTTTGAATCTTGAAACTAGTCCCTGGCTTTTTGGCACCAACAATTCCTTCTATAACAACAATCCTAAGATAAGTTGGCTTTTCCTTATTGACAAAACGGATTGGACTCCTTGACAATGGAAGGCTTGCATTTGGTTAATCAACCTTGAAATTTCCAGCTATAAATATAGATGCTTGCAGTTGTCCTTCCTCACATCACTGGCTTTTCTCCTGAATCGTTGTGAAGTCAACTCAAACCAAACCAAGCCAAGATGCATCTCCAGACTGTAGCTTCTGCTTTCCTCGTCGTTTTCCTTTGCCAACACAATGCTTTGGTAAGTCTATTCTGCCTTTTAACGAATACTCCTGGTATCTGTCCTGAACATTTAGCAAGATATTCAGTGAGATGCGGGAATGCAATTTTGCAATGTTGATATTTTGTATTGGGTGAGTTAGCGTCGATCTCTACATTTGGTTATGTAGCATAATGATGAGCCACTTATTGCTTTGAGAAGGCAAGATGCCATTTGCCTATTGTCAGACATTTCTAAAGTGAGTTTTGCCCCATTTTACAACTTTTGTTGACACGGATGTTAAGTGAATTACTGCAGTTGATAGGTTAAATAAATAAACCTTTATTACAGTCAAAGACCATCAATATAATTTAAAAAAAAACCATCCAAGGACCATTTCAGATTCTTAGAATCTAAACATTTTAGTATCTCTAAACATGTTAGTATCTAGTAGCAGATTCTTGGGTGATAAATGACTATGGTTATAACCTATAAAGTCCTTTATGGCATCGGACCAGAATATCTCCGATGCCGAATCCCAGCGACCGGTTAGGTCCCACAGAGTTGGCCTTCTCTGGGTCCCGTCGACTAAACAATGTCGTCTGGTGGGACCTAGGGGAAGAGCTTTCTCTGTGGCGGCCCCGACCCTCTGGAACCAGCTCTCCCCGGAGATTAGGATTGCCCCCATCCTCCTTGCCTTTCGCAAACTTCTTAAAGCCCACCTCTGCCGTCAGGCATGGGGGAACTGAGACATCTCCCCAGGCCTATATAGTTTATGTATGGTATGCTTGTGCTGAATGTTTCTTTTTTAAAATAATGGGATTTTAGATTTTTAAAAAAATATTAGATTTGTTTATTGTATACTGTTTTATTGTTGTGAGCCACCCCGAGTCTTCGGAGAGGGGTGGCATACAAATCTAATTAATAATAATAATAATGATAATAATAATAATAATAATAATAATAATAATAATAATAATGATGATAATAATAATAATAATAATAATAATAATAATAATAATAATATATATAATAATAATAATAATAATAATAATAATAAATGTAGTTGATAAGTTATTAACAGGTTTATTAAATGGCTTCCCCACTGATTTTCAGAAGGTCACAAGAGGTACATGACCCTTGGACATTGCAAATGTCATAAATAAGAACCAGTTGCCAAGAATCTGAATTTTGGTCATATGATGATGGGGATGCTTTTAAGGTCGTAACTATAAAAAATGGTAATAAGTCACATTTTTCAGTGCCGTTGTAACTCTGAACAAACAAACCGTTGCAAGTCCAAGATTATTATCAAGATATTATATAAAAATAAGAAATAACAAGAGACATACCTGTAATACCCAAAGGGGTTTCAGCCATCTTCACTGAAGGCCGGGTCTCCAAGATCTGGGTTCAGTTCTGGAGACCTCACCTACAAAAAGATATTGATAAAATTGAATGGGTCCAAAGATGGGCTACAAAACTGTGGAAGGTCTTAAGCATAAAACTTATCAGGAAAGACTCAATGAACTCAATCTATATAGTCTGGAAGACAGAAGGGAAAGGGGGGGGCATAATGGAAACATTTAAATATGTTAAAGGGTTAAATAAGGTTCAGGAGGGAAGTGTTTTTAATAGGAAAGTGAACACAACAACAAGGGGACACAATCTGAAGTTAGCTGGGGGAAAGATCAGAAGCAACGTGAGAAAATATTTTACTATTTTTATATTTTAAAGGGTAGTAGAGGCTTGAAACAAACTTCCAGCAGACGTGGTTGGTAAATCCACAGTAACTGAATTTAAACATGCCTGGGATAAACATATATCCATCCTAAGATAAAATACAGGAAACAGTATAAAGGCAGACTAGATGGACCATGAGGTCTTTTTCTGCCATCAATCTTCTATGTTTCTGTGACTCCTTGAAGTTACAACAGCACTGAAAAAAGTGACATGACAATTTTTCACATTTATGACCATTGGGGAATCCTGCTCATGTGATTTACATTTGGATTCCTGAACACTGATTCATATTTACAACGGTTGCAGTGTCCTGGGGTCATGTGATCAACCTTTGCAGCCTCTGACAAACAAAGTCAAGGGGGAAGCCAGATTCACTTAACAACCGTGTTACTAATTTAATACCTGCAGTAATCCACTTAAGAAGTACCGTAAGAAAAGTCGTGAAATGGGGCAAAACTCACTTAACAACTAAATTTCATCACATGAGTTGAGCTGCGAGACAGTGATGGCCCAAGTCACCCACTTGCCTTCCATACCTGAACCAGGACCAGAACTCACAGGGTCCTGGTTTCCAAGCCAGCATCTTAGTCATTACACCAAATTGGATTTAGTTTAAGAGATTTGCAAAACATTTGATGTATGGTTAAAATAAAATTAAAAAAACCAGAATGGAATAATAACATAACTTTTCTTTTTTTTTGAAATTTAGGTCTCTGCCTTTGTGGTGAGTATTATAAATTTTCCTTGTGCTTAGAGAATGTGCAAAATCATGAATGTCATATGTCTGATTTCCATTCTGGAGATAAATATCCATTTTCCTGTGCCAACCTTTAAACTTGCATGGTTTTTGTGATATGTTCTTTTCAATAAACAACATGGTATGAACATGCTTGGCACAAGACTGTATATCAAGACACCCTGTGCAGTAAATTATTCGTGTAAACAATTCAGTAATCTGAATTTAAAATGGGTAATGTCAAGAAAAGTAAACAAGATCAATATTTGAAATTCAGATGTTTACTATTATCTTTGAAAATTAATTGGTATCATGACCAAGATTTATTTCAAAACAATTTGAAACAAAACTATTGTTCTGGCCATGAAGTGTTCTAAAATATCCTAAATATTCAAGTAGTTTGCACTAGTTTAACTACTATAGAGAAGGTATCGGGATAGACAGTTTTGGTTTGAGGGATCTATAAAGCTATGTTACATTGTTCTGAATGATTAAAAGATTTTTTAAAAAATTGCATGGAAGAAATAGATACCGTATTTTTTGGAGTATAAGATGCACTGGAATATAAGATGCACTTAAGTTTTGGGGGAGAAAAATAGGGAAAAGAATCTGCTTACCAGGTATTCATCTGCCTAATGTTCTTAGTCTGGTCAGCTTCAGCACATTATTTTGTCCCCTGGTTAAGGGCTTAATTTTTTTTTATTTCTAACAGAGTATAAATGAAAGAGCTTGAAAGCCGGTAAGAGCTGGGAACATTGTTAGCACCTGGTTAGGGCTGGAAAGAAACGTACTCAGAGCAAGTTAGAGTAATGAAAAAAAAACCTATAAAGACTTAGGGCTTGGAAAACATTATTCGCAGAGAGAAACAATGAAAGTGCCATTCAGTAACCTGTAACAACATAATAATTTTTTGTTTCTTTCTTTTTTCTTTTTTGTAGTTCGGAGGAAAACAAGTGAGTGTCTCTACTTACCACTTAAATTAATAAACACTAAATAGGAACAGCATTCTATACGAAGGGGCATGGATTTGGTTGGCAAATTCATCAGGACTGTATACAGAAACTGTTTATAAAGGATTCTGGAGATAACAATTGGACTGGCCAATTGGAATTGGACTGGCCAATTTCCTTTGGACTGGCCAAAAGGAAATTTGCATCTTTAATTGGGTTTCATTATCCCTCAATATCCTATAGAAGAAAAAAATAGCTATTTCTTTCTTTCTTTTCTTTTATTTCTTCTTTACTTAGGTACAGTGTCTCTACTTACCACTTAACTAAATAAACACCAAATTTGTAGAGTATTTTATGAGAAAGGATTTCATTTGGCTAACAACTATAGTAGAGGTGGGAAAAAGTTTGAAATAGAAGCATTTTTGTCATTTTAACTCCATGTTTAGTTCAAGGACTTTTTTGCCCATTTTTATTTATGTCTGCTCTGTAAACAATGTATCAGCCCTTAATTTGTAATGTTCAAATCAGATGCCTTGAGGAATTAAATAAGAACAGAAGTGATCAGGTCAAACTGATTTGGTTTAAGAGTCCTACAAAGCAATGTTAAGTGTTGTGAATCATTAAAAGGTTTTTTAAAAAAATTGCATGTAAGAAATAACTATACTGTTTTTATGTCCAGTTTACGTCGTACAAAATCAGGAAAGTATTCTATAGCTCTGCTAATATTTTCCATGGTGGGACATGTAATAAAATGAATTGCAAAGCAACTAAAATTTTTGCATGTGTTAGCGTTCAGATAGCTGCAACCAGGCCTCGCACACCTCGGGCTGCTTCTTCTGCAGCTAGCAAGGGTTTCCTGAAGGATTCTGTAGTCAATAACAGTTTTCAGCTATAGAGGCCTTCAGGAAAGCCTTGCTGGCTGCAAAAGAAATGATCCGAGGTGTGCGAGGCCTGACTGCAGCTATCTGAAGCCGAAGAGGTTCCTGAAGGCCTCTGACAGTGAAAAGGAGGCTGGAGGTGATGCATGCAAGTGAGGAGAGTCAATGGATGACATCCCCCCCAAAAAATTTAAGACCGGCTACCTTTTTTGGTGGCAAAATCAAAATATAAGACATTATTATTATTATTATTATTATTATTATTATTATTATTATTAGATTTGTATACCACCCCTCTCCGCAGACTCGGGGCAGCTCACAACAACAATAAAACAATGTACAACAAATCTAATAATTTAAAAATCACTAAAAACCCCTTATTAAAAGCAAACATACACACAAACATACCATGCATAAACTGTATAGGCCCGGGGGAGATGTCTTAATTCCCCCATGCCTGACGGCAGAGATGGGATTTAAGGAGTTTACAAAAGGCAAGGAGGGTAGGGACAGTTGTAATCTCTGGGGGAGCTGGTTCCAGAGGATCGGGGCCGCCAAAGAGAAGGCCCTTCCCCTGGGTCCCGCCAAACAACATTGTTTAGTCGACGGGACCCAGAGAAGGCCAACTCTGTGGGACCTAACTGGTTGCTGGGATTCGTGCAGCAGAAGGCGGTCCCGGAGACATGCTCTCATTTTCGGAGAAACGTGGTATTTTCCTTCAGAAATTCTGTCCAATTCCTCAAATTCATGCTTTACGGAAGAAAAACCAACTACTGACCTTCAGTGGTACCTATATTTTTCGTATACTTCCTACCTTATATTAGCTTGTATTGGTTCCGTTGTGAGAAGAAATGAGTAGCAAGATGAGAACTAAAAATAGGCATCTGGGAACAGAAAGTATGGAATTTGTTGAACTAACTATTCTTACATTGATATAATCCAGTGATGGTGAACCTATGGCCCAGGTGCCACAGGTGGCACATGGAACCATATCCATGCACGTTGGCACATGAGCAAAAAAAGGTTCACCATCACTGCTATAATCTATACACATCTACAACCCATTGGAATCTCCTTCCCAGGAGAATGCTGATCAGCATAGAATCCATGGCTTTCCCAGCTGCTAACAGAATTTATAAATATTCCAGTCCTGACATGGATTTACCAGATTGTACATTCTCAGATTAAATGGAGAGCATATATGCGGTAACTTATTTTCCTTTTCACCCTTTGAATAGCGGCTGTCCCCCCACCCCATTTTTTTCTCTGTTCACTTTCCCCTCCTGTTGATTAACCCTAAGTAATCTAGTTTAGTAACCTCAGTAACTTACAGATCCAGCAAACTTTTATCCTTTTACTCTTTCTTTCTTTCTTTCATTCATTCATTCATTCATTTTATTCTTTCTTTATTTTAGGGCAAACAAGCAGCAAAAGTAAGTATCACTAATTAACATATAACTAAAAAACCCACCAAATATTAGCTGTACTCTATGCAAAGGCACAGATTTTGCTAACAACTATGTCATGGTTGTACTCAAGATAAACTAAAGCCATTTTCTGAATTTACACATTAGGGTGGATCATAAGCAGATCAAATGCTTTGAGTCCTCCTGAAATATAAATACTCTAAGTATAGCCAAGGTGACAAGTAAACTAATTCATTAAGTTCAAATGCAATTTCTACTTTTTGAAATGACCTGCTCAAGCATCTTGTGAAAACATAAGCTATTGCTCTCTCTTCTCCATCTTCTCCTTCTTTCACCGGAAGATTACAATATGATTTTGGACAAACTGTATAGCAGTGATGGCGAACCTTTTTTTCCTCGGTTGCTGAAAGAGCATGCATGTGCTCCATTCGTCATGCACAAGTGCCCATACCCATAATTCAATGCCTGGGAAGGGCGAAAACAGCTTTCCCTGCCCCCCAGAGGCCCTCTGGGGGCTGGAAATGGCCTGTTTATCAACTTCCAGTGGAGCCGTGGGAGGGTAAAAACAGCTTCATCCATCCCCCCTGAGGCTTTCTGTAAGCCAAAAACACCCTCCCACAGCCTCTGTGCCAGCTGAAAATCAGCTGGCCAGCACACAGATGCACATTGGAACTGAACTAGGGTAACAGCTCGCGTGCCAGCAAATATGGCTTTATGTGCCACCTGTGGCACCCATGCCATAGCTTCGCCATAACTGGTCTATTGTATGAACATGCTTCACCTTATATACAATCATTCAATCAATCAGAATAGAACTGGAAGGGATCTTGGTGTCTTGTGATCCAACACCGTTGCTCAAGCAGGAGATACCTATTACAGCTAAGAGACTGTCCAGTCTCTTCTGGAAATACCCACCACATCTAATAGCAAACTTGTTCCCCTGATTAATTGTCCTCACTATTAGGAGGTGTCTGCTTAAATCCAGGTTGCTTCTCTGATTGGTTAGTTTCCATTCACTGTTTCTTGTCTGCCTTCTGGTGCTTATGTTTCACTTCATAGAAAAAAAAGGGAGAGGAAAGAAAAGAGAGAAAGAAAGAGGGATGGAGAGAGAGAAAGAAAGAAAGAAAGAGGGATGGAGAGAGAGATATATATAAAGAAAGAGAGGAAGGGAGAGAGAGAAAGAAAGAAAGAAAGAAAGAGGGATGGAGAGAGAGAGAAAGAAAGAGAGGAAGGGAGAAAGAAAGAAAGAGGGAGGGAGACAGAGAAATAGAAAGGGGGGGGAAGAGATAATTTTTTTGCTCCAATTTTTAATGAAACCCCCCCCCCCGGTCAATGGTGTCCCTCTTTAACAATGTAAACATCTGGTCACTTTACCCTAGTGTAGAATCTGCCCAAGTAAGAAACCAGTAGGCCTGGGAAACTATCAACACGGTTTATTGGAAGAGTAACAGCAACGTGCAACTACAAACTGGAAATAACAACAACATAGCGATGCCTGGCAGCTATTTTGATCTCCCACTACCAGGCTGGGCAAGCCAATCCTGGCTCTGTATATTCCCGCCTAAGGACAAGGGGCAGCCCACATTTCCCAGCTAGCCAAACCCAAATCTTGCAACTGCTCTTGATTTTAATTCAATTAAGTTGGTTTAAACGCGTGAGTTCAGAAAAATGCTTATTTCAGAAAGCACATTTAGCATGAATGCAACCGTGACTTAGTTGTTAGCCCATATATAAATTTGCTTTTCAACAGTTCTCTATAACCTTGATAGAAGTTATACGAAGGGCAGTTGTGGCATTTCAAAAGATGGGGAGGAGGGGGGAAAAGTGTAAAATAAAAGTGTTTTTATCATTTATCCCCATTATTATTTTGGGGAGTATTTTATCCATTTTATACACTGTAAACAATGTATCAAGCCTCAGGTGTCTTGAGGAATTAAATAAGAACAAAAGAGATCAGGTCAAACTATTTTAGTTTAAGAGTTCTGTGAAGCAATGTTATCTTGTTGTGAATAATTAAAAGATAAAAAAAACTGCATGGAGAAAATAACTCTACTATTTTAATGTTCAATTTAGCCTAACGTCGCCAGCGGGGTAAGTATCATAACATTCTGCTAATGCTTCCCATATGAAAAAAATGAATCACAAAACAACTAAAAAGTTTTCATGTGCACAGATAGATAAGTGTCTAGATAGAAGAAGGACATCAGAAAATTATAAAACTATGTTCTGTAGGTTTGGTCAATGTGGCTGCTAATTCTTTATTATGTGATTCTTAAAAACATTGAGGGAACAAAGTAACTCATCATAGAAACATAGAAACATAGAAGTCTGATGGCAGAAAAAGACCCCATGGTCCATCTAGTCTGCCCTTATACTATTTTCTGTATTTTATCTTAGGATGGATATATGTTTATCCCAGGCATGTTTAAATTCAGTTACTGTGGATTTATCTACCACGTCTGCTGGAAGTTTGTTCCAAGGATCTACTACTCTTTCAGTAAAATAATATTTTCTCATGTTGCTTTTGATCTTACCCCCAACTAACTTCAGATTGTGTCCCCTCAACTATGTCTGAACCCTCTGTATCTCTAAACATCTTGCTGCTGCATTCTATCTTTCTAGAAGATGAACCTTTCTGATTAGTTCAGATTTCCCAATATTTTCTTCTGCAGTTGAACGAAATGAAAGATTTGGAAAGAATCAAGGTACCATGATGGACCTTGATTCCTTTCTAACTTCAGTAATCTACAGATCCAGTAACCTAGTATGCCCAGTTGTGGCGTTTCAAACATTGAGATGAGGAGAAGGGGGAAAGTATGAAATAAAAGTGTTTTTATCATTTATTCACATGTTTATTTTAGGGAGTATTTTATCTGTTTTTATTTATGTCTGCTTTGTAAACAATGTAGCTAGCCTTAATTAGAGATATTTAACTCAGTTATAAGAACAAAAGAGATCAGGTCAAACTACTTAAGTTTAAGAGTTCTGCTAAACAATGTTAAGTTGTGAATAGATACAAGATTAAAAAAATTGCTTGGAAGATATAACTGTACTATTTTAATTTTCATTTTAGCTTCTTCCTGGGGTATGTATGACAAAGCTCTTCTGATGCAAAGATATTCTATGATGCTTCCCATATTAAGAAATGAATCACAAAACAACTAAAATGTTTTCATGTGCACAGATATATAAACATCAGAAAATTATGTTCTGTAGGTTAGAATTCTGCTAATTCTTTATATGTGATTGTTAAAAATGTTGGGTGAACACAATAAGTTCTCCGGTAACTATGACTGAACCCTCTGCATTTTAAAACATATTTTCTGCTGCAGTACATCCTTATAGGAAATGATCTTTCTGATTAGTTTCAGAGCTCCCAATGTTTTCTTCTGCATCTGAAGAATATAGGAGATCTGGGAGGAATAAAGGAATTATCTTATTGCCTTCCTTACAACAACCTCTCTTTCTGGCACACATTCAAACATATGTAGCTATGTGTGCAAGAAAAATCTATAGGTGGATCAAAACAATGACAACAAAAAAGAAAATTACCCTATAAATCAAGGTTTCACAATGGGGAATGTTAGTGGTCAACTCCACCAATCCTCTTTTCAAACACTCTGTGCCAAGCAAAGCTATACTTTGCAATTGTTCAAGTCTATGGCAGTATTAGAGTTAGGTGCAAGATACATGAGGATATATTAACTTCAGATAAATCAGAAACTGCTTACAAGGCTTCTGGAGATACATCAATTGGTC
Organism: Erythrolamprus reginae; assembly: GCF_031021105.1. Lineage (NCBI taxonomy): Eukaryota > Metazoa > Chordata > Lepidosauria > Squamata > Dipsadidae > Erythrolamprus > Erythrolamprus reginae. The sequence goes on from NC_091960.1 coordinate 8,890,246, forward strand.
TGGCCAGGCAAGGAAAAATTGCATCCTTCCTTTGGTCTCATAATGCCATAAATGGGCAAAAATGTCAACAGACAATGCAATATAATGTTATGCTTCTATATTTCTCAAAAATATTCTTGGAATACTTATGCTGGGTTTGATTCATCTCTGAATTGTCCAGAGACTTGTTCTGCTTATAAAGGAAAGCAAATTGGTTTGAGTGGAATATTTGACCTTCCTGAGGGATGTTTACTTATTTTTTTTAAAAAAAATAATTTTTATTAGAGTTTAAAATTTAAAAGAAAATATAAACATACAAACATTCACAACAAAAAGAAAAGAAAAAATGTAACAGTATAAATAGATTTGCAAAAACATCAACATCAAACACCTTCCTTATATTCTTTTGTTTTCTTGTTTTGGCAAATACAGTCAATTTTTAAAAAATCATTTCGGTTATTAAGTTCTCTTTGTCTATATATTTGTTATTTTTCCTACTGCCTTATCTTAATAGTTGGTACAAAATTTTATATAATTAAAATAATCAAATTCAGTGTGTAATACAAAAAAATATTTTAATATTCTGAACTTTCTGGATATATGTAATTCATACATTGTTATATTATATTTTTAGTTTTCCTTCCTTTTTTTAACCAATTATAAAATGAGTTCCAAATTTTATAATACTCAGAGTCTTCTTTATTTCTCAATTTTAATGTTAGCATGTCTGCCTAATATATATTATTATTATTATTATTATTATTATTATTATTATTATTATTATTATTTGAGAATTATGGTATATGAATTTTTGCTTCCTGGACCACATAAGTAAAGGCCTCTAATTGAAAAAAAAATAATATTAATAACCTGGGTGGTGCGAACCTGTAATTGTGGAGTCTGAGACTGGTGTGGATAGCTTGAGCTCATGGGTTCAGGGCTGTAGGCAAAGCTGGCTCTTCTATGATTTGTGGACTTCAACTCCCAGAATTCTTGAGCCAATCATACTAGCTCAGGAATTCTGGGAGTTGAAGTCCACATGTCATAGAAGAGCCAACTTTGCCTACCCCTGGCCTATCCAATGCGCTAATTTCGGCATAAATCCTAGGAATTGTTGGCCACTGAGGCGCTGAGGGCCAGCAGGTTGCCCTAAGTATGAGAATGAGTTGCACCAATATTTGTCTAGGAAGACATCATTCTGTTGGGAAAAGATTTGGGCCATCCCTTTAGTGGAACTAGAGACCTGATGAATGGGCAAGATTCCTCTTGGGTTTACTACTGTATATGAAACTTGCAGCTACTGCTACCTTTCTTCAGAGTATTGCAGTCAATTCCCCAAACTGACTTAATCCTTTGTGGAAGAAAAACTGACTGCTGACAGGTAGCGAGGCCCATATTTTATTTGGAGAAAGTATAACATTTTTCCTATATTATATCCCTCAGCTGGTTGTTCTTTCATTGATATTGGTTCCTTTTGTGAGAAGAAATGAGTAGCAAGATGAGAATTAGGAAAAAGGAGGGATAGGAATACCGTACATAGAAAGGAAATTTGTTGAACTTATTTTCTTTTATCCAGTATAGAAGAGAAGATAACATAGAATCCGTACTATTGGGATTAACCAGATATTGATTTTTGACATTGTTATTTAGTATATTAATGTGCAAGAGAACTTATTATTATCATTTATTAAACTTTTGAATTCCACATTTTCTGTTCCAGCTTGCTAAAGATGTCGAGACTGTAAGTTTTACTATTCCTTTTGCTTTGGTACCATCCCCACGGGAGGTTGATTTCTTTGAATGATTGAGCTGGGAGTTTTATTTTTAGGTTTTTTTTTTTTTACTTAGGATAGTTTCCTCCGTAGTCTGTAATACTTGCATGTAAATTGGATTAACAATCATGCAAAGATGGCAGGGATAATTTTTGAAATCCGATTATTTAACAGGTATATCTATTCCTTATATTGCTATAACCTATAGATATCTACTAGCTAGTGGAATCTAATTATCGGGAGAAAGTTGATCATTGCAGCATCCCTGGCTTTCCCAAGCAGCTTTAAATATATATATATATATCAATTTTTCAATCCTGATATGGATTTATCAGATCATACTCCTTACATTAAATGGAGAATACACATACAATAACTTAATTTTTTTGTTTTTGTGATCTGGAGAACAGCTCTCTCTCTCTCTCTTTGGTTACACCTTTTCTTTTTGTGTTCAATTATTTTCCCTTTGTTCATCAACTTTGAGTTTATCTAACTTCAATAATAACGTATTACCCATTCAATAACCTATAAGAAGGAATATAACATTTACTTTTTCTATTGTTATTTTAGGCGCTTTTAGGAAATTCCGTGAGTATTTTTTTGTTACCAAATAACAAAATAAAATAAAAAATGAACAGTATTTTATATGAAAAGTATCAGTTTCATGATTATATTCATGGCACATGTTAAGCTTGTTTCCTGGAATAAGGCATTTCTACAGTGAAATAATCAAGTGTTTTGAGTTCACTGGAACACTTTTGTATTTTCCCAGCTACTAACAGAATTTATAAATTTGTCATCAATTTTTTCTAAATCCATAGAGATTAAACCTTTTCACTACTGTGGAAACTGAAAGGACATATGCATGCCAGAAAGATGATCCTCTGGTTTCTGATGTGCATTCATGCACAAATACCAGCTGCATGTGCCGGAAACCAGAAGATCATCTTCCCAGAGTGTGCAGGTGCATTGGCTGCTTTCCCAGATTCCTGCTCTCCAATATGAATGAAGACCAGCTAGGCAGCATGCTGGAAACAGGAAGAGCAAAAGGCAGTGGCTCAGGGGCCAGAGAGATGGCTCTGCAATCCACTTCTGTCATGCGTGCCATAGGCTCATTATCCTAGGTTTATGTTTTAGGGTTAGGGGCATAGATTTAGTTGGTAACTACATCAGGATTGCAATTAGAAACTGCTTATAAAGGATTCTGGAGGTTTCATTTCATTTATTAGACTTGTATGCCGCCCATCTCCGGAGACTCGGGGCGGCTCACAACAGTGATAAAAACAGTACATAATGACAAATCTAATAATTAAAATCTAAAATAACGATAGTACATTTAAAAGTCTAAAAACAAGGAACCCCAAAATATAAAAACATACACACAATCCTATCATTCACAAATACTACATAGGCAGTGGGAGATGTCTCAGTTCCCCCACACTGGACGACAGAGGTGGGTTTTGAGGAGTTTACGAAAGGCAAGATATCAATTGAACTGTGGCCAATTTAAGTTATTGTGGACGATTAAAAGATTTAAAAAAGCATGACATGAAAGAATAACTGTACTCTTTTATTTTTCAATTCAGGCATACAAGGGACTGACAGTGAGTATTGCAAACCTGTGCTAATACCTCCCATGGCAGAACATGCAATAAAATGAATCACTGTAGAGCATTGTTACAATTTTAAGGATGGCAAAAAATAAAGAAAATATTTCATGTAGGAATAACTGATCAGTTTTGTAATTTAATTTAGCTGGATAAGTACTCTCAGTGATTATTGCAAAAAAAAAATTGTACTTAGAAATTGTGGACATTATTTTGGGAGTGCAACAAATACAGTAAGACTGGGTATCCATTTTAAAATTATACACATTTTCATGCGTCCAATCACACACTGTAACCTATAGTAAGTTTATAAACAACACCTCAGTTTGCTTTCTCTTATATATAAAAGATGATCTTCATTCCTTTGAAAAAGCGGTCTGTATTGATGATAAATTAAATATGCATATCAGTTAGGGCATTACATGCATAAAATGGCTAACGGCGATTTAGAAACAATGTTTAAAACATAAGCAAAGCACTGTTACATTTTATAGATAAGTAAAAGGTAAAGAAATAATTCAATGAGGAGTAACTGTACTCTCTTTTTGTTCAATTTAGGTTCCTAATTTAGTTGGGGTGAGTATTGAAAACTTCTAATAACTCTCAGGGCAGGACAAATAATACAATAAATCACAAAGTAAATAAAATGTTGCATGTGCAAAGATAGATAATAATCAGAAAATCAAATCAACATTAAAACTAACTTAGTTAACCCATTGAGTCAATATGGCTTCTAATTCTTTATTTGAGATTCATAAAAATGTTGGCTGAAGTTCTCATATAACTATAACTGAATCCACTGCATTTCTAAACATCTGTTCTGCTGCATTATATGCTTATAGAAGGTGATCTTAGACCACCCAATATTTTCTCCTACAGTTGAAAGATAAGGTTGATCTGGAAGGAATAAAGGAATTATCTTATTGGCTTCCTCGAAACCTCTCCTTCTGACACACATTCAAACATATGTACTGTAATTTTGGGTGCAAAGAAAGTCTGCAGGTGAATCCAAATAACAACAATAAAAATGAAAAAATAAAATAAACCTGTCAAGAAAGGTTTTCCAATTGGGTATATTAGTGGACACCAGTAGGAAATTGTTAAGCTTTTTAGGGTCTGGTGTAAAAGAGAAGAGAATATAGATTCCCTATTCCAATGTACTAAGAGAATTATCAATGTACTTTGTTAACCTTTTTAAACAAAATAATATTTTTTTAAATTCCAGATTGGTAGCTGTACTAAAAAACCTGTAAGTTTTACTATTAATTTTGCAATGGTACTGTCCAAAAGGGAGGGTCCTTTCTTTGAATGTCTGAGCTGAGATTTCTGATCATAACTAACTGCGTCATTATCCCAAAGGACACATTTTCCCCATGTGTTTAAATTATAAAGGCAATAACCCATTTCATAGATTCAAGTAATACACTACCCCAGGGCAGCCACAAGAGATGATGTAATGTATTTGAAGTATATTACTAATTTGTTGGATGACACAGCCATCAAGTATAATGTAAATCAATACAATTTAGGTTTAAGAGGGAGCAAAGTTAGGAAAAACTTTTGTATTTATATTTATTTTTGTACTTTGGATAATTTCATCATAATTTCCTAATGTTTGCATATATAATTGGATTAATAATCATGCAAAGGTAGACATCTACTACTCATTAATTTTGTATAGCAGATTTTTTTTTCCATTTCCAATTTTCTTTCTGTGTTCACTTTGATTCTGATTAAATCTGAGCAATCTATTTCAGTAACCACAGTAACCTATAGATCAGTAACCTATTACTATTTTAGAACCTAGGAAAGAAAGAGTTGAGTGTGTCTATTTACCAATAAGGCTATAAATGAAGTATGAATGCCAAATGGAAAGAGTTCTATATATCACCCAGGATTTTGTTCACTATACATGTTCTTAAATCAGAACAAAAGTGATCTGGTCAGATTGCTTTGGTTTAAGAGAGCTGCAAAGCAATGTTATGCTTTTGGGGATCATTCAAAGATGAAGAAACAATTGCATGGAGTAATAACTGTGCTGTTTTATTATTCATTTAGGACCAATCCGTCAGCCCCGTGAGTATTAGTGATCTTCTTATTTAGGATGGTTGCAGGAGGAAAATGTGTGAACTGAGAAGCTTTTTAAAAATATATTCACATATTTATTTTTGATCGTGTTGGCCAAAAACCTGATGATTGCTATAAGCAAGTAAATTTAGGAAAATTGCTCAAGTCCATAAATGATTTAAATGATCTGCAAAGCAGTAACAATTTTTCTAGATGACTCAAAGGTAAATAAATGATTGGGTGGATAATAACTGTACTATTTATTATTTAACTTTGCTTCAACACATATTTGGGCTGAATATTGAAAATCTTTTCTGTACTTTGAACATATACTTTTAGCATATTTCAGAGCTGCTTAATGAATTGAAAACCTTTTGGATTCTTGATTTGGACTGGTTTTTCCCCCTTTTGTTTATTTTGGATAGCAGCTCCATTCTTTTTTTTTTTTAAAAAAAAATTCCTATCATACTTCAATAACCTCAGTAATTTATAGATCCAATAACCTATTTCCCACTCAGTGACCTATAAGAAAAAAAATATAACAATTTCATTTCTTTCTATTTTAGGCTAATTCAGCCATTCAGGTGAGTTTCTCTGGTTAACAAATTACTAAATATGTTATTGAATCATGGTGGCATAGTGGCTAGAGTGCAGTACTGCAGGCTACTTCTGCTGCCTGCCAGCTGCCTGCAATTTGGCAATTCAAATTTCACCAGGCTTAAGGTTGACTCAGCCTCCCATCACTCCAAGTGGGGAGTGGGGGTAAAATGAGAACTCAAATTGTTGGGGGCAATATGCTGACTCTGTATAACACTTAGAGAGTGCTGTAGAGCAGTGTTTCCCAACCTTGACAACTTGAAGATATCTGGACTTCAACTCCCAGAATCCTCCAGCCAGCATTTGCTGGCTGGGGAATTCTGGGAGTTGAAGTCCGGATATCTTCAAGTTGCCAAGGTTGGGAAACATTGCTGTAGAGCACTGTTAAATAATATATAAGTCTAAGTGCTATTGCTATTGCTAAATAAACACCAAATATGAGCCATCCACTTTATGAAGGATCTTGGTTTTGCTAACAACTATGTTGGCATTGTGTTCACCACAGATGCAAAACATGATTCCTGAAAGAAGCCACACTCTGGATTTACACTCCGGAACAAATCATAAATAGACCAAGTGCTTTGGGTTTCCCTGAAATATCAATACCCTCAACACACTATAGATCTACAATGAGTAATGTATAACAAGGAAAATAATTATTTCTATTTTGTTTTCCATTTTAGCTTCAAGCTAGCAGTGACGTGAGTGTGTTTTGTTAACATTTAACTAAATAAGCATCAAATGGGAATAGTCCCCTATGTGAAGATCCTTTGTTTTGCTAACAACTGTGTCGGGATTATGTTCACTGTACAGGCTAAACCTGTCCTGTGAAAGAAGTCACGTTCTGATTCATGTCAGGCCTGGAAGCTGTCATGGGCCTGGGATCTTCAGGCCTGCCACATTTAGGGCAGTGGGAAACTGGGAGTTGGGATTGTAGGGAGCTGGGAAGCCATCTAGCCTAATATTCCTTTCTCCAATAGTCAAGGACAATTTGCCCTGCACCTGCAGTGGTGCCATTGGGAGGCATTTCCAGTTAGTATAGTGCATTGATTGGATCATGTAGGTGCAGAGGAAGAGGCTTGGGCTTTCTTTTGGGTGAGGAAAATCTGGAAGCTTTCAGGTTTTCCCAGATGTGCTAATATTTATTTATTTTATTTATTTATTTATTTATTTTGTCCAATACACAATGAGGGTTTTAGTGGGTATATATCTATATACACATAGTAAAATACATGATGAAGGTTATAGAGGAGATACTCATAGTAAAATATATCTAAGAAATAATAGAAAAGAAGGTATAGCAATAGAACATATCAATGAAAGAATAGAAGAAATATAGGAATAGAAGAAAGGTATAGGAGATATAGGAGAGCAATAGGACATATTTTATAAAAAATATTTTATTAAATATGACATCTTTAATAAAATTGAACTTTGAGGAATGCCTAGTTGGAGTCTTTTTTAGTTGGGGGTGTTACTTTGAACTTTGACATTAACCCAAATCTGACAATTCACATATTACACTGAACCATAAATATATCAAGTGATCTGAGTTCCTGATATATCAATAACCATAGTAATCTGTTGATCCAATAACCTATTACTCACTCAGTAATATATAAGAAGGTAAATAGCTATTTTTATATATTTAAATTTATTTAGATTTGTTACGATTTGTTTATGCCTTGTTGTGAGCCGCCCCGAGTCCGCGGAGAGGGGCGGCATACAAATCTAAATAATAAATAAATAAATAATAATAAATAAATAATAAATTTATTTTCTTCATTTAGGTTTTGAGTGACTTCCAAGGAAAGGTGAGTGTGTCTAATTAACTAAATAAATACCACACATATGAACAATCCTCTAGAACAGTGCTTCTCAACCTTTCTATTGCCTTGACCCCTTAACACCATAAGTTATCACCAATTCTCCCAACAGAGCTTTAAGCTGATTGGCAGAACAATCAGAGGGATATCCCCACTCTAAATGCCTGATTAGTCGGATCGTAAAAATATGTTCCAAGGCGCCAGAATAGAAGCTTTAGTTCCTGACACCTTTGGAAATTTGTCTTTTCCCCATGGTCTTAGGCGACTCCTGTGAAACAGTCATTTGACCCCCAAAGGGGTACCGACCCCCAGGTTGAGAACCACTGCTCTAGAAGATGGACATCAGAAAATTATAAAATTATATTCTGTAGGTTTGATCAATGTGGCTGCTAAATTTTTATATTTGATTCTTACAAACATGGGGTGAACATAGTAACTCCTCATATAACTATATTTGAACCCTCTATATCTTTAAAAGTTTTTTCTAATGCATTCTTTCTTTCTAGAAGGTAAACCTTTCTGACTAGTGTCAGACCTCCAAATATTTTCTCCTGCATCTAAATGAAAGGGAAGATCTGGAAGGAATCAAGGTACTATGATAGACCTTGATTCCTTTCTAACCTTAGTAACCTACTGATCCAGTAACTTATTACGCCCTGTTATGGCATTTCAAAACATTGAGATGAGGGATGGGGGGAAACTATGAAATAAGAATGTTTTTATCATTTATTTTAGGGAGTGTTTTGCCCATTTTTATTTATGTCTAATTCTTTATATGAGATTCTTTAAAATATTGGGTGAACACAGGAAGTCCTCATACTCACAACTATTACTAAAACCTCAGCAACTTACAGATCCAGCAAACTTTTATCCCCCTTTTCTTTCTTTCTTTCATTTTATTCTTTTTTTATTTTAGATCAACCCACAAGGAAAAGTAAGTATCACTAATTAACATATAACTAAAAAAATCCACCAAATATTAGCAGTACTCTATGCAAAGGCACAGATTGTGCTAACAACTATGTCATGGTTGTACTCACGATAAACTAAAGCCATTTTCTGAATTTACACATTAGGTTGGATCATAAACAGATCAAATGATTGGGGTTCTCCTGAAATATTAATACTCTAAGTATATCCAGGGTGACAAGTAAACTAATTCATTAAGTACAAATGCAATCTCTACTTTTTGAAATGACCTGCTCAAGCATCTTGTGAAAAAATAGGCTATTGCTCTCTCTTCTCCATCTTCTCCTTCCTTCATCTGAAGATTACAATATATTTTTGGACAAACTCTATAACAGTGATGGCAAAACATTTTATCCTCAGGCGCCAAAAGTGCTCTATTGCGCATGCACGAGTGCCCACACTCATAACAGCAAATTGTTCCAATGGTTAATTATCCCCACTGTTAGGAAGTATCTGCTTAATTCCTGGTTGCTTTTCTGATTGATTAATTTCCATTCACTGTTTCTTATTTATTTTCTTATTTATTAATTGGATTTGTATGCCACCCCACTCCGAGGACTCTTGTCCTGCCTTCCGCTGTTTTGGAAAATAAATTGTTCCCCTCTTCTTTGTAGCAGCCTCTCAAATACTGAAATGCTGCTATCATGTCACCAGTGGTGGGCTCCTACGGGTACCGTCAGGTATGCAGTACCGGTAGCAAAATTTTGATTCCCGCCCCCTTTCCCCCCTTCTGGGCTCTGGGTATGTTTTTCCTATTGCAGTAAATGAGGTTGAATGTGTATAATTTTAGAAGAGCTGTGTGTACATACACTTTATATAATAGATAATCGGGGTGGGGTGGCGTGGGATGTAGTGGGGTAGCGAAAATGGAGCTCCACCCCAGAACACCCAATTTGCACTGAAAGATGTTGAAACAAAATGCATAAGCCACGCCCACAGTGTGGTAGTAAAACATTTTGGTAGCCCATCACTGCATGTCACCCCTAGTCCTTCTTTTCTCTAGACTAGCTAAGCCCAAATCTTGCAATTGTTCTTGATTTTAATTCAGTTAAGTTGGTTTAAATGTGTGAGTTCAGATAAATGCTTATTCCAGAAACCACCTTTAGCATGAATGCAACCATGACATAATTGGTATCCCATATATAAATCTGCTTTTAAACAGTTCTCTATACCCTTGATAAAGTTATACACAGGGCAGTTAGCGCATTTCAAAAGATGGGAAATAGGGGGGAAAGTATGAAATAAAAGTGTTTTTATCATTTATCCCCATGATTATTTTGGGGAGTATTTTATCAATTTTTATTTATGTCTGCTCTGTAAACAATGTATCAAGCCTTAATTAAGGATGTTTTAATTGGGTGTCCCAGAAATTAAATAAGAACAAAAGAGATCACGTCAAACTACTTTAATTTAAGAGTTCTGTGAAGCAATGTTATGTTGTTGTGAATGATTAAAAGATTAAAAAAAACTGCATAGAGGAAATAACTCTACTATTTTAACATTAAATTTAGGTTGACCCTGCGGTATGTATGACAAAGCTCTTCTAATGCTTCCTATATTAAAAAATGAATTGCAAAGCAACTAAAAAGTTTTCATGTGCACAGATAGATAAGCATCAGAAAATTATAAAACTATGTTCTATAGGTTTGGTCAAAGTGGCTGCTAATTCTTTATATGTGATTCTTAAAAAATTGGGTGAACACAGTAGGTTTCCTGGCACACATTCAAACATATGTAGCTATGTGTGCAAGGAAAATCTATAGGTGGATCCAAACAATAACAACGAAAAAGGAAATTTCCCTATAAATCAAGGTTTCCCAATTGGGAATCTTATTGGTCAACTCCACGGATCCCCTTTTCAAACACTCAGTTCCAAGCAAAGCTATACTTTGCAATTGTTCAAGAAAGTTTGTGGCAGTATTAGAGTTAGGTGCATCGATAGGTCTGGCCAGGTAAGGAAGAATTGCATCCTTCCCTGGGTTTCATAATGCAATAAATGTGCAAAAATGTTAACAGATGTTGCAACATAAAGTAAGGTTCTATATTTTTTCAAAAATGTTCTTGGAATCCTTATACTGAGTTTGATTCATGTTTGAATTCTCCAGGGACTTGTTTTGCATATAAAGGAAAGCAAATTGTTTTGACTAGAATATTTGACTTTTTTTTTAAAATGTTTTTTAAAAAATGTTTACTTAGATGCAGGTAAAATTGAGACTAGGAAATGAGAAATGGAAGATGATTATCTCATTTTTTGCATCATTTGGTTGATTCCTCAAGAAAAAAAATGGATGTTTTTTCATATTTATTGTGTAAGATTTTTTGCTTCCTGGACCACATAAGTAAAGATCTCTAATTGAAATAATAATAATAACAACAGCAGCAAGAACAACAATAACAACCACAGGAGTATGAGGACAAGTTTCACAAATATTTGCCTAGGAAGATACCTTCCTGTTGGATAAAGATTTACTTACGGGCCATCCTTTTAGTAGAACTAGAGACCTGATGAATGGGGAAAAAATTCCTTTTGGGTTTACTACTGTATATGAATCTTGCAGCTACTGCTATCTTGATGCTGGCTCCTTTTGTGAGAAGAAATGAGCAGCAGGATGAGAATTAGGAAAAAGGAGGGATAGAAATACTTAGCATGGAATTTGTTGAACTTATTTTCTAGTATCCAGTATAGAAGAGAAGAGAACATGGTATCCATACTATTGGGATTAACCAGATGTTGATTTTTGACATTGTTACCTAGTATATTAATATGCCAGAGAAGTTATCATTATCATTTATTAAACTTTTAATTCCACATTTTTTATTCCAGCTTCGTCAAAAATCTCAAGAAGTAAGTTTTACTATTCATTTTGCTTTGGTACCACCCACAAGGTTGATTTCTTTGAATGATTGAGCTGTGAGTTTTACTCATAACTAATAGCATCCTTATCCCAAGGGTTGGATTTTTTACCATGTAATTTAAATTTATAAATGCAATTCATAACCCCTTTCTTAAATGTAAACAATGCACACAATGTCTCATTAGCTGCCACAAGAGAAATCCATGGCAGGCTACTAACTTGCTGGATAATACAACCATCAATCATAGTGAAAAATCAATAAATAAAAGGGATTTAATGAGAAGAGGTCCTGTTTTATGTTTAGTTTTGTTTTACTTAGGATAGTTTCCTCAGTAATACTTGCATGTAAATTGGATTAACAATCATGCAAAGATGGCAGAGATAATTTTTGAAATTTGATTGTTTAACAGATGTATCTATTCCTTACATTGCTATAACTTATAGATATATATTAGCTAGTGGAATCTAATTATTGGGAGAGAGCTGATCAATGCATCATCCTTAACTTTCCCAGGCTGTACAGATCCAATAACATATTACCCTTTCAGTAACCTATAAGAAGGAAAATAACCTTTTCTTTTTCTATTATTATTTTAGGTGCTTAGTCAAAATTCGGTGAGTGTTTCTAGTTACCAATTAACAAAATAAAATATGAACAATAGTTTATATGAAAAGTATCGATTTCGCTAACAACCGGTTCATGATCATATCCATCATACATGTTAAGCTTGTTTCCTGGAATAAGGCATTACTACAGTGAAATAATCAAGTGTTTTGGGTTCACTGGAACAATTATGTATTTTCTCAGCTGCTAGCAGTATTTATACATTTTTCAGACCCGATATGGATTTAGAGTTAGGGTTTAGGGCAGTGTTGGCGAACCTTTTCAGCACTGAGTGCTGTGGAAACCGGAAGAGTGTGTGCATGCCAGAAAGATGATCCTCTGGCTTCTAATGTGCATGCATGCACGGACACCAGCTGGCCGGCAGATATATGCATGTGCCGGAAACCAGAAGAGTGTGCATGTGTATTGGGCAGCTGCTTTTCTGGATTCCTGCTCGCCAATATGAATGAAGACCAGTTAGGCAACATGCTGGAAACTGGAAGAGCGAAAGCAATGGCTCAGGTGCCCAGAGAGATGCTACTGCATGCTACTTCCATCATGCGTGCCGTAGGCTCATCATCATGGGTTTATGGTTTATGGTATAGGGTTGGGGTTAGGGGCATAGATTTAGCTGGTAACTATATCAGAATTGCAATTAGAAACTGCTTAGAAAGGATTCTGGAGATATCAATTGGACTGGCCAATTTAAGTTATTGTGGACGATTAAAAGATTTTAAAAAGCATGACATGAAAGAATAACTGTACTCTTTTATTTTTCAATTCAGGCATACAATGGACTGACAGTGAGTATTGCAAACCTGTGCTAATAACTTGCATAGCGGAACATGCAATAAAATGAATCCCAAAACAACTAAAGAGGTTGCATATGCACGGGTAGATAAGCATCAAAAAATAACATCAACATTAAAGCTAATGGGTTTAAAGGTTGTGTCTAGGGGGGGGGCAACGTCTTTAGATGAGATTCTTAAAATTGTTGGGCAAACACAGTAAGTCCTTTTACTCACAACTATTACTGAATCCTTTTCATCTCTAATTATTTTTTTCTGCTGCATTATACCTATCTAGAAGATGAACCTTTCTGACTACACTCAAACCACAGTTTTATCCCTAGGTTTTCCCAGCTGCTTAGAGAATTTATCAGGTTTTTTTAATTCCTGATAAGCATGTACTGTACATCCTTAGATTAAATGGGGAAATACACATGCAATTCATATTTTTTTTGTTCATTTTTATAGCAGCCCTTTTCCCTTTTTCTTTTCTTTCTCTGTTCATTTTCTCCCAAATTGCTCAACCTTGAGTGATCTATTTCAGTATCCTCAGTAATTTAAAGAGCCAGTATCTATTACTTACTCAGGAACAAATGAGTAGTTAATAGATATTTTTGCTATTTTAGGTCAACCAACCCAACAAATCAATGTCTCTAATTAGTGACCAAGTAAATGACCAATATGAACAGCCCTCTATACAAAGACATTGATTTGTCTCATAATCACATTAGGGTTGTGTTCGCTACATATGCTAAACCTGCTTCCTGAAATAAGCATTTTTAAAAATTCATATAATACAGTGAAACCATAAATAGATCAAGTGCTTTTAATTACCCTGAAATGTCAAACCATAAAGATATCCTAGGTGACAAGTAAGGAAATAATTGTGTACAACACAAGCTGTACTTCCTAAATTTATCTATTTAAACAACTTGTAAAAATACAGATTGTTTCTTTGATGTTTTTGAATAAACATGATAGTATAAACATGCTTTGCTTATACACATAAGACAGCTTTAGAAAAGTTCTCTATACCCTTGATGAAATGTCTACATAGGTCAGTTATGACACTTTATGTACTGAAATGTGGGAAAAGTGTAAATTAATAATCCTTTAAAACTGTTATTGATTGATGGGTTTTTTGTGTGTGGAGGAGGGAATTTGTCAAAAACCCAATAATTTAAACAACATTATAAATTCAGGATAATTACTCACCTGTATAGACTGATTTGAGAAATCTGTAGATCAGTGTTACATTTTAAGGATGAGAAAAAGGAAAGAAAATATTTCATGGAGGAATACCTATAAAGTGTTATTATTTAATTCAGCTGGATAAGTACTGTCAGTGATTATTGCAAAATGTTTTGCACTTAGAAATTGTGGACATTATTTTGGGAGTTCAACAAATATGATTTGGTGTCCTTTTAAAAAATATTCACATTTTCATGGGTCCAACCATTACACCATAACCTAGAGCAGTGATGGCGAACCTTTTTTTCCTCGGGTGCAAAAAGAACATGTGCACGCGCTGTTACGCATGCATGAGTGCCCACACCCTGGGGAGGGTCAAAACAGCTCCCCCACCCCCAGAGGCCCTATGGAGGCTGGAAACAGTCTGTTTCCCAACTTCTGGTGGGCTCAGTAGGCTCGTGTTTCACCCTCCCCAGGTTGCAAAAGCGTCCCTGGAGCCAGGGGAGGGTAAAACACCCTCCCCCCAGGCTCTCTGGAATCCAAAAATGCCTTCCCAGAGGCTTTGTGCGAGCCAAAAATCAGCTGGCCAGCATACACATGGACATTGGAGGTGAGCTAGCAGATGTGGCTCCATGTACTACCTGTGGCACCCGTGCCATAGGTTCGCCATCACTGACCTAGAGCATGTTTCTAAACAACACCTCAGTTTGCTTTCTCTTATATTCTGTACAAAAGATGATCTTCATTCCTTTGAAAAACCTGTCTGTATTGATGATAAATTAAATATTCATATCAGTGATGGCATTGCACAACTGAATGCCAGTTATTCTTCTCAAGAAGAGGAGAATGCATGAAATAATATCGGGGGTTTTCATTAATTCTTATGTATGTTTTATAAGGTCAAAAACTGGAAGATGTTTATATGTCTTTCAATTTAGGAAAATTGCTAACTGTGATTGAGAAACATGATTTAAAACATCTGCAAAGCACTGTTATGCTTTATAGATAAGTAAAAGATGAGGGAATAATTCAATGAGGAATAACTGTACTCTTTTGTTGTTCAATTTAGGTTGACGGTGTAGTTGAGGTGAGTATTGAAAACTTCTGCTAATAACTCCCATGGTAGGACAAATGATGCAATGAATCACAAAATAAAGAAGTTGCATTTGCAGAGATAGATAATAATCAGAAAATCAAATCAACTTTGCCCATTGAGTCAATATGCCTGTAATTTTTTACTTGAGATTCTTAAAAATGTTGGGTGAAATTCTCATATAACTATGGCTGGACCATCTGCATCTCTAAACATCTTTTCTGCTGCATTATATGCTTATAGAAGGTGAATCTTTCTGATTAAACTTAGACCTCCCACCCAATATTTTCTCCTACAGATGAAAGATAGGGTTGATCTGTAAGGAATATAGGAATGATCTTATTGGTTTCCTCAAAACAAATTCTCCTGACACACATTCAAACATATGTAATTTTGGGTGTAAGGAAAGTCTGCAGGTGGATCCAAACAACAACAATAAAAATGGAAAAAACACCTGTCAAGAAAGGTTTCCCAATGGGATATATTAGTGGACATCAGTAGGAAATTGTTAAGCTAACATTTTAGGGTCTGGTGTAAAAGAGAAGATAATATAGATTCCCTATTCCTGGAATCACCCAGATGTTGATTTCTACAATCTAGTATACAAATGTACCAAGGGAATTATCAATGTCCTTTTTTAACCTTTTTAAACAAAAGAATAATTCTATTTTTTTTAATTCCAGGTGGTTCAGTGTCTTGTAGGCAATGTAAGTTTTACTATTAATTTTGCAATGGTACTGTCCAAAAGGGAGGGTCCTTTCTTTGAATGTCTGAGCTGAGATTTCTGATCATAGCTAACTGCGTCATTATCCCAAAGGACACATTTTCCCCATGTGTTTAAATGGTAAAAGCAATAACCCATTTCATAGGTTCAAGTAATATACTGCACCATGGCAGTCACAAGAGATGATGTGATAATTGAATTTTTGAAGTACATTACTAATTTGTTGGACGACATAGTCATTAAGTGTAGTGTAAATCAAGAAAATTTAGATTTAAGAAGGAATTTAAGAATGAGCAAAGTTAAGAAAAACCTTTATATTTTTTAATTATTTTTTTTTACTTTGGTTAATTTCATGCTTGCATATGTTATGCCGGCCTTCACCTTACGGGCCCCAATTAAGTCCAAAGTGTAAATTCAAACACACACTGTTGTAAAGTAAACAAAGAGTCGGTTTATCAACAGAAAATATTGTACACACGCACTTTAAATCAGACAAAGTGCTCTCCCACAAACCACGAGCCTGGAATGCTGTGAAAAGCAAAAACAAAGGCAAAGCAGATAAAAAGCAGCTGTGAAGACGTCACAGGCACCCCCTTTCAAGAGTCCTCAAGCTGTACTTAATTGTGAATTGTTCAAAAAAGCCCTTGTAAATCCTGAAGCAGTTCAAAAGCAAACAGCACGTCTCTCTCACCAAATGGATAATTTCCCACGCATGCTCTCAACAATGCTGGCAATTTATCAGCAGCCCCATTAGCCTAATATCACCCCAGGATTTCGCTCGTGGTACATATCCTTAAATCAGAACAAAGGTGATCTGGTCAAACTGCTTTAGTTTAAGAGATCTGCAAAGCAGCGTTATGTTTTGGGGGATGACTCAAAGATAAAGAAACAATTGCATGGAGAAATAACTGTACTGTTTTATTATTCAATTTAGGGCCTACATAACAACAACGTGAGTATTGCTAATCTTCTTATTTAGGAACTGTGCAAGTTACCAGTATATTTTGGGAGTGTAACAAATACGTCTGAATTTTCTTTTTTAAATTAATGTGTCTCATGTGTCAAATTTTATTTATTTTTATTTATTTATAAAATAAAACAACACAGCAGTTGGATGAGATACGCATGTGTATTTGAAGGAATTGTTCTCTCCAATGTTCTCTCCAACTCTCCAATGTTATCAGAATGAATGGTTTTCAGCTAATTTATTACATTTTGGAAAAGGCACCAAATGATTTATTAGAAAACTGTATTGACTGATGTGTTAAAGAAACAATGTTCGAATGTAAATATTGAGATGAAAAAGAGACACGTGACTGATTTTTTTTTTGTTTATGAATCAATGCAGATTTACTGAAAGTACATCTATGATATTGTTTTTAAAATATTTTTTCAAAAACCAATAAAATATTTTTTAAGAAAAAGAAAAACCACCTTAGGTCATCATAAAGACTAAGAATGGTGGCATAATTCTGCCACTTGTAGATAGGAGTTCTACATGGTTGAAATTATAAGTAATCCTATGGCACGATGTATTATTCTCCCGATTCACATTGGGAATCCTTGGAAGAAGGGAGAAGGCTAAAAACTCTTTAGAATAGAGTAGAGTAGAGTAGAATAGAACAGAATAGAATAGAAATATCTATTGACCAAGTGTGATTATACACACAAGGAATTGTATTTGATCTGAGTGTAAATAAGGAAAATAAAATACATTCATCAGGAATAAAAAGATTTGGAGGAAAAACTGTCCTTGTGTCTAGTTGCTCTGGATTGCAGTGCTCTATAGCATTGTTTTGAGAGTAGAAGTTGAAACAATTTATGTCCAGGATGTGAGGGGTCTGTAGATATTTTCACAGCCCTCTTTTTGACTAGTGCAGTATACAGATCCTCAATGGAAGGCGGGTTGGTAGCAATTATCTTTTCTGAAGTTCTAATTATCTGTTGAAGTCTGTATTTGTCTTGTTTGGTTGAACAGTAGCGGCGCTCCAAGCAAAGGGTGGTCCTTTCACGTAAAAATAAACATGTTTATTTTTACGTGAGGACCTCCCTTTGAAGGAGCTGGGGAATCCCTTCCACAAAGAGATTCCGGGGGCGGAGCTTTGACGTCACCGGCAAGTTGCTAAGGACGCCAAGGTGATCACCTTGGCGTCCTTAGCAACCTGCCGGTGCCGTCAAAGCTCCACCCCCGGAATCTCTTCGTGGGAGGGATTCCCCATTCGAGTTCGAGTTCAGGTTCGGGTTTGCCCGAATTTTGTGTAAAGTTCGTCCGAACTTACCGAACCCGAACACTGTTGGGTTCGCCCATCACTATTCAACACATATTTGGGCTGAATATTGAAAATCTTTTCTGTACTTTGAAAATATAATTATAGTATATTTCAGAGAGGCGCTTAGCAAACCTTGACAACATACTTCAATAATCTTAGTAATTTATAGATCCAATAACTTATTTCCCACCTAGTGACCTATAAGAAAAAAAAATAACAATCTCATTTTTTCCTATTTTAGGCTGATACAGCCAATCAGGTGAGTTTCTCTGGTTAACAAATTACTAAATATGTTATTGAACCATGGTGGCATAGTGGCTAGAGTGCAGTGCTGCAATTTCACCAGCCTTAAGGTTGATTCATCCTCCCATCACACCAAGTAGGGAGTGGGGGTGAAATGAGCACTCAAATTGTTGGGGGCAATATGCTGACTGTAAAACACTTAGAGAGTGCTCTAAAGCAGTATATAAGTGCTATCACTAAATAAACTCCAAATATGAGCCAGCCACTTTATGAAGTATCTTGGTTTTGCTAACATATGTTGGGATTGTGTTCACCAAAGATGCTAAACATGATTCCTGAAAGGAGTCACACTCTGGATTTACACTCTAGAACAAACCATACATAGATCAAGTGCTTTGGGTTTCACTGAAATATCAATACCCTCAATACACTATAGATCCACAATGAGTAACCTATAACAAGGAAATTAATTATTTCGTTTCTTTCCATTTTAGCTTAAACTTGCTAGTCTGGTGAGTATGTCTTGTTAACATTTAACTAAATAAACATCAAATGGGAACAGCCCTCTGTGTGAAAATCTTTGGTTTCGATAATAACTGTGTCAGGGTTATGTTCACTGCTCATGCTAAACTTGCTCTGTGAAAGAAGTCACATTCTGATTCATGTCTTGGGTCTTGGATCTTCAGGCCTGCCACATTTAATGCGTGGGAATGGGGATTGTAGGGAGCTGGGGTGATATGTAGCCATAATATTTCTTTCTCCGACAGCCAAGGACAACAGGAATCTGGATCCAGGTGGTTGTCAATGCTTCTTTGAGAGAGGAATGACTCCCCACCTCTGTTAAAGGAAGTGGTTGTATGGGCTCTTCTCAAGAAGCCTTCTCTAGATCCAGCTGTTTTATTAAACAACTACCATTTGTCTCCAACCTTCCCTTTTGTGATGGCACTCCAGCTCCTGTGCTCCTTGGATGTAGCTGATTATCTAGACCCTTGGTCTGGTTTCAGGGCCAGTTAAAGCACTGAAACTACTTTGGTCGCACTGATGGATCATCTCTGGCAGGACCAGGATAGAGGATTTTCCTCTGTCCTGGTGCTACTTGACCTCTCAGTGGCTTTCGGTACCATCGACCATGGTATCCTTCTGCACTGACTGGAGGAGTTGGGAGTGGGGGGCACCGTTCTGTGGTGGTTCTCCTCCTACTTCTCCAGTCGGTCGCAGTCGGTGTTAGAGGGGGGGCAGAGATGCCTCAGGGGTTCATTCTCTCCCACCTACTGTTTAATATCTACATGAAACCACTGGGTGAGATCATCCCTCAGCACAAGGTGAGTTTCCATCAATACATGTTACTCAGCTATACGTTTTCCCTCCATGCCAATTCAGTGAAGCAGTTGAAGTGATGTGCCGGTGCCAGTACCTGAGGCTGTGAGGGTCTGGATGAATATCAACAGGCTCAAGCTCAAACCTGACAAGACTGAGTTTCTTTGTGTTTTGCCTCCCAATGACAATTCCATCTGTCCGTCCATCACTCTGGGGAGGGGGGGATTTGACTTCCTCAGAGCAGGTCCACAACTTGGGAGTCCTCCTACATCCACAGCTGTGGTTAGAGCAACATCTTTCGGCTGTGGCTAGAGGGACTTTCACACAGGTTCGCCTGGTGTGCCAGTTGTGGGCTTTTTGGACAGGGAGTCTCTTCTCAAAGTCATTCAGGCTCTCATCACCTCAAGGCTTGATTATTGCAATGCGTTCTACTTGGGTCTACCCTTGGAGAATGTTCGAAGACTTCGAACACAATTCAAGGTGATAATTATTACCTATGAAGCCCTACATGGCTTTGGACCAGATTATTTACGGGACTGTCTTCTGCCTCACATGTCCTGGCAACTAGTTAGGTCGCGCAGAGTCGGCCTTCTCCGGGTCCCATTGGCCAAACAATGCCGACAGGGTCTTCTCTGTTGCAGCCCCATTCCTCTGGAACCAACTCCCACCAGAGATTCATATCACCCCAACTCTCCTCGCCTTCCGAAAGGCGCTAAAAACGCATCTATGCTGGCAGGCCTTGGCATCGTGATCGATAGTCTTCACTCCGGCCAGTAGTGTGAATGGGGGGATGACTGATTGTTTTTATATTGGGGTTTTTATTTCTCCTAACCTTTTAATGGTTTCGTACTATTTTTTATTTGTGTATATTTTCTCCTTGTAAGTCTGCGAGGAGAAGGGCAGCCTATAACAAAAACAAACAAGCAATGAAAAAAACTTGCCCTGCACCTGGAGTGGTGCAATTCGAGGCATTTCCAGTTGGGATGGTGCATTGATTGGATCATGTGATGGACATGTGGGTGCAGGGGAAGGGATTGGACTTTCTTTTGGGTGAGGATAACCTGAAAGCTTTCAGATTCAGGATTTCTCAGATGTGCCAATATGGTAGTCTAATACAGTGTTTCCCAACCTTGGCAACTTGAAAATATTTGGACTTCAACTCCCAGAATTCCCCAGCCAGCGAATGCTGGCTGGGGAATTCTGGGAGTTGAAGTCCAGATATCGTCAAGTTGCCAAGGTTGGGAAACACTGGTCTAATATAATGGAAATTTGAATAATGCCTAGCTAGAGTCTTCTGTAGTTGGGGGTGTTACTTTGAACCTTGATATTAACATGAATCTGACAATTTACATATTACAGTGAACCATAAATAGATCAAGTGATTTGAGTTCCTGAAATACCACTAACCACAGTAATCTATTGATCCAATAACCCATTCCTCGCTCAGTAATATATAAGCAGGTAACTATTTCTTTTTTTTTTTCATTTTAGTTTCTCGGCGAGAACCCAAATAATGTGAGTGTGTTTAATTAACTAAATAAAAATGTGTCTAATTAACTAAATAAATGCCACATACGAACAATCCTCTAGAACAGTGATGGCGAACCTATGGAACGGGTTCCACAGGTGGCACCCAGAGCCATATCTGCTGGCACTCGGGCCGTTGCCCTAGCTCAAGTCCAACATGCACGTGTGTGCCTGCCAGTTGATTTTTGGCTTGCACAGAGGCTCAGAGGGGGGGCATTTCTGGCTTCCAGAGAGCCTCCGTGGGGATAAGGGAGCCTTTGGAGCCTGGGGAGGGTGAAACATCAGCCTACTGGGCCCACCAGAAGTTGGGAAACAGGCAGAAAACATGCCCTCCCCAGGCATTGAATTATGGTTGTGGGCACTCACGCATGTACGATAGCATGCACCCACGCTCTTTTGGTACCCGAGGAAAAAAAGGCTAGCAACTATTCAGACTGGAGTTCACTGCTCATGTTAGCCTGCTTTGTTCATATTTAGCCTGCAGCATAGTTAAATATGCTTTGTCTTACAAACATAAGATTGCTTTGAACAAGTTCTCCATGTGCTTTATTTAAGTTATACACAGAACAGTAATAGTTCTTTTATGCATCAAGAAGAGGAAAAAAATAGCATGAAAATAAAAGTGGGTTTTTTTATTTGTTCATTTAATTTGGGACTATATTGGCCATTTTCATTCATACCAGCTATGTAAACAATATATCAAGCCTTGCTAGTAAACAGATGTTCCAAGAAAGGTATTCATGTCTTTTGTTAAACGTTTGATACTAAACAATAATTTCACACATTTTATTCCAGCTTGGTGGCAGTCTTCTGAATGCAGTAAGTTTTACTTTTTTTTTCTCAAGGATATTATCTAAAAGGAAAGGTTATTTCTTTGAATGACAGAGTTGGGATTTTAGCTCATAACCATGGTGGTGCAGAGGTTAGACTTCTTGCTGCCTGCAATTTGGCAATTCAAATCTCACTAGGCTCAAGGTGGCTCAGTTTTCCATCCTTCTGAAGTGGGTAACAGGAGGAATCAAATTGTTGGGTGAAATATGCTGGCCAGGGGTGGTTTGCTCCCATTTCGCCTTGGTTCAGGCAAACTGGTAGCATAAAATAGAATAGAATAGAATAGAATAGAATGGCAACAGTGTATAAAGTATTTATATAGAAAGTTTAGAATTTAATCTCAATGTTGATATAACAATGTTTTCGCTTTTAAATGACATGGAATATCTGTACAAAATAATTAAGAAGTTAAGCACAATGATTATACAACTATGAGTATGTTTTGAAACAGTGATGTAAAACAAGATATATTTGCTCATCCTTTTTAACCTTTGTAATATAATAAAAACTATTTAAAAAAAAGAATAGAATAGAACAGAATAGAACAGAACAGAACAGAATAGAATAGAATTTTATTGACCAAGTGTGATTGGACACACAAGGAATTTGTCTTGGTGCATATGCTCTCAGCGTACATAAAATAAAATATACATTTGTCAAGAATCATGTGGTACAACACTTAATGATTGTCATGGGGGTAGTGGTGGCAGGAGGCTTTGCCCACCCATCCGAATGCTTCTGCACATGCGCAGAAAGTTCGGCGCGTGCCCAGAAGAGTCACGGCTGCACACATACACACACATGAGTAAAACAGTGGCAAACAAAATTGCATCCCATCTCTCATGCTGACTCTGCAAATTGCTTAGAGATGGCTCTAAAGCACTGTGAAATCTAAGTGCTATTGATATTGGTATACCGTAACATCAAACTACTAAATTCCTGTTTCATAGTTTCAAACAATCTATTGTACCATCCAGAAACAAAAAAAAATGACTTTGCAATATATGTTAAATTTCTCCATCCTGCCCATAAAAACTACCAGGGATAAACCTAAACAACTTTTGCATTTTCAACAAGTTCAGCAATTCAATCTTTAATAAACCTGCCTAAAATTGTGTGATTGCAGCCAATACTGTTTACAAGTTCTGAACCTCTTTCCTCTTAAAAATTCTGCAACCTTCTGGCTGTCCCACAGAAAACTTAATATTTCTAATACGACACCCTGAAAGAGAATTTTGAACAGAGGTCCAGTTCCCCCAGCAGATCCTCATTGAGTGTTGACTGATGATATAAAGAGTTGCTTTTATATGAAAGTTCTGTGGAAATATATCAGCATACAAGTCCCCTTTCAAAGTCTGAATTTTGCTCTTGCTTCCCATAGTGGATGGCATGGAGGTCAAAATTGCAAATAGGTTATGTTCACATCACATGCTCTTTCACGTTCATGCATGTTTGAACCTGCTTTGCCTTACACACATTAGATTACTTTTATGAAGTTATCTATACCCTTAATAAAAAGCAGAGCAGTTATGGTCTTTTATACATCAGAAAAGGAAAAAACAGTATGGAAATAAAAGTAGGCGGGGTTTTTTTCATTTGTCCATACATTTAATTTAGGGATTATATTGACAATTTTTATTTATACCTGCTGGGTAAACAATGTATCAAGCCTTGCTAGTAGACATCCAGAAAATGTTGCATGAATTTTGTTCAACTTTTCAAACTAAAATAATGATTTCCCAATTTTAATTCCAGGTTACTGGAAAGGTACGTGTTACTATTAATTTTGCAAGGATATTGTGTAAAAAGGGAAGGTCATTTCTTTTATGTTGTGTGTTTAAATTAATAAACACATTTACGTATTTTAGACATTCAAACAATCTACTGTACCATCCATAAACAAAAAACTGGTTTTGGAAACATGTTAAATTTTTTCCCCTCTCACCCAAAAAAATACCAAAGATGAACCTAGCCAAGCTTTGTATTTTCAACAACTGTAACAATTCAAACTTTAACAGACCTGCCTAAAAAAATATTTATTTGTTTGTTTGTTTGTTTGTTTATTTATTTTGTCCAATGCACAATAATACACAATGAAGGCTATAAAGGTTATACTCGAGTAAAATATATTAGAGAACAAATAGAAGTGAAAATTTAGGAAGATAATATATCAATTAGAGAATAGAAGGATATTATGAGAGTAATATAAGAATAGAATAGACGAATAGTAGCTACGATATATGAGACATAGGTGAGACAATAGGACAGGGGACGGGAGGCTATATCTTCTGCAGGGCTCTGGTGCTTAAAAATTTATCTTTTAATCTATTTATTAATTTTATTTATTTATTTTGTCTAATATACAATGAGGGGTTTAGTGGATATATATCTATATACACATAGTAAAATACATGATGAAGGTTATAGAGGAGATACTCATAGTAAAATATATCTAAGAAATAATAGAAAAGAAGGTATAGTAATAGAACATATCAATGAAAGAATAGAAGAAGAGATATAGGAATAGAAGAAAGGAATGGGAGATATAGGAGAGCAATAGGACAGGGGACAGAAGGCACTCTAGTGCACTTGTACTCGCTCCTTACTGACCTCTTAGGAATCTGGATAGGTCAACCATAGATAATCTAAGGGTAAAGTGTTGGGGGTTTGGGGATGACACTATGGAGTCCAGTAATGAGTTCCATGCTTCGACAACTCGGTTACTCAAGTCATATTTTTTACAGTCAAGTTTGGAGCGGCTAATATTAAGTTTAAATCTGTTATGTGCTCTTGTGTTGTTGTGGTTGAAGGTGAAGTAGTCGCCAACAGGCAGGACGTTGCAGCATATGATCTTGTGATTGCATATCATGTGTTATAGCAGCCAAGACTGTTCTCTCTACAAGTTCTGAACCTCTTTCCACCTAAAAATTCTGCAAACTTCTGCCTGTCCGACAGAAAAAAATAATATTTCTAATAGGGCATCCTGAAAGGGAAAATTTTGAACAGGCAGTTCAAGTTTCCCCAGCAAATCCTCATTAAGCGTTGACTGTTGATATAAAGAGTCACTTTTAAATGAAAGTTCTGTAGAAATATATCAACATACCAGCCCCCTTTTCAAAGTCTGCATTTTGCTCTTGCTTCCCATAATGATTGGCATGGAGGTCAAAATTGCAAATAGGTTGTGTTCACTGCACATGCTCTTTCATGTTTATTCCACAGCATGTTTGAACATGCTTTGCCTTACACATATTAGATTACTTTTATGAAAATCTCTGTATTCTTAATAAAAGCAGAGCAGTTATGGTTTGCTATACATTAGAAAAAGAAAAAAACAATATAGAAATAAAAGTTGGTGGATTTTTTCCCCATGTATTCCTACATATAATTTAGGGACTAAATTGGTCATTTTTAAAAATGCCTGCTGTATAAGCAATGTATCAAGCCTTGCTAATAGATATCCAGAAAATATTTCATGAATTTTGCTGAACTTTTAAAAGCAAACAATAATTTCTCACTTTTCATTCCAGCTCGGGGAAGTCGTAAAACATGTAAGTGTTAATAGTAATTTTGCAAGGATTTTGTGTAAAATGGAAGGTCATTTGTTTTATGTTGTGTGTTTAAACTAACCAATGCAATAACTTATTTTATAAATTCAATCTACTATACCATCCATAAACAAAAAACTGGTTTTGCAAACATGTTAAATTTTTCCCATCCCATCTAGAAAACATCCAAAGCTTTGTATTTTCAACAAGTGCAACAATTCAAAATTTAACAATTGCAGCCAGGTCTGTTGACTTTACAAATCTGATCCTCTTTCCACCTAAAAACCTGCAACCTTTTGGATGTAGGACACCATAGATGTTTCCAAAAGATGAATTATTAGAGTGGAACTAGTGATTATTTTTTACATGGCATTGGCTTTTCCTTAAATGCAATGATCAAGGAAGGCAGGATCAGGAAAGATGTTGATTTTTTTCCCAATCCTACCTAATATAAACCTTCCAAATATAAACCTAACCAAGCTTTGTATTTTCAACAAGTGTAACAATTCAAACTTTAACAGACCTGCCTAATAATGTGTGACTGCTCTACAAGTTCTGAACCTCTTTCCACCTACAAATTCTGCAACCTTCTGGCTGTCCGACAGAAAACAAAATATTTCTAATAGGGCATCCTGAAAGGGAAAATTGTTTTCAATTTTGAGCGGACAGTTCAAGTTTCCCCAGCAAATCTTCATTGAGTGTTGACTGTTGGTCTAAACCAGGGGTCTCCAACCGCCGGTCCGCGGACCGGGACCGGGCCGTTGGGGGTTTTCAGCCGGTCCGCGGCGCCAGGGCCCCCTCGGCCTTTCCGCGCTGCCCACCGCCCGCCCGATTTGCCCCCTCTGCTCCTCTGCCACCTCCTGCCTTTCACCGCAGCTCCTCCCGCACCCGGAACGCACGCCCTGCCCGCCTCACATTTGCCGAGAGGACTTTCGCCCCGGGCTCTCAGCAAGGGGGCTGCATGAGAGGCGGGGCCGGCGGAAGGTGATATTCAATGTCGGGGGCGCATGGGCGGTTTTGCGCGCGCTCCCTATCTCCCTGCTAGCCCACTCGGAATACTGTATTCAAAATAAGAAAAGCCTTCGCCGGCAAAGGCTTTTCTTATTTTGAATACGTATTCCGAGTGGGCTAGCAGGGAGATAGGGAGCGCGCGCAAAACCGCCCATGCGCCCCCGACATTGAATATCACCTTCCGCCGGCCCCGCCTCTCATGCAAACCCCCTTGCTGAGAGCCCGGGGCGAAAGTCCTCTCGGCAAATGTGAGGCGGGCAGGGCGTGCGCGCGTCACCGCTGAGAAGAACGGAGAGAGAACGAGAGTGAGTGAAAGCAACAGACAGCAAGATAGAGAGAAAGTGAGAAAGAGAGAGTGAGAGAAAGGGGGGGAGAGAAAGAGATAGCAAGAGAGAGAGAACAAGAGAGAGAAAGAGCGTGAGAAACAAAACAAGAGAGAAAGAGTGAGAGAGAGAGAAAGCAAAAGAGACAGAAAGAAAACAAGAGAGAGAAAGTGAGAAGAAGAGAGAGAAAGAGAGGGAGAGAGAGAGAAAGAGAGAGGGGGGAGAGAGAGAAAGAGAGGGAGAAAGAGAGGGAAAGGGGGGAGAGATAGCAAGAGAGGGAGAGAGAAAGAGGAGATAAAGGAAGAGGAGAGAGAGAAAGGAAGAGAAAGAAAGAAAGAGGGATAGAAAGAGAGAGAGAGTGAGAGATGCTCAGTGAGCCTTTCTTTGAAGTTGCCTTTCTTTCTTTCTTTCTTTCTTTCTTTCTCTTTCTTTCTTTCTTGCTCTTTTTCTTTCTCTCTTTTACCTTTCCTTCCTCTATTTCTTTTCTTTCTCCTTCCTACCTTCTTCCCTCCCTCCCTCCAGTCCTTCCTCTCTTACTCTCCCCTTTCATAAGTTTCCTTGCTTCCTTCCTCTGTTCCTGTCCCTTCCCTCTTTCCTTCTTTCTTCCTTCCTTCCTTCCTTTCCTCCCTTCCTTTCCTCCCTCCATTTCTTGCTTTCCTTTTCCTTCCTCCCTTCTTTCCTCCCTCATTCCCTTCTTTCACTCCTTCCTCTCTTACTCTCCCCTTTCACACCTTTCTTTGCTTCTTTGCACCCTTCTTCTGTTCCTGTACCTTCCCTCTTTCCTTCCTTCCTTCCCACCCTCCGTCCATTCATTCACCCATTCCTCTCTTGATCGCCCCTTTTACGGCGCCGCTGACAGCTAGCTCCCCCCCCCCCACCGGGCCATGGAAAACTGGTCTAGCTGAAAGCCGGTCCCTGGTGCAAAAAAGGTTGGGGACCTCTGGTCTAAACAGACACTTTTAAATGAAAGCTCTGTAGAAATATATCAACATACCAGTCCTGTTACAAAGTCTGAATTTTGCCCTTGTTTCCGATAACGATTGGCATGGAGGTCAAAATTGCAAATAGGTTGTGTTCACTGCACATGCTCTTTCATGTTTACTCTACAGCATGTCTCTGAGTGCTAGTGGAATCCAGCGCAATTCTGCTACTGCACATGGGCAGGTAGCAAAATCATGTGCGAACACGCAGGTGCATCTGTGGACTCCATTAGCACTCAGAGCCACGGGGACGAGCACATGTCACTGTTCTACCTTACCAGCCCACCTCTGCTTACACATTAGATTACTTTTATGAAGATCTCTATATCCTTAATAAAAGCAGTGCGGTTATGGTTTGCTATACATTAGAAAGGGAAAAACCGTATAGAAATAAATGTAGGTGGATTTTTTTCATTTGTTCCTACATTTAATTTAGAGACTGAATTGGCCATTTTTATTTATGCCTGCTGTATAAATAATGTATCAAGCCTCGCTAGTAGACATCCAGAAAATATTTCATGAATTTTGCTGAACTTTTAAAACCAAACAATAATTTCTCACTTTTCATTCCAGCTCGGTGAAGCCGTAAATAATGTAAGTGTTACTATTAATTTTGCAAGGATTTTGTGTAAAATGGAAGGTCATTTATTTTATGTTGTGTGTTTAAACTAACTAATGCAATAACCTATTTTATAAATTCAATCTACTATACCATCCATAAACAAAAACCTGGTTTTGCAAACATGTTAATTTTTTTCCAATCCTACCTAAAAAAAACCCATCCAAATATAAACCTAACCAAGCTTTGTATTTTCAACAAGTGTAACAATTCAAACTTTAACAGACCTGCCTAAAAATGTGTGATTGCAGCCAAGACTGTTCACTCTACAAGTTCTGAACCTCTTTCCACCTACAAATTCTGCAACCTTCTGGCTGTCCGACAGAAAACATAATATTTCTAATAGGGCATCCTGAAAGGGAAAATTGTTTTCAACTTTGAGCAGACAGTTTCCCCAGCAAATCCTCATTGAGCGTTAACTGTTGGTATAAAGAGTCACTTTTAAATGAAAGCTTTGTAGAAATATATCAACATACCAGTCCCCTTTCAAAGTCTGAATTTTGCCCTTGCTTCCCATAACGATTGGCATGGAGGTCAAAATTGCAAATAGGTTGTGTTCACTGCACATGCGCTTTCATGTTTAACTTTTAAAAGCAAACAATAATTTCTCACTTTTCATTCCAGGTCGGTGGAAACGTAAGTGTTACTATTAATTTTGCAAGGATTTTTTGTAAACGGGAAAGTCATTTATTTTATGTTGTGTGTTTAAACTAATCAATGCATAAAGATATTTTATAAATCCAATCTACTATACCATCCATAAACAAAAACATGGTTTTGCAAACATGTTAATTTATTTCCAATTTTACCTAAAAACACCCTTCCAAATATAAACCTAACCAAGCTTTGTATTTTCAACAAGAGTAACAATTCAAACTTTAACAGACCTGCCTAAAAATGTATGACTGCAGCCAAGACTGTTCACTCTACAAGTTATTTATTTTATTTTATTTATTTTATTGATTCATTTGTCCAATACACAACTACATAGGAAGGAAATAGGCATGTGATAATATAAAACAGGTGAAAGTGGGCTTAGAGGAGAGGATATATGACAGGAAGAGAATATATAAGATAGGTGAAAGAAAGGAAAGACAATTGGACAGAGGACGAAAGGCACACCAGTTCTGAACTTCTTTCCACCTACAAATTCTGCAACCTTCTTGCTGTCTGACAGAAAACGTAATATTTCTAATAGGGCATCCTGAAAGATAAAATTGTTTTCAATTTTGAGCAGACAGTTCAGGTTTCCCCAGCAAATCCTCATTGAGTGTTGGGTGTTGGTATAAAGAGTCATTTTTAAATGAAAGCTCTGTAAAAATATATCAACATACCAGTCCCCTTTCAAAGTCTGAATTTTGCCCTTGCTTCCCATAACGATTGGCATAGAGGTCAAAATTGCAAATAGGTTGTGTTCACTGCACATGCTCTTTCATGTTTACTCTACAGCATGTCTCTGAGTGCTAGTGGAGTCCAGCGCAATTCTGCTACTGCACATGGGCAGGTAGCAAAATCATGTGCGAACACGCAGGTGCATCTGTGGACTCCATTAGCACTCAGAGCCACGGGGACGAGCACATGTCACTGTTCTACCTTACCAGCCCACCTCTGCTTACACATTAGATTACTTTTACGAAGATCTCTATATCCTTAATAAAAGCAGTGCGGTTATGGTTTGCTATACATTAGAAAGGGAAAAACCGTATAGAAATAAATGTAGATGGATTTTTTTCATTTGTTCCTACATTTAATTTAGGGACTGAATTGGCCATTTTTATTTATGCCTGCTGTATAAACAATGTATCAAGCCTTGCTAGTAGACATCCAGAAAATATTTCATGAATTTTGCTGAACTTTTAAAACCAAACAATAATTTCTCACTTTTCATTCCAGCTCGGTGAAGCCGTAAATAATGTAAGTGTTACTATTAATTTTGCAAGGATTTTGTGTAAAATGGAAGGTCATTTATTTTATGTTGTGTGTTTAAACTAACTAATGCAATAACCTATTTTATAAATTCAATCTACTATACCATCCATAAACAAAAACCTGGTTTTGCAAACAAGTTAATTTTTTTCCAATCCTACCTAAAAAAAACCCATCCAAATATAAACCTAACCAAGCTTTGTATTTTCAACAAGTGTAACAATTCAAACTTTAACAGACCTGCCTAAAAATGTGTGATTGCAGCCAAGACTGTTCACTCTACAAGTTCTGAACCTCTTTCCACCTACAAATTCTGCAACCTTCTGGCTGTCCGACAGAAAACATAATATTTCTAATAGGGCATCCTGAAAGGGAAAATTGTTTTCAACTTTGAGCAGACAGTTTCCCCAGCAAATCCTCATTGAGCGTTAACTGTTGGTATAAAGAGTCACTTTTAAATGAAAGCTTTGTAGAAATATATCAACATACCAGTCCCCTTTCAAAGTCTGAATTTTGCCCTTGCTTCCCATAACGATTGGCATGGAGGTCAAAATTGCAAATAGGTTGTGTTCACTGCACATGCGCTTTCATGTTTAACTTTTAAAAGCAAACAATAATTTCTCACTTTTCATTCCAGGTCGGTGGAAACGTAAGTGTTACTATTAATTTTGCAAGGATTTTTTGTAAACGGGAAAGTCATTTATTTTATGTTGTGTGTTTAAACTAATCAATGCATAAAGATATTTTATAAATCCAATCTACTATACCATCCATAAACAAAAACATGGTTTTGCAAACATGTTAATTTATTTCCAATTTTACCTAAAAAAACCCTTCCAAATATAAACCTAACCAAGCTTTCTATTTTCAACAAGAGTAACAATTCAAACTTTAACAGACCTGCTTAAAAATGTATGACTGCAGCCAAGACTGTTCACTCTACAAGTTATTTATTTTGTTTTATTTATTTTATTGATTCATTTGTCCAATACACAAGTACATAGGAAGGAAATAGGCATGTGATAATATAAAACAGGTGAAAGTGGGCTTAGAGGAGAGGATATATGACAGGAAGAGAATATATAAGATAGGTGAAAGAAAGGAAAGACAATTGGACAGAGGACGAAAGGCACACCAGTTCTGAACTTCTTTCCACCTACAAATTCTGCAACCTTCTGGCTGTCTGACAGAAAACGTAATGTTTCTAATAGGGCATCCTGAAAGATAAAATTGTTTTCAATTTTGAGCAGACAGTTCAGGTTTCCCCAGCAAATCCTCATTGAGTGTTGGGTGTTGGTATAAAGAGTCATTTTTAAATGAAAGCTCTGTAAAAATATATCAACATACCAGTCCCCTTTCAAAGTCTGAATTTTGCTCTTGCTTCCCATAACGATTGGCATAGAGGTCAAAATTGCAAATAGGTTGTGTTCACTGCACATGCTCTTTCATGTTTACTCTACAGCATGTCTCTGAGTGCTAGTGGAGTCCAGCGCAATTCTGCTACTGCACATGGGCAGGTAGCAAAATCGTGTGCGAACACGCAGGTGCATCTGTGGACTCCATTAGCACTCATAGCCACGGGGACGAGCACATGTCACTGTTCCACCTTACCAGCCCACCTCTGCTTACACATTAGATTACTTTTACGAAGATCTCTATATCCTTAATAAAAGCAGTGCGGTTATGGTTTGCTATACATTAGAAAGGGAAAAACCGTATAGAAATAAATGTAGGTGGATTTTTTTTCATTTGTTCCTACATTTAATTTAGGGACTGAATTGGCCATTTTTATTTATGCCTGCTGTATAAATAATGTATCAAGCCTTGCTAGTAGACATCCAGAAAATATTTCATGAATTTTGCTGAACTTTTAAAACCAAACAATAATTTCTCACTTTTCATTCCAGGTCGCTGCAGCCGTAAGTAATGTAAGTGTTACTATTAATTTTGCAAGGATTTTGTGTAAAAGGGAAAGCCATTTATTTTATGTTGTGTGTTTAAACTAATCAATGCATTAACATATTTTATAAACTCAATCTACTATACCATCCATAAACAAAAAACTGATTTTTCAAACATGTTAAATTTTTCCCATCCCACCTAGAAAACATCCAAAGCTTTGTATTTTCAACAAGTGCAACAATTCAAAATTTAACAATTGCAGCCAGGTCTGTTGACTTTACAAATCTGATCCTCTTTCCACCTAAAAACCTGCCACCTTTTGGATGTAGGACACCATAGGTGTTTGCAAAAGATGAATTATTAGAGTGGAACTAGTGATTATTTTTTACATGGCGTTGGCTTTTCCTTAAATGCAAGGATCAAGGAAGGCAGGATCAGGAAAGATGGGAGCAGTATGGAATTTGTTGAGCTAACTGGTTTGTTTCTGGAGGGAATACTTTCTCCTAGAGTGAAAGAATAGGAGAAAGTATTGGAAACATGAGAAGGGTTCACTGTCATCCTTTACCTTGTTCCAACATCACACTCAGATGGCTGAGTGATGGAAACACACCATTGGGAAAGGGACCCCTTGAGCTGAGTAGAATTATGACCTGGCAATGATTGAGTATGGTGGCAGAATTAAAAAAAAACCTATGCAAGGAAAGAGAATATAATGCCCAAGCTTTGATTACTGTTGATTACTAGTAACTATTCAGTAATCTGTTTATTGAACAACCTATTCAGCAGTAGGCTCTTTTAATAATCGAGTAGAAAACTTCAGTAACTTCAGTAACCTATTAACTATCCAGGAACCTACTAGGTGGAAAATAACTGTTATTT
This sequence comes from Erythrolamprus reginae, assembly GCF_031021105.1. NCBI lineage: Eukaryota > Metazoa > Chordata > Lepidosauria > Squamata > Dipsadidae > Erythrolamprus > Erythrolamprus reginae. The sequence continues at coordinate 8,923,691 of NC_091960.1, forward strand.
TATTCTACTTTAGGGACTCGGCCTCAAATTGTAGTAGGTGAGTATTTCTAATTATCCAGGTATTATTATTTTTTTCTTCACCATGAAATAAAAGCAATACAAAACTACAAACACTACAGCAATGCTTATAATCAAAGATATATAAACATTTCTACTTATCAATTAACTAACTAAAAACTGAATATGAATAGTCCTCTTTTCAAAGAACCTTGGCTTGGCTAACAACTATATCAGGGTAGTATTCACTACACATGCTAAACATGGTTCCCAAAAGAAGGCGTAATTTGGATTCCTTCATTATAGTGAATCATAAATAGTTCATGTATTTTGAGTTCCCCTAAAATATCTAACCATAAAGATATTCTAGGTGACAAGTGAATCAATTTATTCTGTACAAATGCAACCTCTACTTCTTGAATTTAACCTTCTTAAACATCTGTTGTTTAAGAATGTTGCTGTCTCTTCCTCACCCACCTATTCCTTTAATGAGGGCATGCTATGTTATGCCTATTATCTCCACAAATGATAGATACGTGGGATTTTAATTCTGGGGGCTTGGCATGACATTTTCCCCAAAATGTCATATATCATGGTTGTATTCAAGTAGGCTCAGGAAATTCTGGGGTTTGTGGTTTGTCAGTTCAGATACTAACATGTCTTCATTCAGCAAAAGTCTAATATGTCTGTTCTGTCTGGGTCACTCCAGAAGCTATGACCAACCCAAAAAGATAAGCCAGACACACCGGTTGAATCCAAACACAGTTTTATAATGGTACAGAGAAAAGAAGCCAACAGAAAATGTCCTTACAGATCAGGGAAACACTGGAATTCCAAATAGATACACGAAGGCAATTGTTCATACAGAAACACAGGATCCTTGATGTCAGACGAGGCTGTTGAGCTAACAGACACACACACCTCCCACCAGTCTTCAAGGCTGCTGGGCCATGAGCCAGGAACAAAAACGCTGAGAGAAAATGCAGATAACACCAACTCCCCTTTGATAACACTCCACGCTGCCGGAATGGTTCTCATGCCTTATAAACCCTTCCCTGCTAATGAGGACCACACCCAACCCCCTGGTGTTCCTCATTCAACGCTGATAATATCTACGCAGTTGATTTCTCCTTTGAGCTATGCATCTCTGCCGCATACTAATGATAGCTTGTGCGTCATCATCCAGGGAATCACAGCTACTTGCTTGAGATAGCCCTTCCCGAGGGCTCCCAGGCCTTGCATCATCCTCACTTTCGTGACTGCTGTCTGCACTGTCTGACTGCAAAGAACTCTCCTCTCCGCTATCAGCCTCCCACGGGCATGGAGCCAGCAGAGACGCAGCTGGTCTTTGATCTGGCTCAGGCTGAACCACAACAATGTCCAAATACCATTATGGAGTATACGAAATCCTGTGGCTTAGTAGAGCAATATCCTTGTAGAAGGCATCCAAATAGAAAGTTAAATTCTATTTGAAAAACTTTGATAACTTGTCTTGTCTTTGTTCCCAAGAATCTGCATTCAGAATAGGAATGAACACAATGATGGGCAGCTTTTGCCGGTTTCAATATATTCAGTCCAATTTCTACAATAGTTTGGAAGTTTATTTGCTTTATAAAAAAGGAAGATATATTTACATTTATTTCTGTTTAAACAGTTCCGTTAGTCAATTACTTTTGATGAGGTTGCCTTTACATGCATTCTTAGAATACACATTAAATTCCATGTATACCATGTGCACCATGCATGCAGTTTTTGAACCAATGATTTCTTTGCACTTTCTAGAGAATGTTCTGACCACAGAACAAGCATGACTTTATAATTGTAGCATGGTTCCCTGCATTCTTTAAAACAAGAGGCATATTATGATTTCAATGCTTAACATCTTTATATTACTTCTAAATAAAAGGACTGGGGTGGGGAGGAGAGCCATTATATCTATTTGCACTTCCTACAATGAAATCGTTATCACTTCCCTAAAAACCATTAAACAAAGCTGTGATATCTGGATCTGCAGAAAGCTAACGTATTTCTACAAATTAAGACTGGAAATATTGATCATTGTTTGTCGTTTTGCTTGTTTGTTTAGCAGATCGGATACACCCAGACGGATGAACCAGGTTTCCAAGGACTGCCAGCTCATCGCTTCTTACCCTGCCACCCCAACCTTAATTAAGAATGAAGTTCACAAATCTCTGTAGTATAATTTAGATATAAATTTTGAAAGTTTGATTTTCCTACCTTTGTAACAGAAGGCAGTGGGCAGTGAGAATTGCCCTTTGCTATTCTGGAGGATGTCAGAAGCTATGCTAAAATAAAATTTTAAAAATGCATTTGCACCAAAATCGTTTCCTTGTTTTGCTTCGCTTTTTAAAAAACAAAAATAATGTTCTGGTTAAAAAGTCAATGAAGCAGTGGAAGTGATGTGCCGGTGCCTGGAGGCTGTTGGGGTCTGGATGGGTGTCAGCAGACTCAAACTCAACCCTGATAAGACGGAGTGGCTGTGAGTTCTGCCTCCCAAGGACAATTCCATCTGTCCATCCATCAACCTGGGGGGGGGAATTATTGACCCCCCTCGGAGAGGGTCCGCAACTTGGGCGTCCTCCTCGATCCACAGCTCACATTAGAGAAACATCTTTCAGCTGTGGTGAGGGGGGCGTTTGCCCAGGTTCGCCTGGTGCACCAGTTGCAGCCCTATTTGGACCTGGAGTCACTGTTCACAGTCACTCATGCCCTCATCACCTTGAGGCTCGACTACTGTAATGCTCTCTACATGGGGCTACCCTTGAAAAGTGTTCGGAAACTTCAGATCGTGCAGAATGCAGCTGCGAGAGCAGTCATGGGCTTCCCAAGGTATGCCCATGTAACACCAACACTCCGCAGTCTGCATTGGTTGCCGATCAATTTCCGGTCACAGTTCAAAGTGTTGGTCATCACCTATAAAGCCCTTCATGGCACCGGACCAGGGTATCTACGAGACCGCCTTCTGCCGCACAAATCCCAGCGACCGGTTAGGTCCCACAGAGTGGGCCTTCTCCGGGTCCCGTCAACTAAACAATGTCGTTTGGCAGGGCCCAGGGGAAGAGCCTTCTCTGTGGCGGCCCCGACCCTCTGGAACCAACTCCCCCCGGAGATTAGAATTGCCCCCACCCTCCTCGCCTTTCGCAAGCTCCTAAAAACCCACCTCTGCCATCAGGCATGGGGGAATTGAGATATTCTTTCCCCCTAAGCCTTTACAATTTTTGCATGGTATGATTGTTTGTATGTATGTTTGGTTTTAGAATTAAGGGGGGGGGTTAGCTGTTTTGTATTGGATTTACATGCTGTTTTTATTCTGTTGTTAGCCGCCCCGAGTCTGCGGAGAGGGGCGGCATACAAATCCAATAAAATGAAAAGAAAAATAATAACATGGAATGATGAGATGAAAATTCAGCCTAACTTGGCTTTGGGAAATGACATAACAGCTGGGCATTAAATAAATATTTGGACAGAGGATTTTTGGAAACCCCAGAGCAGAAGTTTAAAACAATTTAAAAAATACTGGAAATTACATGTCCACAAGAATCAAAGAGAGCAAGTAGGAAAACCCAATGAGACTGAACTAGAGAAGAGTTTCCTGAGCATGAAACAAGCTTCGGGTTCATTGACCCATGAAAGCTTCAATAAATAGTATTTTATTTATTTATTTATTTTGTCAAGCATGTATATGTTTACAGACAAAGTTTAAACATTAATATGCATATTCTTGAACCTTTGGAAAAAATTGTAATTAATGGCAAGCAACTATGACACTTTGGCCAGGGAAATTACATCCCAATTAAGTACAGCTTTATAAAACCTTAGGAAGACCCTACCTGAAATCTAGCATCCAGTTTTGGTCATCCATTACAACAAGATGTTGAGACTTTGCAAAAAGTGTAGAGCTGAGCAACTAGGATGATTAAAGGCCTGGAGATTAAAACATATGCCCACAAGATCATATGCTGCAATGTCCTACCGGTCAATGACTACTTCAGCTTCAACCGCAACAACACAAGAGCACGCAACAGATTCAAACTTAATACGAACCGCTCCAAACTTGACTGTAAAAAATATGATTTCAACAATCGAGTTATCGAAGCGTGGAACTCATTGCCGGACTCAATTGTGTCAACCCCTAACCAACAACATTTCTCCCTTAGACTCTCCACGATTGACCTCTCCAGGTTCCTAAGAGGCCAGTAAGGGGCGTACATAAGTGTACTGGTGTGCCTTTCGTCCCCTGTCCAATTGTCTTTCCTTTCTCTCACTTATATATATTTTCTTTCTTTCATATATCCTCTCCTCTAAGTTCACTTTTACCCTTATATATATTACTACATGTCTATTTTTCTTCCTATGTATCTGTGTATTGGACAAATGAATAAAATAAAATAAATATATAAATAAAATATGAAGAACAGTTGCAGGACCTGGGTATAGCTAGTCTAGCGACATGATAGTAGTATTCCAACATTTGACAGGGTGCCACAAAGCACAGTGGGTCAACTTATTTTCCAAAGCACTAGAAGGCAAGATAAGAAACAATGGATGAAAACTAATCAAGGGTAGAAGGAACCTGGAATTAAGGAGAAACTTCCTAACACTGAGAACAATTAACCAGTGGAGCAACTTTCCTTCCAAAGTTGTAAATGCTCCAACACTGGAAGTATTTAAGAAGAAACTGGACAGCCATGTCTGAAATTATGTAGAGGTTGGAGAAGAAGACATCCAAAGTCCCTTCTAACTCTTTTCTGGAAGAAAGCTGAGAACAGGAAGGAAAGGTTATGACCTATAAAGCCCTTCATGGTATCGGACCAGAATACATCCGGGTCCGCCTTCTGCCGCACGAATCCGAGTGACCGGTTAGGTCCCACAGAGTCGGTCTTCTCCGGGTCCCGTCAACTAAACAATGTCGTCTGGCGGGACCCAGGGGAAGAGCCTTCTCTGTGGCGGCCCTGACCCTCTGGAACCAGCTCCCCCTGGAGATAAGAATTGCCCCCAGCCTCCTTGCCTTTCATAAGCTCCTTAAAACCCACCTCTGTCGTCAGGCTTGGGGGAACTAAACTACCCTAAACTACTATTGATGTACTCATATATATGGTAATGGTGGGAATTTTTTTTAAAAAAAATTACCAAAAAACCCCCTGTTTGTAAGGATTGGAAGAAGACCCAAATTCCTTTAACAATCTTAATAAATGAATGCTAAGTGATTGATTGCTCCTGAAATATTCTGTTTATTCATAAACAGCAAAAGCTGCACACGTTTTGCTGAATATTCACAGTTAGAAATTCTGCAGCGAAAATAATTTTCCCCAGATGAAGGGTATAGCTGTACAAAGCAGAGGGGATGCTTTTTAAAAACTCTTTTGTATTATTTGCCTTTATTTGAATAGCCCTTTCCTGCCCTTCAGATCGATTTTCCTAGGAAACCAAGACATACACATGTCACCTAGGTTTTCTTGAATAGAGGGTGCAAGAAAAAAATTTTTTTTTTCAAAATAAAACGCATTAATTTTTAAATTAAATCAATTTGCAAAGACAATAAAACAATAGTGCAATTATTGCTTCCCTGGTGGCAAAGAAAACACATTTTACAGGAGGACTGAAATGACCCCACCTTGACTATTGGATGACAAATAACTACGTAAATATTTGAATGCCAGTCATGCTCTGTTGCTTGGGCCAAATGAAAGGTTGCAGCCGTTGCAAAGCTTGTGACGTACAATCATTGGATTGTTATTCAGCATTTTGTAGGAATAAATTTAAGTGATTTTTTTAAAAAAAGGCTGGATTCTTGGCTTGTTTTTTTAATGCAGTAAGAAAGAAAAAGAACCTTTCTTTTGCTTAATTGTTTGATTTTCCTGCATGACAGAATTTTTAAGGATAATTTTTTTTAAAAAAATATTTTATTGGTTTTTGCACACACATAACGCAATACAAACAACGTACAACAGTGCTCTGTGCAAGTGTCCCATCACCCGACTAAACATACATTCCCCACCACCAATTGGGAGGGTTCAATTATTTACGAGTATATATTCTGTTATTTCTTCAGCTCTGGTTTGCATTTATTTAAGAATTTTTAAGGATAGAAGGGAAAGAGAAAGGAGGCAGGTAGACAGCTGGGAAGGGAGAGAGGGAAGGAGGGAGGGAGGAAGGGAGGAAGGAAGGAAGGAAGGAAGGAAGGAAGGAAGGAAGGAAAGTTCTTGATGTTATTCTTACTTGATCATAATCACAATCATATTAGAATGGCAACTACAATATGAATTCAACTACAGTGGTACCTCTACCTAAGAACGCTACTTACAAACTTTTCTAGATAAGAACCAGGTGTTCAAGATTTTTTTTGCCTCTTTTCAAGAACCATTTTCCACTTACAAACCCGAGCCTCTGAAACTGTAACCGGAAAAGGCAGGGAGAAGCCTCCATGGGGCGTCTCTAGGAATCTCCTGGGAGGAAACAGGGCTGGAAAAGGCGGGGAGAAGCCTCCGTGGGGCCTCTCTAGGAATCTCCTGGGAGGAAACAGGGCTGGAAAAGGCGGGGAGAAGCCTCTGTGGTGCCTCTCTAGGAATCTCCTGGGAGGAAACAGGGACGGAGAAGGTGAGGGGACACCTCCGTGGGGCCTCTCTAGGAATCTCCTGGGAGGAAATAGGGCCAGAAAAGGTGGGAAGAAGCCTCCGTGGGGCCTCTCTGGGAATCTCCTGGGAGGAAACAGGGCCTCCCTGTGGTTTCCCCAGTTGCATGGATTATTTGCTTTTACATTGATTCCTGTGGGAAAAATTGCTTCTTCTTACAAACTTTTCTATGCACACTCATGCATGTTGCAGCTGATCTAGGGCAACAGCTGGCATGCCAGCAGATAGGGCTCTGCGTGCCACCTGTGGCACCCATGCCATATGTTCGCCATCACTGGCTTAGGGAGTGGCTAATTAGCCCCAAGCCAACTCCTGAGGAGACCTCCTCATAAATAGCCATTCCTGCCTTTTGGCAGCTCTGCGTACTCGTGCATCCTTTTCTTCCTCGTCACTGCTGGAGGTCTGAAGGCCCCAGTTGAACCTCTACTTTTGGCACCGAGTCCTTGCCAGCCTCCCCACTGTCCAACTCAGGTGTCAGCTGAACAGGCTGCTGGCACATCACCTCATCGGCCTCATCTCAGACAGGATCCACTATCAGCTGCATGGGATGCGGGCGGGTCACCACGAATGTTCTTTTACCTGCATCATCTATTGTTCCAGCCTGGGCGCTTCAGTTGGGTTGAAGCGAGAAAATCTGGAGAACACCCAGCTGGATTAGCAACTTTATTTGTTAAAGGTTAAATTCAGCTGCTTTGAAACCATAGACAATGGAGTTTTTGTTTACACTAAGTTGTCCTCTCCTTTGGGGTGAACAATTGTTTTTCAGGTGATGATGATGTCAACGCGGCTTTTATCTCACAAGAGAATTGGATAGGTCCCCTTGACCATCCAAGCTGAGTAACATAAATATAGAATCTCAGGGGACTCACTTCCACTTTGGTGGATTCACGCCTGAAAGGTACCAAGAAGAAATGAAGATAAAACTCTCCATTCTAATTGCTCTCCTCCTCCTCCTGTTTTGTCCAAAGGAAAGCGTATCGGTAAGGGAGCTTCTGTTTTTAAAGAAACTATGTGGCATCGTTTCTGATTCTTTAACCTTTTAGTCCTCTTTATGGAAGCTTTCTTAGGTGAGGTAGGAGATGAAGTAGATCTAAGAAAAGGGGATTAGATGAAAAATCCATCAAGCAAGGGAATGTGAATGCACTCTCCAGCACAATGCTTATCACAGCATTGAGAAAAGTTGTGAATTGCCTAGAATTATAATATGGGAGCGGTGGCACTATGGATCCTGTAAATAAATAGGCTTTGTAAATACACTTGTGTGATGAAGTCATGAAGATTTATTTATTTATTTATTCATTCATTCATTCATTTATTAGATTTGTATGCCGCCCCTCTCCGTAGAACAGAATAAAACAGTTCATAACAAATCTAATAATTTACAATTTAAAATATTTTTAAAAAACCCATTATTAAACAGACATACGTACAAACATACCATACATAAATTGTATAGGCCCGGGGGAGATATCTCAGTTCCCCCATGCCTGACGGCAAAGGTGGGTTTTGAGGAGTTTACGAAAGGCAAGGAGGGTAGGGGCAGTTCTAATCTCCGGGGGGAGCTGGTTCCAGAGAGTCGGGGCCGCCACAGAGAAGGCTCTTCCCCTGGGGCCCGCCAACCGACATTGTTTAGTTGATGGGACCCGGAGAAGGCCCACTCTGTGGGACCTAATCGGTCACTGGGATTCGTGCAGCAGAAGGCGGTCTCGGAGATATTCTGGTCCGATGCCATGAAGGGCTTTATAGCTTTATACCACTTCCTTCCTCCTGAAGTAGTCCATGTAAGCATCTGGATTCTCTGCTCACAACTTTTCCTGCTATTGATCAGTACAATATGGCAATAGCACTTAGACTTATATAATAATAATTAATAATAATGATAATTTATTAGATTTGTATGCCGCCCCTCTCCGAAGACTCGGGGCGGCTCACAACATAGCAATAGTACAATCCATTACAAATCTAATCTTAAAATTTAAAAAGGCAATTAACAAACATAAATATGAAATAATCAATATCATAAAATCACAACTACGCACTCGTACACACTCAACCCAATTAATTATGCTACAGAGGTCAGAGAATCAATGAAGGGGGGAGGTAATCATCCCCACACCTGGCGATAGAAGTGAGTCTTCAGCATTTTACGGAAGTTTATATACTGCTCCGTAGTGTTTTACAACCTTCTCTAAGTAGTTTACAGAATTAGCATGATGTCCCCAACAATCTTTGCCCAGGTTCGCCTGGTGCACCAGTTGCGGCCCTATCTGGACTGGGACTCACTGCTCACAGTCACTCATGCCCTCATCACCTCAAGGTTCGACTACTGTAATGCTTTCTACATGGGGCTACCTTTGAAAAGTGCTCGGAAACTTCAGATCATGCAGAATGCAGCTGCGAGAGCAATCATGGGCTTCCCAAGGTATGCCCATGTTACACTCCGCAGTCTGCATTGGTTGCTGATCAATTTCCAGTCACAATTCAAAGTGTTGGTTATGACCTATAAAGCCCTTCATGGCATCGGACCAGAATATCTCCGAGACCGTCTTCTGCCGTCGACTAAACAATGTCATTTGGCGGGACCCAAGAGAAGAGCCTTCTCTGTGGCAGCCCCGACCCTCTGGAACCAGCTCCCCCCAGATATCAGAGTTGCCCCCACCCTCCTTGCCTTTCGCAAGCTCCTTAAAACCCACCTCTGTCGTCAGGCATGGGGGAATTGAAATTTTTTACCTTCCCCCGACGCTTATAGAATTTATACACGGTATGCTTGTTTATATGATTGGTCTCTTAAATTGGAGTTTTTTTAGATTGCTTTTTAATATTGGATTTGTTACGTTGTTTTCTTCATTGTTGTTAGCCACCCCGAGTCTTCAGAGAGGGGCAGCATACAAATCTAATAAATAAATAAATAAAAATCTTAGTTCTCATTTTACCAAGGTTGGAAGGATGGAAAGCTGAGTCAACCTTGAGCTGGTGAGAATCGAACTGCCAAAGTGCAGGTAGTTGTCAGTCAGCAGAAGTAGCCTGCAGTTCTGCATTCTAACCACTGCACCACCACAGCGCTGTGTATAATGTTATCTCAATAACTCTAAGAACCATCTTAGAACTATGAGCTGGGGTGGCGCGGCAGGTAGAATGCTGTACTGCAGGCCACTGAAGCTGACTGTAGATCTGTAGGTTAGCGGTTCAAATCTCATCACTGGCTCAAGGTTGACTCAGCCTTCCATCCTTCCGAGGTGGGTAAAACGAGGACCCGGATTGTGGGGGCAATATGCTGGCTCAGTTAAAAAGTGCTATTGCTAACATTTTATTTATTATTATTTTTATTAATCATTTTCTCATGTTGCGAATAGACTTTTCTCTTGTTATGCACTAATTATATTGTTATGGGGTTCCCCCCCCCCAAATCCCATAAAAATAATGAAGAGAACTCTCGTAAAAATAAATAAATAATGAAAAAATAATGAAGAGAACCCTCGTAATTATATGTTTAATGTTGGCATTTCTCTAGTTTCTGCCTTACTTGAGAATTGTTTAAATTATTTCATGGTATATGTGCTTACTTTATTTTGCTACCGGAATCGCATTCCTGACCGTTCCCGTAGGAGCCCATCGCTAGTAACATACGTGTAACATATTTTTGCTGATAATAAAAATGAAGGCAGACTAGAAAAGATTTATTTAGCTCTCATCAACTAGCCATACCCTTACCGGGTATGTGTGTATATGTGTGCGTGCATGCACATGTGTGATTGTGTGTGTGTGAATGTGCGCGTATGCGTAGGTATATGTATGTATATGTGTATGTATATGTATAATTTTTTTTCGGAAAAAAATTCCCATTTTTTCATCTGCGCATGCTCAGAAGCCAAGTTTCTGGCCCTGTGCATGCATTGCCACCTTGTTTTGGGCTTTAAAAAAAATGGATTTTTTTTGCCACTGTACATGAATGCATGTGTGGCCATGCACCATGTGAGGAAGTGAATTGGCAACAAGGTTAAGTTAGAATCCACCCCATTGTGCTGTGATGCCAAGATGGCCTTTTTGCCAGTCTTATTCTGCCCCTCTAATGATGTTCTGTTACTATTATTATTATTTATTATTATTATTATTTATTAGATTTATATGCCGCCACTCTCCGTAGACTAAATCCGTTAAATTCACATGAGAGTGTGGGACACCCCCTTAATCCCAGCCGATATCACTTCTTAAATCATATGAACAAAATATGAATTTTAACAAGATATGAACAACGTATGAATCATATCAACAAAATAAGGAATTTATTTCTTAACATTATTTCTCTTTTTAGGTCGTGCCTAGTAAATTGGTGAGTATTGCTATGAATTTTATATAAATCATTTTGCTGCTTGTAGACAGAAACCTAATGTTAGGTGAATCTACTTTATATTTCCCTGATGATTCAATTAAGTGGAGAGCAGTTAAGAAAGCAGGAATCAGTTTTTTAAAAGTTTCACTTTCTATGCCATGCGTTGCTACGGTATGTGTTTTTTGATGTTCTCTTCCATGTTTTGAAAATAAATTGTGCGCTTCCAACACAAAAAGCACGGTATTTTTTTACCCATGTCCTCGTCCTAGGTCTAGGACGAGGACATGGGTAAAAAAATTGCAAGAGCAGACATGTACCACTATAGAAAGTAACAACGACAATGGGGGGAAGAAAGGAATACCAAACACCTCCGAAGCATTGCCTCACAACTCCACCCCTCCCTTGGGGAGGGAAAAAGGCAACAGACACGAGTAAAAGCGGTGGATCTCCCTACAGCCAGCAGGATTAAGCCTCACAATTCCACCCCCTCCCTTGGGGAGGGAAAAAGGCAACAGACACGAGTAAAAGCGGTAGATCTCCCTACAGCCAGCAGGATTAAGCCTCACAATCCCACCCCCTCCCTTGGGGAGGGAAAAAGGCAACAAACACGAGCAAAAGCAGTAGATCTCCCTTCAGCCAGCAGGATTAAGCCCACAATTAGGCTTACCGCAGGGGGGAGGGAAGGGTGTGGCCCCGTGACGCGGGCAATGAGCAGACTGAGTAATGGTATAGGAGATATAGGAGAGTAATAGGACAGGGGACGGAAGGCACTCTAGTGCACTTGTACTCGCCCCTTACTGACCTCTTAGGAATCTGGATAGGTCAACCGTAGATAATCTAAGGGTAAAGTGTTGGGGGGCTTGGGGATGACACTATGGAGTCTGGTAATCAGTTCCACGCTTCGACAACTCGGTTACTGAACTCATATTTTTTACAGTCAAGTTTGGAGCGGTTAATATTAAGTTTGAATCTGTTGTGTGTTCTTGTGTTGTTGTGGTTGAAGCTGAAGTAGTCGCCGACAGGCAGGATGTTGCAGCATATGATCTTGTGGGCAATACTTAGATCTTGTTTAAGGCGTCTTAGTTCTAAGCTTTCTAGGCCCAGGATTGAAAGTCTAGTCTCGTAGGGTGTTCTGTTTCGAGTGGAGGAGTGAAGGGCTCTTCTGGTGAAATATCTTTGGACATTTTCAAGGGTGTTAATGTCTGAGATGCGATATGGGTTCCAAACAGATGAGCTATTGTATAACTTATCAGAAATGTCCATGCTGTGGACAAAAGGAGAAGGAAATGATCTCACATTACAGTAGTCCTTGACTTACAAACACAATTGAATCCAAGATTTCTGCTGTTAAGTAAAACATTTGTTAAGTAAATTTTGCCCCCGGTAAAGAGTTTCCGCGCTTCGGTTTTTAAGTGAACTACTGCAGTTGCTAAGTAAATCTGGCTTCCCCCGTTGATTTTGCTTGTCAGAAAGATGTAAAATGGGATCCACGTGACCCCAGGACATAGTAAATGTCATAAATATGAATCGGTTACTAAACATCTGAATTTTGATCACATGATCATGAGGATGCGAGAAAAGTTGCAACTGTAAAAAAGGATGATAAGCCCTTCCCCCCCCCAGTGTTGTTATAACTTTGAACCATCACTAAATAGACTGTTAGAAGTGGAGGACCACCTGTAACAACATCTAGACCAGTGCGTCTCAAATAGTGGGGCGGGGGCCCCTGGGGGTGACACAGAGCAATGCCAGGGTGGGGTGCATGACTCCAGGGAACAGGGGCATTTTGCACCGAACAATAGCACACAGCACAGAGCAGGAGATATGAAGTGCAAATAACCAACCCTGCAGATAAGAGACACCATGGAAAAATATTTAAAAGAGATGAAAAGAAAGGAGGAGAGAGATGGAGATCATGAGACCAATGTAAGTCTCCTGAAAGCTAAGACAAGGAAATATGACACAGCATATGTAGCGCTTGGCTTCACCGTGACTATGGTGGGAGACAAGGAAAGACCGGTATGTTTAATGTGTCTAAAAATGTTGGCAGCGGACAGCATGAATCCAAATAAATTAAGGCCTCACTTAAACACATTACACCCCATTCATGCTAATAAGCAAAAATGTATCGAATATTTATTTAATTTAATTTATTTAATTTATTTAATTTATTTAATTTATTTAATTTATTTAATTTATTTAATTTATTTAATTTATTTAATTTATTTAATTTATTTAATTTATTTAATTTATTTAATTTATTTAATTTATTGGATTGGATTGGATTTGTATGCCACCCTTCTCCGAAGACTCGGGGTGGCTCACAAGATACAAAACAAATCTAATTAGTTAAAGATTACAATCTAAAACCCCAGTATATTAAAATCAATCAACTAATTCAATCAGAACCATACATCATGTTTATTGGTCAGGGGGGTCTATAGATCTAATTGCCCCAGGCCTGGCGGCATGGATGAGTCTTAAGACTCTTGTGGAAGGCGAGGAGGGTGGGGGCAGTGTGAATCTCTGGAGGGAGCTGATTCCAGGGGGCCCCTCCCCCCTAGAAAAGGCTCTTCCCCTAGTTCCCACCAGGCGACATTGTCTAGTTGAAGGGACCTGGAGAAAGCCGACTCTGTGGGACCTAACTGGCCTCTGGGATTCATGTGGCAAAAGATGGCCCCGTAAGTAAATAAATATTTTTATTTTTTTTTATTGTTTTATTTTTTTAATTTTTTTATTGATTTTTTGATTTTTTGATTTTTTTATTGATTTTTTGATTTTTTGATTTTTTGATTTTTTGATTTTTTGATTTTTTGATTTTTTGATTTTTTGTTTTTTTTATTTTTTGATTTTTTGATTTTTTGATTTTTTGATTTTTTGATTTTTTGATTTTTTGATTTTTTGATTTTTTGATTTTTTGATTTTTTGATTTTTTGATTTTTTGATTTTTTGATTTTTTGATTTTTTGATTTTTTGATTTTTTGATTTGTTTAATATGCCGTCCTTCTCTGTGGACTCGGGGCGGCTTACAACATATAAAAGAAACTGCAAATGTAATATTATGAACAATTGTCCCAGCAGAGAGTTGGGGGTGGGGGGGCAGGGCGTGAAATATTTACTTCTTTCTGGAAAACACGTTTTCCCCTCCTTTCTCCATCAGAATTGGCTGAGGGATATGTTTGTGTTTTTGTTTTGTTTTTAAAGATGAAATATAACTATTTATGTCTATTTTTAGAGTCTCCTTTCCGGTTCCAATGTAGGAGTGAGTATAAATAATAATTACTTATTTCAGAAAAGCTGGCTTTATTTGTTTGTGATTTATTTAGTTGGTGCAGGTAATCAAGTAATTTTTGCTCTGGATGTGTGCCAGATATTTCACCACATTCCTTTGTGATAGCAATCCAGTTCCTAAAGAGCAGGAAGTCCTCATGGATTTTAATGTAAATTAAATAATGTAAATGATGTTTGCATTTATCCCAAATTAAAACCAAATTGCTGGAGATGCACAAATACAAATGGAACATTCTTTCATATGTGGTGGACGTGTCCAAAAATTAGAACAATATGGATCAAAATCAGAAGTTGGATATATGAAATTACAAAAATTAAACTACTATTTAAACCAGAGATTTTCCTATTAGGGATAATAGACTTAAAAGTTAAGAAAAAAGAATACCACTTAATACAACACATAAGAACGGCAAGTAGGATTATTATAGCACAAAGCTGGAAAAAAGAAGAACCACCAAGAGAGAGGGATTTGATCAAAAAAATGCTAGACTGTGCTGAATTTGATACTTTAACGCAACAACTGAAAAGCAATATAAAAGTACAAGACACAGATACTTGGGAAAATTTTTACAAATGGGTCAATGACAGGAGAGGAGGGAAGAACAATAATAATAAATAAAAAATTAATAATCAAGTAAAAGAAATAAACAAAGAAATGAGATTGAAAATACAACAGTAACCCAAATATGGATAAACTTTACTTTATTTACTCATTGATAGTTTTTGTTTGTTTGTTTGTTTTTTTCCAAACGAAATTTTATTGTTATCTCGACTGGAGAAAAAAAGAAAAGAAAAGAATAGAGATGTATATATGTATAATATATATATATATATATAGGATTTCGCTGATACATATTTCCGTAAAACTAAAATAGGATCAGCTGCAAAATGGCAGCAGGGGTAGGGAGGGGGGAATCGTTGTTGTATGTTGATGTAACAGGAAAGCTATAACTGTATCTACAATCTATGAACATGCAGATCTGTTATTGTGTGTCTTTTATATATATGTACAGTATATATTTAATAAACTCTATTGTAAATGATGTTTGCAGCTGCTGCAAAACGTGTCTTTTAAAAACAGTAACTTTACATTAGTGTTACCACTAAGTGTAATGGAGGAAACTCTAGTGGCAACATCTGATTAATGACAAAGACGAATTTTAAAACGTAAAATTTTGAGAATCTCTAATTTAGCTGGCTAAAATACATTTCCCTTCTTTCTCCATCAGAACTTGTTTATATAACTGTTCTCATTTATTTTTAGACTGTAACTGGTACTCTGAGGGTGAGTATTTTTAATTATTTATTTCAAAAAAAGCTTGCTTTATTCATTTCTGATCTGCTTAGTTTCCACAACTATTCAAATAATTTCTGCTGTGTTCGTTGGCTTTTATAATTGTACCTTGAATTACATAAGACACAGCCAGGGGTGGATGGGCTTTTCTGAGAAAAATAAACAAATAAGCATTAATTTTTTCATTTCATTTTTCATTTCATTGTGTTCAGAAATGTTCGAATTAGTATACTAGCGAAAAAAGTATTCAAAAAACCCACTTCCAGTAGCTAAAAACAACCTTTTTTTAGTTTTTTATGACCCGGAGAAGCACAAGTGTATAATCTTTGGAACAGAACATCAATTTTTTAATTTCATTTTTCATTTCATTATGTTCAGAAATGTTCAAATTAGTAGGCCAATGTCCAAGATAGTCAAATTGTTCAGAGTTTGTAGGCTAATCTATCTATAAATTGAGAAAAATGCACACAGCCGGGGGGGGGCAGGATTTTCTGAGCAAAATAAACAAATAAGCATTAATTTTTTTCATTTCATTTTTCATTTCATTGTGTTCAGGAATGTTCAAATTAGTAGACTAGTGAAAAAGGTATTTAGAAAAAAACAATTCCAGTAGCTAAAACCAACCTTTTTTTAGTCTGGGTTAAATATGACCCGGAGGAGTACAAATGTATAATCTTTGCGAACAGAATTTTTTTTTCATTTCATTTTTTTATTTCATTGTGTTCAGAAATGTTCAAATTAGTATGCCAATTCCTAAGATAGTCAAAAAGTTCTGATTTTGCAGGCTAATCTATCTATAAATTGAAACAATTACACACAGCGGGGGGGGCAGGCTTTTCTGAGCAAAATAAACAAATAAGCATTATTATTTTTCACTTTAGTTTTCATTTCATTGTGTTAAGAAATGTTCAAATTAGTATACTAGCAAACAAGTATTTTTTAAAAAAACAATTCCAGTAGCTAATACCTTTTTTTTAGTCCGGATCATACATAACCCGAGGATCACAAGTGTAAGTATTTTCGCCCATCAAAAACTAAACAACCAAACCCCCCCACCCCACCCCCTTAGAAAGAACCCCTCAAATGAGTCATGTAATTCCAAGTTTCAGATACGCAGGGAAATTTTTTACAGGGTCTCAAATTTCGTTTCGGGTCAAGATTGATCCGAGGAGAACAGCAGGGTTTTGTTAGTATAATGGGGTTTTTTTTAATTACTTTTACCAATTATATTTGAATTTTTACATTGTATCTTATTATTATTGTTGTAAGCCACCCTGCGTCCCAGTGGGATTGGGTGGCATAGAAGTCAAAATAATAAATAAATAAACAATAAATGTCTATTCTAATGAAAAGTAGTCAATTTGTTCTCAAAAGTACTTGAGGGTAGGACAATATTTATCTATCTATCTATCTATCTATCTATCTATCTATCTCTCTATCTATTTGTATGCCGCCCCTCTCCGCAGACTCGGGGCGGCTAACAACAACAATAAAAACAGCATGTACAATCCAATTAATAAGACAACTAAAAACCCTTATTATAAAAACCAAACATACACACAAACATACCATGCATAACTTGTAATGGCCTAGGGGGAAGGAATATCTTAACTCCCCCATGCCTGGCGATAAAGGTGGGTCTTGAGTAATTTGCGAAAGACAAGGAGGGTGGGGGCCGTTCTAATCTCTGAGGGGAGTTGATTCCAGAGGGCTGGGGCCGCCACAGAGAAGGCTCTTCCCCTGGGGCCCACCAAACAACATTGTTTGGTCGACAGGACCCAGAGAAGGCCAACTCTGTGGGACCTTATCAGCCGCTGGGATTCATGCAGTAGAAGGCAGTTCCGGATGTATTCTGGCCCAATGCCATGTAGGGCTTTGAAGGTCATTACCAACACTTTGAATTGTGACCGGAAACTGATCGGCAGACAGTGCAGGCCGCGGAGTGTTGCAGAAACGTGGCCGAATCTAGGGAGCCCCACGATGGCTCTCGCGGCCGCATTCTACACGATCTGAAATTTCCAAACACTTTTCAAAGGTAGCCCCATGTAGAGAGCATTGCAGTAATCGAACCTCGAGGTGATGAGGGCATGAGTGACTGTGAGCAATGACTCCCTGTCCAATAAATAATGAGTGGAAGATCATTCAAGAGACTTCTAAATTAGAACTAGTTCAGAGGTAGGGAACGTTGACTTTTCTATGACTTGTGGACTTCAACTCCCAGAGTTCCTGAGCCAATCTAGCTCAGGAATTCTGGGAGTTGAAGTCCACATGTCATCGAAGAGCCAACTTTGCCTACTCCTACCCAAGTTCAGGGAGTTGAACTAGAAGGCTGCCAAGGTCCCTTCCAATCCTATTATTTTACATTTTATCTCCTACATTTCCGCCTCATTCTTTCCCTCCTCCTCCCATTTAAGGTTCACATTTTGGATGAAGAGGACCAGGGGTTTGAAAGAGCAGTCTCCACATTCGGTTACTTGGTCACTTGTTCCTGAATTTTAGATTTTTAATTTGTGCAAAAGGCAGTGACCTTTCATTTCTGAAACTAGACTTTCAATCCTGGGCCTAGAAAGCTTAGAACTAAGACGCCTTAAACAAGATCTAAGTATTGCCCACAAGATCATATGCTGCAGCGTCCTGCCTATCGGCGACTATCTCAGCTTCAACCACAACAACACAAGAGCACACAACAGATTTAAACTTAATATTAACCGCTCCAAACTTGACTGTAAAAAATATGACTTCAGTAACCGAGTTGCCAAAGTGTGGAACTGATTACCGGACTCCATAGTGTCATCCCCAAACCCCCAACACTTTACCCTTAGATTATCTAAGGTTGACCTATCCAGATTCCTAAGAGGTCAGTAAGGGGCGAGTACAAGTGCACTAGAGTGCCTTCTGTCCCCTGTCCTATTGCTCTCCTATATCTCCTATACCTTTCTTCTATTCCTATATCTCTTCTTCTATTCTTTCATTGATATGTTCTATTCCTATATTTTCTTTTCTATTCTTTCTTAGATATATTTTACTATGAGTATCTCCTCTATAACCTTCATCATGTATTTTACTATGTGTATATAGATATATATACCCACTAAAACTCTCATTGTGTATTGGATAAAATAAATAAATAAATAAACTTTTTCTGAAAACTGTGTCTTATAAAAACAGTAGTGTTAGTGTTAGTTAGTGTTACTAACATGTGTAAAGTCTCTGGTTCATGAGAGAGGCAAATTTTAGAACATACGTTTTTCTAGAAAGCCTGATTTAGGTGGTTAAAACATGTTTTCCTTTCTTTTCTCCATCAGAATTGGCTGAGGGGTATGCTTCTTTTATAAAAAAAAGATGAAATTGAATAAAACGGAATAGATCAGAAATAGAAATAGAAGTAATAGAAGTAATAGAAGTAATAGAAGTAATAGAAGTAATAGAAGTAATAGAAGTAATAGAAGTAATAGAAGTAATAGAAGTAATAGAAGTAATAGAAGTAATAGAAGTAATAGAAGTAATAGAAGTAATAGAAGTAATAGAAGTAATAGAAGTAATAGAAGTAATAGAAGTAATAGAAGTAATAGAAGTAATAGAAGTAGAAATAATAGAAGTAATAGAAGTAATAGAAGAAATAGAAGAAATAGAAGAAATAGAAGAAATAGAAGAAATAGAAGAAATAGAAGAAATAGAAGAAATAGAAGAAATAGAAGAAATAGAAGAAATAGAAGAAATAGAAATAGAAATAGAAATAGAAACAGAAACAGAAACAGAAACAGAAATGAATAGAATTCTATAACTATTTGTGTCTATTTTTAGGATGTGGCTGATGGAGGTGCTTTGACAGTGAGTATATATATAATAATAATTAGTTATTTCAAAAAAAAAGCTTGCTTTAATTGTTTGCAGTTTATTTAGTTTGTGAAGCTAAATTTGTGCTCTAAGACAGTGATTTTCAACCTTTTTTGAGCCGTGGCACATTTACAACATCCTGGGGCACACTACCTACCAAAATGACACTCTAAGACACTCTCCTCTATTTTTCCATCCCTGTCTCCTCCCCCCCCCTGCTTTTGTGTGTCCAAAAAGTCAGTAGAAGTCCTGGAAGAATCCAAACATTAACAATGATCTTTCTCCAAACAGATAAACGTCCATCATTTATCACCAAACCCATTATCCTAATTTCCTCAGCACAGGTGTTCTCCCTTATCTTCGATGATACCTGCGCAGCTGGTCCCTTCTTGTCATGAGCCTGTGCATACGGGCATCTACCAGCAGATCCTCCTCCGAGTCTGACGTCTCACTAATGGGAGCATTAACTGATGGGCTGGCTGCACCCATCTCTCCGTCTGATTCTCTTCCCCCATTTTCTGACCTTGCCAATGAATCTTCACTATCAGAATCTGCTGGTAATAACACACCTCTCTGTGAACCCAAGAATTCCCCCAAAGCAACGTCCAAATTCCCCATTGCAGAAGCTGGCCCAGAGCCAACCACAACATGGAGTGGGGTGGGAAGGAAAATGCCTACCAAGCCATGCCCACCAAGTCACATCACCCCCACCAAGCCACACCCGCAGAACTGGTAGTAAAAAAAAAATTACCACTGCATACAATGTGCCAGATACCCTCTCAACATATTCCTTTGTGTTAGAAACCAATTTCTAAAGAGCTGGAACTCCTTGTGCATTTTAATGTGAATTAAATGATGTAAATGATGTTTAGTGTAAATCTTCAGCTGCTGCAAAACGTGTCTTTTAGAAACAATAACTTTACACTAGTGTTACCACTATGTGTAAAGGAGGAAACTCTGGTGGCAACATCTGATTAATGACAATTAATAAACAACAAAGTTTAAAATGTTTTCGAGAAAGCCTAATTTAGATCATTCTTTCTCCACCAGAAATGACTGACATTTGTTATGACGATTTGCCAATGAAGTGAGTATTTTTAATTACTTATTTCAGAAATACGTTTTTTATTTGTTTGTGGTTTGCTTAGTTCGCACAAATATTCAAATAATTTCTGCCATGTTAAGTGACACTTAAAGGTATGTATAATTGTACTTTGGACTATATACAGTAGGACCATGAATCATTATAATGAATGCATTTGGCATAAGGTCAGTTCATCACAATTACTTTTGGTCAATTTGACCTTCTAGATTAGTCCTTGCAGCTTTTTAAATAACACTCTTGGAAGTTATTATTATTTATTATTATTTATTGTTATTGTTATTATAATTTATTATAATTTATTATAATTTATTATTATTATTATTATTATTATTATTATTATTATTATTATTATTATTATGTCAGTACAACACAGCAAACGAGATCACTATGCTGGATTTCATATTTCATCACCAGTCGGGCGCTTCCCAAGCACCTAGGACTGCGTGATATAGTGGCAAATTATGTTTGCCAATCCCAGTAAAGTGGCCTTTTGCAATTGACAGATGGAGATTTTGTCAATTCCGATGGTTTTCAAATGTCCGCTGAGATCCTTTGGTACTGCACCCAGCATGCCAAGTACCACTGGGACCACTTTCACTGGCTTATGCCAGAGTCGTTGCAGCTCGATTTTTAGATCTTTGTGTTTCACTAATTTCTCTAGCTGCTTCTCCTCAATTCTGCTGTCTCCTGGGATTGCGATGTCGATGATCCATACTTTCTTTTTCTCCACGATCACAATGTCTGGTGTGTTATGCTTCAGTCTGAAGTCGGAAGTCCCACAGTAGTTTTGCTTGCTCATTTTCGACCACTTTTTCGGGCTTATGATCCCACCAGTTCTTTGCCACTGGTAAATGGTAGTTCCGGCACAAGTTCCAGTGGATCATCTGTGCCACAGCATCATGTCTATGCTTGTAGTCAGTCTGTGCGATCTTTTTGCAGCAGCTGAGTATGTGATCGATTATTATTATTATTATTATTATTATTATTATTATTATTAATTATGTCAATACAACACAGCAAACGAGATCACTATGCTGGATTTTGTATTTCATTATCAGTCGGGTGCTTCCCAGGCACCTGCGTGATATAGCGGCAAATTATATGTGTAAATATTAAGCATGTAATTTATGCTTTTTGCTCCTTTTTTTAATTCTTCCCCTTCCCCTCCCTTTTAAGATATCTATACAAATAATAGGGGGAAATCTGTCTGGCTTAGGCCATTAGATTAATTAATGAAGGACTCCGGTTTTAGATTCGTAGACAATTCCCATCGAATTTTGCTTGGATCAGGGCGCTAAACTCTTCCTCCCTCTCTTAATCTAGACTTCCCCACAGGGTTGTTATAAATATAAAATCATTCCTGATTGTGAAGCCTTATAATAGATTAAACTAAATGTACCATCTCAGAGGTGAAACCTATGTGCTGCCTTGAGTGACTGCAGGAAAGGGAGAGATGGATTGTGATAAACATATGGATAAATGCAGCCGAAGCAAAACACATCTATTATCTCAATGGGAAAGTTAGAAAACCTAATAGGTGTTGTGATTCAGCCTGAGGCTGCACAGGGACCAGCTGTGTCTCTGCTGGCTCCATGCCCGGAGGAGGATGACAGCGCAGAGGAGGGGGCTGAACAGTCGGACGGGGGAGAGGAGAGTCAGGAATGGGATGAAGGAAAACAGCATGAGAGCCCCCGGGGGGGGGGCTCTCCCCAGCCAGTAGCTTGGAGTCATTAGGTGATGATGCACAAGCTGTCATTGACATGAGACAGAGACGTTCAGAGTAACGAAAGGAACAGTTAAAGAGATATTATCACCATTGAATTAGAAGCAGCTGGGTTTGGGTGTGGTCCTCATCAGCAGGGTTTAAAAGGCAGGCAAGGCCTTGCAGCCATGTGGAGTGTTATCAATTGGAGTTGCGGTGACCTGTTTTGATTCTCAGCATCTCTGATCTTGGCTTGTGGCCTCGCAGTCTGGAAGACTCATGGGAGGCGTCTGTTTGCTATCTACAGCTCCGTCTTGGCAGCAAGAATCTGGTATTGCTTCATGGACTATTCCCTTCGTGTATATATTTGAAGTTCCAGCATTTTTCCTGTTTGTAAGGACATTTTCTGTTACCTGTGTTTTCCTTGAATTATATAAATTGCCTTTGCCTTTTACCAGTGTGTCTGGATTCTCTTTTTGGGTTGGTATTGGCTTCTGGAGTGACCCAGACAGAACAATAGGGAGGTAAGAACTATGAAAGTAAAATTTGTAGGCTTCCACTTTGTGCGGAATGAACTAAGTCTATGATAAAAATTCTGGTTTTTTGCAGAGTGGCTTTGGGGTGGGTCGGTCAAATGCTGCTGGAACAGTAATGTAATTACAGTGTTACCTCTACCTACAAATGCCTCTACTTACGATCTTTTCTAGATAAGAACAGGGCCTCCACCCTCCCTGTGGTTTCCCCAATCGCACACATTATTTGCTTTTACATTGATTGCTATAGAAAAAAATTGCTTCTTCTTACAAACTTTTCTACTTAAGAACCTGGTCACGGAACGAATTAAGTTCGTAAGTAGAGATACCACTGTATTTTTATTTATTTGTGTGTTTGTGTGTTTGTTTATTTGTCAACAAATGCAAGGAAGCAGAACACAAGGGGAAAAATGGCAGAAATAAATGGATATAAAGAAGCAAAACATCGCCATGAACACATAAAACAAATATATACAAATGGGGACAATAGGACAGGGATGGTAGGCATACTGGCGCACTTATGCATGCCTCCTTGGGGACCTCTTAAGAAACGGTAGACAGTATGGGGGTTAGAAAAACTCACAACAGGATCAGGTAAGGGGTTCCAGACATTTACAACGTCGTCTCCGTTCCAACTTAATTATAGTTCATAAAATCATATACCAAAATGTCCTACCTGTTAACGACTACTTCACCTTCAACCACAACAACACATGAGCACGAAATCGATTTAAGCTAAATGTCAACCGCTCCAAACTTGACTGCAAAAAATACGACTTCAGCAACAGAGTAATCAACACCTGGAATGCACTACCTGATTCTATGGTTTTTACTCCTAACCCCAAAACCTTTAACCTTAGACTATCTACAATTGATCTCTCCTCCTTTCTAAGAGGTCTGTAAGGGGCGTGCATAAGCGCACCATTGTGCCTACCGTCCCTGTACTATTGTCTTCTTTTGTTACTTTTTATCATTACTTATCTAATGTTTAATATGTACAAAATTATCACCCTATAATTGTTTGACAAAATAAATAAATAAAATAAATAAAAAAGAATGAATCTATATATAAATTAAATAAACAACGCTATTGCAGAAGTCATATATTCTGGAAATTGAGATTAGAGCGGATTATATTTGGTTTGCATCTATTGATAGCCCTACAGTTAATTGCAGTTGAAATTAAGCTAGTCATTAACAGGTAGGTGGATGATCCTGTGTACTAAACTTAGGTCAGAACGTAGACAACATATTCTAGGTTACTGCAATGATTTTACTACTAATTTACTGCTAATTTCAAGTCTACTGCAATGATTTGAAGTAGGGCTGCTAGGCTTGTATGGAGTTTGGAAACTGCCTTGTAACTACTGTATTCTAAGAGTCGGAGCTCGGTTATGTGATCACTTGCTTCTGAATTTCAGATACTGATTCTGTTTTGAAATGAGAAGGAAGTTACAGAAACTAAGAAAATGGAGTTAGTAGAGGAACTCTTACAGTTTTGGGTCTGTGGGCATCCTTGATATGGGGGGAAAGTGGTTCAAATCTTGGGTCCTTTAGAGCAGTGTTTCCCAACCTTTTTTGAGCCGCAGCACATTATTCACATTTTCAAAATCCTGGGGAACACTGAACCGGGGTGGTGGTGGTGGCTAAAGAAAAGTTTTGACAAAAAAAAAATCTTCCTCCATTTCGCTCTATTTCTCCCTCACTCTTTCTCTCTCTTCCTTCCTTCCTTCCCTTCTTTCTCTTTCTCCATCCCTCTCCCTTTCTTCCTCTCTCTTTTGCTCTCTTTCTCTCTCCCTCCTTCCCTCCCTATATGTCTTTCTCTCTCCCTTGCTCTCTCTGCCTCTCTTGCTATCTCTCTTTCATTCTCTCTCTTTTTCTCTCTCTTGCTATCTCTCTCTCTCTCTCTCTCTCTCTTTCTCTTTCTCTGTCTCTCTTTCTCTCTCTTGCTAGTTCTCTTTCTTTCTCTCTCTTTCTCTCTCTCTGTCTCTCTCTCTCTCTCTCTGCCTCTCTTGCTATGTCTCTCTTGCTCTCTCTCTCTCTCTGCCTCTCTTGCTCTCTCTCTCTTTCTCTCTCTTCCTTTCTTCTCTGCGGAGGCCGGCAAAGGTTTTTCTTATTTTAAATGTTCCGGGTGGCAGGGGGATGCGGAGCCCGCACGCACCCCCTCCCCGACATTCCAAATCCTGCCTCAGCTGTGAGAAGAAAAAAGCGCTCGGTGAAGGGACTGCATGCAAGAGGGGCCGGGCGGGCTTTAGCAGCCTGATGAGGAGGACGAGAAGCCGCTGCAGCCACCCCCAATCCCCCCCTTCCCTGGGTACCTTCCAAAGGCCCCTGGAAAAAGGCAGGAGGTAGCAACGAGGCGCGAGGACAAGCAGGCAGCTTGGCGGAGGGGAAGCGCTGATGGGCTCTCCTCCTTCCCCACCCCCGAGCTTCTCTCCCGCCCTGGCTTTTGCTTTGCCCGCAGATTTCCCCGCAGTTCAAAAGGAGGCAAGAGGTGGCCTGGATGAAATTGCGGGGAAATCATGGGGCGAAGCAAAAGCCAGGGCGGGAGAGAAGCGCGGGGGTGGGGAAGGAGGAGAGCCCGTCAGCGCTTCCCCTCCACCAAGAGGTTATTGCCGCCGCCTCTGCCTCCACTCAGGGAGCCATCGTGGTTGAGCTGAGCGAGAGGAAAAGGCGCGGTGACCACGGTGGCTCCCTGAGTGGAGGCAGAAGCGGTGGCAATAACCTCTGTGCTTTCTACGGCAGCGTGGCTGAGCTGGACGGAGGGCAGCGGCAGCTCCCACTCGAGGAACCCACGGCAACGGGCGACGGCTTGGTGGGAGGCGACGGCGGGAGACACAGGCGGTGGGAGGAGAGGGAACTAGGAAGCGACTGTGAAGCCCAAGACCATCCACAGGACGACACTCAGGCAGGGGCGCCGGCAGCGCCCCGCCCAGCTGGAGCTTCTCGCGGCACACCTGGCCATGTCTCGCGGCACACTACTGTGCCGCGGCACACCGGTTGGGAAACGCTGCTTTAGAGCAGTGTTTCCCAACCTTGGTAACTTGAAGATATTTGGACTTCAACTCCCAGAATTCCCCAGCCAGCACTGCTTTAGAGTGCCTTCCAAACCGTTTTAATTTCAGATCAACTGAAGGTTGCATTGAAGACCTTGCATCACAAAGCCAATCAAAAGAAAAGGCAGAATCCCGGAGTCTTCTAATTAATGTCAATGAATTCTCATTTTAATTTGAAGCTGAAACATTCATGATGGATAACTGGGAGCACGGCTACTAAATGAGATGACAAAATCTTTCCAAGAAATAAAATGTATTGTGATAACCCCAATGTTGCTTATTTTTAATTGTAATTGACAGGGGTAAGGTTTGAATCAAGGGTGTCCCCAACATGCTGCAACGTCCTACTGGTCAATGACTACTTCAGCTTCAACCGCAACAACACAAGAGCACGCAACAGATTCAAACTTAATACGAACCGCTCCAAACTTGACTGTAAAAAATATGATTTCAACAATCGAGTTGTCGAAGCGCGGAACTCATTGCCGGACTCAATTGTGTCAACCCCTAACCCCCAACATTTCTCCCTTAGACTCTCCACAATTGACCTCTCCAGGTTCCTAAGAGGCCAGTAAGGGGCGTACATAAGTGCACTGGTGTGCCTTTCGTCCCCTGTCCAATTGTCTTTCCTTTCTTTCACCTATCATATATATTCTCTTCCTGTCATATATCCTCTCCTCTAAGTTCACTTTTATCCTTATATATATTACCACATGTCTATTTTTCTTCCTATGTATTTGTGTATTGGACAAATGAATGAATAAAATAAATAAATAAGCTTTGTGGATTACTCATGTGGAATATAGTCAATCGGAATTCTTCAGCATGACGTGCACATGCGCAGTACCAAAAAAAAAGCTTTTGCGCATGTACAGAAGCAAAAAAACCAAGATTGCGGCACCTGTGGCATCACCAAGAGAATCGGCTCTGAAATGTGGCAGGAGTGGGTCGCTGGCAGTTCCAGAAACCCTGGCTGCCAAACTGGTTATATAAAACCAGTCTGAACTGGTAGGAATCCACCTCTGGTCTTATGACTATCTATCTATCTATCTATCTATCTATCTATCTATCTATCTATCTATCTATCTATCTATCTATCTATTTTATTAATTAATTAATTAATCAATAAATTAATTAATTAATTAATTAGATTTGTATGCCGCCCCTTTCTGTGGACTCGGGGCGGCTCACAACACAATAAAACAATTCAAAACAAATCTAATAATATACAATTTAAAATTTAAAATAGTTAAAAAAACTCATTTTTAAGCAGAGATACCTACAAACATACCATACATAAATTATATAGGCCCCGGGGGAGATATCTCAATTCCCCCATGCCTGATGACAAAGGTGAGTTTTGAGGAGTTTACGAAAAGCAAGGAGGGTAGGGGCAGTTCTAATCTCTGGGGGGAGCTGGTTCCAGAGAGTCGGGGCCGCCACAGAGAAGGCTCTTCCCCTGGGGCCTGCCAACCGACATTGTTTAGTTGACGGGACCCGGAGAAGGCCCACTCTGTGAGACCTAACTGGTCGCTGGGATGTGTGCGGCAGAAGGCAGTCTCGGAGATATTCTGGTCCGATGCCATGAAGGGCTTTATAGGTCATAACCAACACTTTGAATTGTGCCCGGAAGTTGATCGGCAACCAATGCAGACTGCGGAGTGTTGGTGTGACATGGGCATAGTTGGGAAAGCCCATGATTGCTCTCGCAGCTGCATTCTATAATAAACTGATTTGATTTGATTATTCAAATCAAAGTCCAAGTCCTCGGAGAGGGGCGGCATAAAAGTCCAATTAATAATAAATTAATTCTATTTATCTAATCTTTCTTTCTTTCTTTCTTTCTTTCTTTCCTTCCTTCCTTCCTTTCTTTCTGACAAGATTGAGAAACACTGGTTTATACAGTTTGCTGAGTAACACGGCTGCAATCCAATCCAAACCAGTGGGAGACTTTAACTAACTTCAGTTATATTCTATTGCAGTATTTAGGACCACAGTTCTTCACACATGCCTGTCAAACAAGTGATGCTTGTGCAGTTGGGATTTATTTATTTTTATTTTCATATATATATATATATTTCCACAACAAAGAGAGCAAACTATTCTATTACTGGAAAATCACTACAAATCAAGCCATAGACTGTATCTACTGTCCCCATCACCATCAAGTGCTGAGCAACGCTGGATCATTGGATGCCTTTGATCAGAGCATTTTTGTTCCTCCTCTCCAGCAAATTGAGTTATTTTCATCATTTTCATTATTTCTGTTATTCCAGGTTCAGTCTCTCTTTTGTATTTCAGGAACAAATAAAGAAAAAGAATGGGAAAAATATTACTTGATGAAACTTTTAACAAGCTGGAGTGATTATAGGATTAGAGCCAGGGGTGAACAGCAGGCAGGACGGGGTGGAACGCAGTTCCACTGGCGAAAATGAAGATGCTTACGCAGCTCCAGCTGATCGGCGGCTGTCACTTCCTGGATTACTGGTCTCGGCTAGGCTCTCCTTTTTTTCCCTGCTGCTGCTGCTGCGTCTGCGCTCCTTGCTTTTTTGCTTTTTCCTGGCCTTGGACGAGCTTCCCTCTCTCCTGCCCGACTCCCCTCCAGCCTCCCACAGCCACCTCTCACCCGAGGTACAAGCAGAAGGCGTCGGTGGAAGCGGCGCTGGCAGCATTTATGCTTCTGGCAGCACCCGTTTGCCTATCTACACAGCCTGAGGCGGGGGAGCAGGAAGGGAGAGTGCAGGAAACGTGAAGCAACTTGTCACCCCAGCGAGCGACACTGGTAAGGTTGTAAGTCAAGGACTTAACAGTTCACTTGAGCGATGATGATCGTTCAAAGCCACTCCCAGCCAGCCACATGGCCGGCAAGCCACTCCTACCCAGCCACATGACCATTAAGCCACACCCACAAAATAAACCACACCCACAGTGTGGCAGTAAAAATTTTGGCTGATTAGAGCTAGCTTATGGTCACCAAGATTTACAAAAAGTCTGCCAGAACCTTTTGAGATTAACAATGACTTGAGCAGCATAAAGGATTGCATCGTTCACATGTTTTGGGAATGTTTGATAGTGCAGAAATGTTGGAGAGATGCAAGAGTAAATCAATAAGTGTTAAACATAAATTGGATAATCAAAAAGGAAATGGCAGTATTAGTGAAAAGGAGTGACATGGGAGAATTTAGAGAAATTTAAAAAGCAGCTATAGAAAGTGCGCAAGCGGTAATAGTTTTAGGTTCTCCAGATGCAACAAAATGGACAATTCAAAATTGGTATCAGTACATGGCGGAACACATTCAGTTTGAAATTATGGACATAAAAATGAATATGATTAATGAGAGGCATTAAATGCATGTTACATACCCGACAATCCACCAACGGTTTGGCTGGCACCTAAACTCTGCAAGGAGAAAAAAAAAGTAATATTGGACTATGAATGTCTTTGTAATTCTGTTGTGGCAGTGGATGATTTTGGAACATGTGTTGGCCACACTTTGGCCCAGGGGTGAATGCTCCCAATTTGCTCATTCAATTCAATTCAATTTATTAGATTTGTATGTCGCCCCTCTCCGAAGACTCAGGGCGGCTCGCGACAATGATAAAAACAATATTATAACGGCACAAATCTAATATTAAAAATAACTAAAACCCTATCATAATTAAAACCAGACAACACATACATACGAAACATAAATTATAAGGAGCCTGGGGGAAAGATGTCTCAAATCCCCCATGCCTGGCGGTATAGCAAGACAAGGAGGGTGGGAGTAGTTCTAATCTCCGGGGGGAGTTGATTCCAGAGGGCCGGGGCCACCAGAGAGAAGGCTCTTCCCCGACATTGTTTAGTCGACGGGACCCGGAGAAGGCCAACTCTGTGGGACCTTATCGGTCGCTGGGATTCGTGCGGTAGCAGGCGGTTACGGAGGTACTCTGGTCCGGTGCCATGTAGGGCTTTAAAGGTCATAACCAACACTTTGAATTGTGACCGGAAATTGATCGGCAGCCAATGCAGGCCACCAAGTGTTGTAGATACAGGGGCGAATCTGGGAAGCCCCACGATGGCTCTCGCAGCCACGTTCTGCACGATCTGGAGTTTCTGAACATTTTTCAAAGGTAGCCCCATGTAGAGAGCGTTGCAGTAATCGAACCTCGAGGTGATGAGGGCATGAATGACTGTGAGCAATGACTCCCTGTCCAAATAGGGCTGCAACTGGTGCACCAGGAGAATCTGGGGAAACGCCCTCCTCGCCACAGCCGAAAGATGATGTTCCAATGCCTGTCAGTCATCGAAGAGCCGGTCGCAAAGGCAGCTTGAGGCTCCGTCTACCTGCCCGGATGTCGCCATTTGGGTTCTTTTACCCTCTGCGCATGCGCAAAGCATTTGGTGCAGGCACAGAGGGTAAAAGAACCCAAATGGCAGAGTCCGGGCAGGGGGGCGGAGCCTCATGCTGCCTTCGCAACTGGCTCTCCAACGACCAATAGACATGAGCAAAGCCGGAATCATTTCACCCCTGCGTTGTCCTCTGCAATTTATTCAAGAGGAGTTCTTTCAGGGCCACAGAGGAAGTAGTGGGTTCCTACCGGAACGGTAAAGGATGCCACACCGGTAGTAAAAGTTGAGCTGCACTCGCAGCTTCAAATCTCTGGCGCATGTGCATCCCAGTGTGTTTTTGCTTCTGTGTCTCTGCAGGAAGCCAAATCTTGTGAAGGGATGTGCACACACGAGATTTTGGTTATTTCTTTGCTCCTGCACATGCGCAGAAAACTATGACTACAACCCTTTATCTTAAAAAACAATCGATATCACACAATCATAAGCACACATAACTTTTAATGGTCAGAAGGGGGAGGCGCTGTGCCTGGCGACATAGATAGATCTTAAGGCTCTTAGGGAAGGCGAGGAGAGTGGGGGCAGTTTGACTCTCTGGAGGGAGCTGATTCCAGAGGGTCGGGGCCACCAAAGGGAAAGCCCCACCAGAGGACATTGTCTGGTCAACGGGACCTGGAGAAGGCCAACTCTGTGGGACCTCATTGGCCGCTGGGATTTATGCACCAGAAGGCAGTTTGACTCTCTGGAGGGAGCTGATTCCAGAGGGTCAGGGCCACCACAAGGAAGGCTCTTCCCCTAGGTCCCACCGGGACCTGGAGAAGACCAACTCTGTGGGACCTGATCGGCTGCTGGGATTTATGCACCAGAAGGCAGTCCGGTACGTAATCTGCCCCTGCACAGAGGATATTATTTAATTTTAATGCAAACTTTGAAATATTCCTAAGAGAAACCAAGTTCCTCCATGAATTACTCCTGGAATGTCTGGAAATGCTTCAGGCGACTAAGAAGGATGTTTTTTGTAATAGAGAATATATCTGTGAAATCAGAGATATTAAATACAAATATTGACTTACCTTCTGACTGACCATGGAATAATTGGTTGGCTGGGACTCTGATTCAATGGGAAGGAAAACATGAAGTTATTACAGATGCTTCAGTAATTATATTGCTATCCTGGGCCCCTACAGTTTATACAAATCAAATGGAGGTGGGGAGGCATTTGAAAGCTATAGAGCAGTGTTTCCCAACCTTGGCAACTTGACGATATTTGGACTTCAACTCCCAAAATTCCCCAGCCAGCATCCGCTGGTCAACCTTTTTTTGCTCAGGTGCCAAAAGGGCGTGTACAGCCATACCCATAATGCAATGCCCTCTTCCCTGTGCATGTGTGCACAACATACACACACATACATGCATGTGTGTAGGCCTCACTGAAGCCTCTAGACTTCTGATAGGCCCATTGGGCCGTTTTTCGCCTTGCACAGGATGGAGACAAGACTCGGGAACATGTGGGTGGCAAAAAGTGGGCCCAACGGCCTTACCAGAACCTGATTTCCAAACTTCCAGTAGGCTCACTGGACCATTTTTCACTTTCCCCAGGCGTCAGGTCTCTTTCCTGAGTGCCTTCCGTCCCCTGTCCTATTGCTCTCCTATATCTCCTATACCTTTCTTCTATTCCTATATCTTTTCTTCTATTCTTTCATTGATATGTTCTATTACTATATCTTCTTTTCTATTCTTTCATAGATATATTTTACTATGAGTATCTCCTCTATAACCTTCATCGTGTATTTTACTATGTGTATATAGATATATACCCACTAAAACCCTCATTGTGTATTGGACTAACTAACTAACCAACCAACCAAACAAACAAACAAACAAACAAACAAACAAACAAACAAACAAACAAACAAACAAACAAACAAACAAACAAACAAAGGAGCTGTGATGTTCCTTCAATATACCAGGGTGATCCGACATAAAAAAACATATAGCCCCTCCCTGGTACAGAGCTGGAAGAGATCAGGTCTGATGGCTCAACTGCTAATTCTCTGCCTTACAAGGCAGAGGCTACCAGATCGAATCCCAATAAGGAAGGGTGTAGCTAGCTGATGAGGCCAGAACAAGGCCGAAATGGGACCATCCTAGTCTCCCTTAATTTTAAAAAATTCCAGCTAAAAACATTTTATATATATATGTAGATTGTTCTGAGTTCGGGTTTTGCCCTGTGTAATATTTTGAGTGTCTGTGCGACGTTTTGGTGAAATCACATTCACCATCATCAGGCTGAAGTTATAAGCTTCGTGCTGCTGTAAATATAGTTTGTTTGCAACTGCCATTTGTTCCTTATATATAGTGGTGGGGGTGGAGATTTGGTTTGAATGTAGCAAATCGATTGGGTGGCTATGTTTTAATGATTTGATTGGTTGGTGGAATCACATTTAGTTGAAGGATTGACATGGTGATGATTATGATATGGTTTTTTTTGTTTAAGGCTGGTTTCCAAATCTCTGGTAGGCGGTACGTGTCATCTCGTTTGTTCATGCTGAGGGGGTGTTTTTCTATCTCTATGGCCTCCATGATTATTCTTTTGTATACGTTTTCTGTTTTGGAAAGTAATTTAGTTTTTTCAAAGTCAATTTCATGCCCTGTTTTTATAATGTGCTGGATATATACCCACTAAAACTCTCATTGTGTATTGGACAAAATAAATAAATAAAATAAATAAATAAAAACATAGAATAGTAGAGTTGGAAGGGACCTTGGAGGTTTTCTAGTCCAAAGGGTATTGGCAAATGACGCATAAAGATTGACACGCGTTCTACCATATCATCACATAAATTGCCTCCCCGATGTCACAATTCACTACAGCTCAGTGTGGCTCATTATCGCGCACATGTCATCGCCTGCTCCTTTTCGCCACATGTGCATCCATAGATCACATCTAAATCCCTCACCCTCTTTGCTGCACAATTCTTAGTGGGAATTTTAACCTCTCTGTGGCTGCTGGATTTATTTTTAAGGGGTCAGTTATGGGAAAGGAAAATAAAACAACTCAAATACCGTACTTTGGCCCTGCCTCCTGTGTTCATACGTTGGTAACTCGGCATATCCTTTTGCTGTAGGGGGAAGAAAGATAGAAAGGATGCATGTTCAGGTGGACCAAGAACATGAAAGAAAGAAACAGCAGAAAAGAATAAAAAAACTATTTCATCTCGTTTGACCCCCCCACTGACTCCATTCATGCCCTAAAAGGGAAGGAAAAGTTAATTTTTTTACGAACTTAATTCATTCCATATAAAAGTTTGTCAGAAGAAGCATTTTTTCCCATAGGAATCAATGGAAGAGCAAATAATGCATGCGGTGGGGGAAACCACAGGGAGGGTGGAGGCCCTGTTTCCTCCCAGGAGATTCCTAGAGAATCTCCACAGACTCGGGGCGGCTAACAACAATAAACACAGCATGTACAATCCAGTTAATAAAACAACTAAAAACCCTTATTATAAAACCAAACATACACACAAACATACCATGCATAA
Organism: Erythrolamprus reginae; assembly: GCF_031021105.1. Taxonomy (NCBI): domain Eukaryota; kingdom Metazoa; phylum Chordata; class Lepidosauria; order Squamata; family Dipsadidae; genus Erythrolamprus; species Erythrolamprus reginae. Next base: position 8,957,361 of record NC_091960.1, read on the forward strand.
CTTGTAATGGCCTAGGGGGAAGGAATATCTTAACTCCCCCATGCCTGGCGGCATAAGTGAGTCTTGAGTAGTTTACGAAAGACAGGGAGGGTGGGGGCAGTTCTAATCTCCGGGGGGAGTTGGTTCCAGAGGGCCAGGGCCGCCACAGAGAAGGCTCTTCCCCTGGGGCCCACCAAACAACATTGTTTAGTCAACAGGACCCAGAGAAGGCCAACTCTGTGGGACCTTATTGGTCGCTAGGATTTGTGCGGTAGCAGGCGGTTCCAGAGGTAATCTGGTCCAATTAAATATATAGAGATATTTATATAATGACTTACAGTCAACATCCTCATCAACATGTCGTTTAGGTTGTTAGCACTTCGTTGCTGCAAGAAGGAAAACAACAGTGAGCCTGGATTGTGGATTTTTTTGTAATTCTATTCTGTTACTTCATGTTTTTGACATATGTGAAGGCCTGAGCAACTGCATTTTATCCAAATCTGCTCTGCTTCTGCTCTGGCAATCTCTCACTACTCACCAGAGCTTACAAAACTTTCGCCAGACCCATCCTCGAATACAACTCATCTGTTTGGAACCCATATCGCATCTCAGACATTAACACCCTTGAAAATGTCCAAAGATACTTCACCAGAAGAGCCCTTCACTCCTCCACTTGAAACAGAATACCCTATGAGACTAGACTTTCAACCCTGGGTCCAGAAAGCTTAGAACTAAGATGCCTTAAACATGATCTAAGTATTGCCCACAAGATCATATGCTGCAATGTCCTGCCTGTCAGCGACTACTTCAGCTTCAACCACAACAATACAAGAGTTCACAACAGATTTAAACTTAATATTAACCGCTCCAAACTTGACTGTAAAAAATATGACTTCAGTAATCGAGTTGTTGAAACGTGGAACTCATTACCGGACTCCATAGTGTCATCCCCAAACCCCCAACCTGTGCCTTGTGTGTACCGGAAAATCCCTTTGACATTTAAAAAGGGAGCTGTTTCTGTTTTTCTGTTTATAAAAACTTTTGGGTTTTCCTTTTATCGTGTGTTGTGTGTCTTCCTGGACTAATTACCCTGTAATTACGGGCGGTTGAGACACGCCAGCAGAACAATACGGATGCTACCAACTTTGGTATCGCATCTATCAATTCCTTCATTCTCCAAATGAGAAACATGTATTCTATCACACAACACAGAGTTTACACAGCATATGTAATAAACTGCTTTGAGAAACTTAGCTTCTTCTGTTTTCAATATTCTTCCACATTCAGTCAACTAGAGTTTGCACAGAGAAATGTGCTTGCTTTACCTTTAGGCTTGTATTGGAGTTATGCCTGAAATCATGCTTGCTTGCTTGCTTGCTTGCTTGCTTGCTTGCTTGCTTGCTTGCTTGCTTGCTTGCTTGCTTGCTTGCTTGCTTGCTTGCTTGCTTGCTTGCTTGCTTGCTTGCTTGCTTGCTTGCTTGCTTGCTTGCTTGCTTGCTTGCTTGCTTGCTTGCTTGCTTGCTTGCTTGCTTGCTTGCTTGCTTGCTTGCTTGCTTGCTTGCTTGCTTGCTTTATTCATTCATTCATTCATTCATTCATTCATTCATTCATTCATTCATTCATTCATTCATTCATTGGATTTGTATCCCGCCCCTCTCCGCAGACTCGGGGCGGCTAACAACAATGATAAAAAAAACATGTAACAATCCAATTTAATAAAACAACTAAAAACCCTTATTATAAAAACCAAACATACACACAAACATACCATGCATAACTTGTAATGGCCTAGGGGGAAGGAATATCTTAACTCCCCCATGCCTGGCGACAAAGGTGGGTCTTGAGTAATTTGCGAAAGACAAGGAGGGTGGGGGCCGTTCTAATCTCTGGGGGGAGTTGATTCCAGAGGGCCGGGGCCACCACAGAGAAGGCTCTTCCCCTGAGGCCCGCCAAACAACATTGTTTGGTCAAAGGGACCTGGAGAAGGCCAACTCTGTGGGACCTTATCGGCCGCTGGGATTCGTGTGGTAGAAGGCGGTTCTGGATGTATTCTGGCCCAATGCCATGTAAGGCTTTAAAGGTCATTACCAACACTTTGAATTGTGACCGGAAACCGATCGGCAGCCAGTGCAGGCCACAGAGTGTTGTAGAAATGTGGGCGAATCTAGGAAGCCCCACAATGGCTCTCACGGCTGCATTCTGCACGATCTGAAGTTTCTGAACACTTTTCAAAGGTAGCCCCATTAGCTCAGGGATGTCAAATTCAATTTTGTTGAGGGCCACATCATGGATGTAATTGACCTCAGGGAGAGGGGCAGGGCTGACTGGGTGGGCAATGCTACCTTGATTCCACTCGCAAAACTGCTGACCTGTTTCTTCTTTCATTCAAATGGAAGAATATAAAAGAAGGGAATGGCAGAAAATCAACAAAGCTACTTACTTTTGTTCCAGGACTAAAATTACTGTTTGTGCTCTGAAAACGAAACAAACGGTAACCATTCTACTCTGATATGATAGCATCCATGACTTCTCCAACCACATCATCACTTCATATCACTTATTCATTAATCCCCAAGGGGAAAACATGTTGTGGTTAGCTCTGGCCCAGCTCCTGCCCCAAGGACTGTGGATGTGGGGGAGACATCCACATGCTGCAGGCCTGTTTTGCCCCTGGTGGAATCTGATGATGAAGGCTCCTCTGACCAAGAAGACATGAGTGACAGGGAGGAGGAGAGTGTGGCAGACAGCTCAGAAGGAGATCAATTATCTAGCTCCTCCTTGGATTCAGAACAAGAGTTAATGATACAGCCACGCATGCGGAGACCGATGCATAGGCAACAACAACTGAGAGATCATTATCAAAGAAAATGAGGCCACCTGTGGTTGGGTGGGGCTGTGGTCATTAGTGAGGCTGCTATAAAGAGCAGCCTGTGGGTTTGGCCATTGTGGAGGATTATCTGATCGTTGTGTTTCATGCCTGCTTTGCTGACTTTGATCTTTGTGTGCTGATTTTTCCCTGCTTTGAAACTAACCCAGAGCAAAGTGTGTTTCACTTTGTGAAAGAAGAAGGACTGTGAATTGCCTCACAGCTGCAAGCTAAGTATCTCAGAACTGATAACATCCTAAGATAAAATACAGAAAATAGTATAAGGGCAGACTAGATGGACCATGAGGTCTTTTTCTGCCATCAGACTTCTATGTTTCTACGTTTCTATGAGATGAGGGCGTAGGTGAAAATGAGTTAGACATTAGCATGGGAAGCAGTTCTTCTTCACAGAATGGGAGTGGGGGACTGACATTCCCTGGATCGATGTGAGATTTAGGAGATTCCCAAACAGAAAGGAGGAGATGTTTGGGGAAAAGTTTTGAATCTGCAATTTTGAACTGTGTAAATCAATCAATGCATCACATCCTAAAAAGTATTAAAGACGCTTTTGTTCAAACTGCATGTTGAAATATGGACGTGTGTCATCGCTTCCGAGAAGTAAGCTTTTGATATCTTATGATAAACTGTGCAAAATTAGATTTAACATGACTCAGAGATAAGCAGCTGAGAAGGAGTCTTTCCTCTGCTCATTAGAAATAATTTATAGCTTTGTAAACTCAGTCTGTGAGACTGGAATGTGCTTTAGCAAACAGCATTGTAACCGTGAGGATCTTTCCAGTGTGGAAGAGAAATAAAGACTTATTAGTTTGAAAATGAAAGCCTTGAAAAGAGAGTTTTTTGGAGTCGCTTCAGCTTGAACAGAACAACATATAATAAGAATCTCAGCCTGGATTGTGGATCACATTATAATTTTGTTCTGAGAGTTTGTGTTTTTGACACATGTGGGGGCCTGAACCATTGCAATGTATACAAGTAAAATATGTTTCTTTAAAGGCAACAGAGACTATCATGCTAAATTAATTTAATCTGATTTGTACAATTTTGACACCAATCAACTCTAGCAATCAAACCAACCGCAGGCCAAATATTTTAGATCTTCATTTTGGGATTATGTTTGGGGCACACTGGAGGTGTGTTGGGAACAGGAGGAAGAACGATAAAAGAGGTGCTTTTTCAGAGGGAAGAAGAAATGTAAAAGAAGGGAATTGCAGGAAATAAACAAAAGACACTTACCCTCATTCCAGGAGGAACAACACTGTTGAAGTTCTGAAAGGGAAAGAAAAGTGAACTATTCGAATCTGATGAAATAACACCCAGAACTTTTTCCAAGCAAATACCATTCTTGCTACCTTACCGAAAAATTCCAGCCTTTTCCGAAACATTTAGTTTTTCATAAAAACTGGAGTTACAGACACCAAAAAGAGACATGTGTTAAACTAATAGTCTTGAACAATCCAGGATTATTGGTTTAGGAGGAGGAAGACCGCCTACTGCCGCACGAATCCCAGCGACCAATTAGGTCCCACAGAGTGGGCCTTCTCCGGGTCCCGTCAACTAAACAATGACGGTTGGCGGGCCCCAGGGGAAGAGCCTTCTCTGTGGCGGCACCGACTCTCTGGAACCAACTCCCCCCAGAGATTAGAACTGCCCCTACTCTCCCTGCCTTCCATAAACTCCTTAAAACCCACCTCTGCCGTCAGGCATGGGGGAACTGAAACACCTCCCCCGGGCATGTTTAATTTATGCATGGTATGTTTGTGTGTGCGTCTGTTAGTTTATGGGGTTCTTTTAAAGCTTGTATAAATTTTAAAGTTTTCTGATTATTTATGATTTGTTCTATTCTGTTGTGAGCCGCCCCGAGTCTTCAGAGAGGGGCGGCATACAAATCTAAATAATAAATAAATAAATAATAAGACATGGTATTTCCCAACTATAGAACTATAGGCAGTTCCATTTGGCTCTCTTACAGAAAGACATCTTTATAAAATATTACTAAATTTATTCTTTTGAATAGTCTGGCACAATGGGAAGAAAAGAATGGGGGGGGGATTCCTTCTTAATTTAAATATTATTAATAGAATAGAATATAATTCTTTATTGCCCAAGTGTGATTGGACACACAAGGAATTTTTCTTGGTGCATAAGCTCTCAAAGTACGTAAAAGAAAATATAGATTTCTCAAGAAACATGGACTACAACACTTAATGATTGTCATAGGAGTCAAATAAGCAATGAAGAAACAATCAATATTAATAAAATCTTAGGATGCAAGCAACAAGTTACAGTCATACAGTCCTAAGTGGGAGGAAAAGGGTGATAGGAATGATGAGAAAAAAAATAGTAGAAATAGAAGTGCAGACTTAGTAAAAAGTTTGACGTGTTGAGGGAATTATTTGTTTAGTAGAGTGATGGCATTCAGGGAAAAACTGTTTTTGTATTTAAATTTAAATTTAAATAGCAAGAGCCAGACTCTGAAAATGCTTTTTGGAGCAGGGATAAAAGAAATAAAAGGATTTTTTTTTAAGGCAGCAGAAGAATACAAAAGAAGAGAAGGGCAAACAATAAATAAAAGCTACTTACCTTCGTTCTTGTATTACTATTACCATTCAAGGCCTGAAATGGAACCAATAGGGAATTACTCAGTTCTGAAATCATAATAAATGAGGCAGTTCTACTCAAGGACAAATGCCTGCACCTGCCTGGAGGCTGCATCCAGTTGAATGTGAAGAGGTACCGTATTTGTTGAAGTATAAGACACACCTTTTTCCTCCTTAAAAGAGGCTGATAATTTGGGTGCCTCTTATACTCTGAATGTAGCTCTTTTTTATTTTCATCCCTAACCAGCTGCTAACGATCTTCCCAGCTCTTATCTTGCAGGCTTTCATTTAAATAAAATAAAATAAAATAAAATAAAATAAAATAAAATAAAATAAAATAAAATAAAATAAAATAAAATAAAATAAAATAAAATAAAATAAAATAAAATAAAATGAAATGAAATGAAATGAAATGAAATGAAATGAAATGAAATGAAATGAAATAAAATTAAAAAAGTAAAGTAAAGTAATGTAAAGTAAAGTAAAGTAAAGTAAAATAAAATAAAATAAAATAAAATAAAATAAAATAAAATAAAATAAAATAAAATAAAATAAAATATTAAATAAACCCTCCTCTGCCCCACCCCGACCTTAAGGACAAACACAGACACATCCTCTTATTCAGCCCTCAATGAAATCGAGTTTGACACCCCTGCTCTAGGGATTGAACAGAAATCACTCTTAGCTCAATTTTTAAGTTTTCTCTGTTTTCTCCAAGCATCTTTTATACCAACCTTCTCACAGATTGTGTTCATGGCTATCTGCAAAGTCATCCTTTAAACATTTCTAAACATATGCGAATTCCTACTAGAATTGTTACTCAAATATTGGGAGATGCTTTGGGGGAGTGAATCTCTAGGTGGTGGCTATAGTTATGTACACAAGGAATAATAGAGACAAGGAAATGAGAAAATCAATATATATAATGACTTACATTTAACAGCATCAGGTATGGATCCTCTGTTTGGCTACTGCCAGTTTTCTATGAGATAGAGAACAACAGTCATCTGGGATTGTGAATCTATTTGTAATTCTGTTCTGATTGTGTTTTTGATACAAGTAAAATGCGTTCCTTTAAAGGCAACAGAGAATATTATACTAACTTAATTAAATCTGATTTGTTCAATGTTGACACCAGCCAACTCTGATGATGTTTGTCCATCATGTTCCAGGAGGACCTTGACATCTAATGGGTTGTGGGCTGTACGCGATGTGTCTGCAACTTACTGGTAAGACCTATACGGGCACGAAATGTTCTGCCACATGTTGGGCAGACATGTTTATTGTTTATGTTTATTTAGATTTGTATGCCGCCCCTCTCCGCAGACTCGGGGCGGCTCACAACAAAGTGAAAAACAATTTACAACAAATCTAAATTTCTACTAAAAACATTTAAAAAACCCCATTTTCTAAACACACATACATACACACATACCATTTATAAATTGTATATGCCCGGGGGAGATGTCTTAGTTCCCCCATGCCTGACGACACAGGTGGGTCTTAAGGGCACCATTTTTTTTTTCACAGAATTTTTTTTATTTTCTCACCAATCACAGTACAATGTAAAGTACCAACAACATCAAATTGTTTAAATGCACCAATAATTCAATTTTAAAAATTATGGTATACAAAACCTTTTTCTGGTTGTACATATTTTAACAGCCGCCAGGATAGTTTACGCACAAAATTGGAAAGGGGACGATATCCCCCAAAAAGAGGATGTAGTTAAAAAAAATTTGGATTGTGCAGAGATGGATATGATGACAAGAAGGCTGAATGATCAAGAAGAATCTGGTTTTTATATTATTTGGGATAAAGTTTATACATGGATAGATAAGAATAAAGTTGAAAATAAGGTAATGAGAACTGTATGAATATAATCAAATGTTATTGAAACTTTTTGTTGTTGCTATTGTTGGTTTTTCTTTTTTTTTATCAATTTAACTTTATGTTTATTAGAATATGCAAACAAAATTCTTATTTTCAATTAGAATATTAGTTTGACTTAAAGATTTAAGATTTTAAAGAGGGGTAATTGTAACCCCTACTGTGTGTGTTTAAATGTTTGTAAGTCTGTATGTCTTTTTACTGAAAATCAATAAAGTTTTTGAAAAAAAAATTAAAAAAAAATTATGGTATACAAATCCAATGCTACCTCCTTTACTTTTGACATCTGGATAATAAATAGCTGCTCAGATTTCTTATATTGTATTAATATGCTATTTGCTAATAGCTGATCCAAATTTTAACTGCCTCAAGTTAATTAGGCTGTAGTATTCCAAATTGCTCCACCTCTCTTCCATTTCAATTTTCATATATATGTACAGTATTAACCTTTTTTATTAGTAAATGCTGGTGATTATGTTTGGGGCCCCATGGAGATGTGTTGGGAACAGGAGGAAGAATGATAAAAGAGGTGCTTTTTCAGAGGGAAGAAGAAATGTAAAAGAAGGGAATGGCAGGAAATAAACAAAAGACACTTACCCTCATTCCAGGAGGAACAACACTGTTGAAGTTCTGAAAGGGAAAGAAAAGTGAAGTATTCGAATCTAATGAAATAACACCCAGAACTTTTTCCAAGCAGATACCATTCTTATTATCTTACAGAAAAATTCCTCCTTTCTCCAAAACATTTACAGACATCCAAAAGAGACGTGTGTTAAACTAATACAGTGATACCTCATCTTACAAATGCCTCGTCATACAAACTTTTCGAGATACAAACCCGGGGTTTAAGATTTTTTTGCCTCTTCTTACAAACTATTTTCACCTTACAAACTCACCGTCGCCGCTGGGATGCCCCGCCTCCGGACTTCCATTGCCAGAGAAGCACCCGTTTTTGCGCTGCTGGGATTCCCCTGAGGCTCCTCTCCATGGGGAACCCCACCTCTGGACTTCCGTTGCCAGCGAAGCACTTGTTTTTGCGATGCTGGGATTCCCCTGCAGCATTGCAAAAACACAGAAGTCCAGAGGTGGGGTTTCCCATGGAGGGGAACCTCAGGGGAATCCCAGCAGTGCAAAAACGGGCGCTTTGGCTGGCAAAAGGGGTGAATTTTGGGCTTGCACGCATTAATCGCTTTTCCATTGATTCCTATGGGAAACATTGTTTCGTCTTACAAACTTTTCACTTTAAGAACCTCATCCCGGAACCAATTAAGTTTGTAAGACAAGGTATCACTGTAGTTTTGAACAATCTGGGACGATTGGTTTAGGAGGTAGAGGGATAAAAGAGGTGGTTTTCCACATGGAAAACAAATGTAAAAGAATAATTTACAAAAAACTTAAACAAAAACCACTTACCGTCATTCCCGAATGACCACTGCTAAACAAGTTCTGAAAGGGGAAAAAAAGTTCATCCTTCTACTCTGATGAAATCATACCTAGAGATTCTCTAACTATCACTATAATCCTTGGCATCTTATAGAAATAATTCCTTCCTTCCCAAATATGCCCATGTCACACCAACACTCCGCAGTCTGCATTGGTTGCCGATCAGTTTCCGGTCACAATTCAAAGGGTTGGTTATGACCTATAAAGCCAGGATTGTTAGTCTATTTTCGTAGGGTATTCTGTTTCGAGTGGAGGAGTGAAGGGCTCTTCTGGTGAAATATCTTTGGACATTTTCAAGGGTGTTGATATTCGAGATGTGGTTTGGCTTCCAGACAGATGAGCTGTATTCAAGGATGGGTCTGGCAAAAGTTTTGTAGGCTCTTGTGAGTAGTGTGAGATTGCCGGAGCAGTCCGCTACTGGTTCTCCAGAACCTGCTGAATTTCACCCCTATCTAGGTCTCTCTAACTTACACTGTTTCATGCTCTGAGTCTATGCTTGTATTGGGTACATGCTTCAGCTGTCATGGCCAACTGAAACTGTGACAAAGAGACCAACACTGAGCTGTCCATTCCAGATAATAACTGAAAAACCTAAATTCAGTCTCTTAGAAACATAGAAACACAGAAGACTGACGGCAGAAAAAGACCTCATGGTCCATCTAGTCTGCCCTTATACTATTTCCTGTATTTTATCTTAGGATGGATCTATGTTTATCCCAGGCAAGAAAAAGGGAAAAAGCTAGAATCACTTCTACTTTGATGAAATTACCATCGCAAACATTAGCCAAACTTGGGTGATGATGGATCAATTTGTAAGGGATCAGCTACTTCAAAGAAATGTACTACTTACTCACTACTTACTAGAGCCTACAAAACCTATGCCAGACCCATTCTCGAATACAGCTCATCTGTCTGGAACCCACACCACATCTCAGACATCAACACTCTCGAAAACGTCCAAAGGTACCGTACTTCACCAGAAGAGCCCTTCACTCCGCCACTCGTAACAGAATACCTTACGAAAATAGACTAATATCCTGGATCTTGAAAGCTTAGAACTGCGACGCCTAAAACACGATCTAAGTATTGCCCACAAGATCATATGCTGCAACGTCCTTCTGGTCAATGACTACTTCAGCTTGAACAGCAACAACACAAGAGCACGCAACAGATTCAAACTTAACATCAACCGCTCCAAACTTGACTGTAAAAAATATGAGTTTAACAATCAAGTTGTCGAAGCGTGGAACTCATTGCCAGACTCAATGGTGTCAGCCCCCAGCCCCAAACATTTCTCCCTAAGACTCTCCACGATTGACCTCTCCAAGTTCCTTAGAGGCCAGTAAGGGGCGTACATAAGTGCACTGATGTGCCTATCGTCCCCTGTCCAATCTTCTTTCCTTATCTCATATCTCATACATTTTCTCTCCTTTCCTCCAACCTCTCTTCTTTCTTACTTTCTATCATTATATATATTACTTAATGTCTATTCTCCTTCATATGTATTCTATATTGGACAAAGAATAAATAAAATAAAATAAAAATAAATAAAATAAAATAAATAAAATGTAAAAAGAGGACAAATGTCTAGCTTTACCCCCTGTAATTATGCATTGCTGACACTCGAGGGAGGTGTGTATGTGTTTATTTCTCTCTCTCTTTCTGTATGTTTTCTGTTTGTGTGTGGGAGGAAAAGAAGGAAAAAAAGGGATGCTTGCTTAGATTGAAGAAGAATGTGAAAGAAAGGAATGGCAGAAAAGAAACAAAAGCTACTGACCCCCATTCCACCTTCAGCAGTAGAGTCTGAACTCTGAAAGAGAAACAAAAAGGTTTATCAAAAGGTTCCATCAAGATTTCTCTTTTTTGCTATCCAGCTCAATTTTCCACTCAAACTTCACCAGTAGATCTATTTTTGATGACGATGGTGGTGACGATAATGATGATGATGATATCCATTATGTCATGACTAGTGTTGGGCGAACCCAACGAAGTTCGGGTTCAGCGAACTCAGCCGAACTTTGCCGTGAAGTTCGGGTGAGTTCGCCAAACCCAAACCCGAACTTTTGCTTGCAGCAAGCCGCTGCGGCGTCCTTTTCTGTAAAAATAACCAAGATGTTCGGCCGAAACCAAACCCGAACTTTACCCGAAATTTTAAAAAAGTTTGGGTTCGGGTTTGGCATGCCGAACACTACAAAGTTCGGCACGAACCTGAACTTTGCAAGTTTGGTTTGCCCAACACTAGTCATGAACACTGCAAAGCGCCGCTGCCTGGGAGGAGAGTGGGGAATCCCATTGTGGGATTTCCCATCTCCTTTTGCTTGCGGCGCTGCAAGCAAAAGGAGGTGGGGAAACCCACAATGGGATTCCGGGGGCGGGGCTTTGACGTCATGGAGGCTACTTCCTGGCCGGACGAAACGGGGAGGAAGGAGTCTCCGTGACATCAAAGCCCCGCCCCCAGAATCCCATCATGGGATTCCCCACCTCCTTTTTCTTGCAGCGCCACTTCGCCATCCTTTTCCGTAAAAATAAAAGCAATAAAAGGAAGCAAAATTATTTTTACAGAAAAGGACGGCGCAGCAGCACTGCTGCTGTTCGGGTTCAGGTTTGGCGAACTCACCCGAACTTCACAGCAAAGTTCAGGTGAGTTCGCCAAACCCGAACTTCGTTGGGTTCACCCAACACTAGTCATGACCAGCTCTAGGGACAATTCTAGGGACTATGTCTCTCCATGTCTTCCAATCTTAACCCTCCTGCTCTGTTTAAGAAAAGTAACAAATCTTCTGTTCCCGGGTCACCCTGACCCGGACCGAAAACTCTTCATTTGCAGTGCTTATGTTTGGTCAATTTGAATACTTTTTTCACTTGGAAAGTAGTCTGAACATTTCTGCACACAATGATATGAAAATTGAACTGAAGAAATTAATCCTTATTGGTTTATTTTGCACATAAATATGCCTCCCCCCCCCGTTTTTGTGAATTTTCTTTAGGTTTATTGATAATTATGCCTGAAAAATACATTCTATTTTACTAAAGTTGGTATGGGATTGGTAGCTTGAACATTTCTGAACATAATGATATGAAAATTGAACTGGAAAAATTGATGCATATTGGTTTATTTTGTTGATGAAATGCACGCCCCCCATTTTTTAAAAATAGTCTTCACTTTATGGATAGTTTTGCTAGCAAAATACATTCTATTTTACTAAAGTTGGTGTGGGATTGGTAGCTTGAACATTTCTGAACATAATGATATGAAAATTGAACTGGAAAAATTGATGCATATTGGTTTATTTTGCACATAAATGTATGCCTCCCCCCGTGTTCAATTATTTCAATTTATATAAAAATTATGCTGTTAATTTCAAACTTACATACTTTTTTTTAGTAAAATGGATTTGTTTCATAAAATTAGTTCTCTGGCTACAATGTGGTTGATTTTCAAAAGGATATTCCAAATATTTCTAGACAAATATGTATAAACAGTGACAATAATGGCACATAGCAAGGCCGGAGGGTGGGGGGTGGCCCATTTGTGGCAAAAATAAACCAATAAGAACCATTTTTTTCAGTTCATTTATATTTTTCTTATATTCAGAAATGTTCAATTTAGTATATCAAACCTTTTGGGGGAAAATTCCTTAGGGATTTGTAGCCTTAAAAAATAGAAATTGACACGAAATTAAAAAAGGATGGGGGGAGGGGCTTTTTGATCAAAATAAAAATATAAGTCTCAATTTTTCCAGTTCAATTTTCATATCATTATGTTCATAAATGTTCAAACTAGTTTTCCAGTTGAAAAAGTTTTCAAAAAGATCAAATTCAAGTACCTAAAAAAAATATTTTTGGTCCGGTCATATACGAACAGAAACAGACTCGAAGTTATGATTTTTTTTTTGCCCAGAAAACAATTAGCCACCGCCCCAAAAATATTTTTTGATGATCAGCATTGTTAAATTGAGTAAATGAATGCATAAGATTTTAAACAATATTTCGGATTTGGAGCATAAAAAAATAAAAAGTGAAAATGGTTGCAAGCAGCCGGGGGGGGGGGGGAGGCCTTATTTCTGATATTAAAAAACCAATAAGAATCATTTTTTTTCAGTTCCTTTATATTTTTCTTATATTCAGAAATGTTCAAGCTACCAATCCCACACCAACTTTAGTAAAATAGAATGCATTTTGCAAGCAAAACTATCCATAAATTGAAAAAAAATTCACAAAAACGGGGGGGGGGGGGCGTGCATTATATCCGCAAAATAAACCAATAAGATTTACTTTTTTCATTTCAATTTTCATATCATTGTGTGCAGAAATGTTCAGACTACTTTCCAAGTGAAAAAAGCTTTCAAAAAGACCAAACATAAGCACTGTAAATGAAGAGTTTTCGGTCCGGGTCAGGGTGACCCGGGAACAGAAGTTTTTTAACTTTTTTTGCCCAGCAATAATTAAGCCCCCCACCCCCCAAAAAAAATTCTCATAGAGAGAACCCCTGAAATGATGGAAAGTCATGAAATTTCAAGTTTCAGATATGCAGGGAAAATTTTTTACAGGGACTCAAACTTGGCTTCGGGTCGCATACGACCCGAACAGAACAGCAGGGTTAAACTACTTCTTTGAGTGGTTTGCAGAACAGATAGAGGGAAGCTCCACCAACCACTCCATATTTGGCCATTTTCTTTTTTTAACCCTCTGCTCACGTGCAAGGCCTTCTGATCACATGCCTCTGAACTGGTAGGGAAGGTAAGTAGTTTTCACCGCTGAAATATTCCTAATAATATTGAGATTGGTACTGGAATTCCTCCTAGAATTTTGGCAGATACCTTAGAATGAGTCTGGAGAGAGCAGTTATACTTATGTAAACCATGAACAGAGATAACTTAAGGAAATGGGAGAAATTAAAAGTGTATTGACTTACCCTGCTGTTACCTGGCCGTCTACGACCCTTCCTACGGCCACCAGATTTCTGCAAAAAGGAGAAAAAACATATGTCATCTTGGGATTATGTAATAATGTTGTCACGTTTCCAGGATATGGGTGGGGCCGTTCTGATGAATTCATTCTTGTGATGAAATTGCCATCACTAACATTAGCCAAACTTGGTTGATGGATCAATTTCTAAGGGATCGGTTACTTGAAAGAAATATAAAAGTAGGACAAAGTCCTTGGAGAGGGGTGGCATACAAGAGGGTCTAGTCCTCGGAGAGAGGTGGCATACAAGAGGGACGAGTCCTCGGAGAGGGGCGGCATACAAATCCAATTAATGAATAAAATAAATAAATGCCCAGCTCTACCTCCTGTATTTATGCATTGCTGATACTGGGGGGAGGTGTGTGTATATGTGTGTGTTTCTGTTTGTGTGTAGAAGGAAAAGAGGAGAAAAAGGGATGCTTGTTCAGACTGAAGAAGAATATGAAATAAAAGGAATGGCAGAAAATAAATGAAAGCTACTGACCTTCTTTTTACCTGCAATGGTAGTGTTTGAGCCCTGAAACAGAAAAAAAAATATTAAAAGGTTTATCATCATATAGAACACCAAGGATGTCTCCAACTTTGCCAACATTACCATCTTCAGTATGTAAGATGGCAGTATCAAATGCATCATTAGTCTGATTCCCAACACCCCCAAAAGAGACTAAACCATATTCAGATTTGTCTTCCTATCAAGATTTCTCCTACACGATTTGCTATTCATCTGGATTCTTCACTCAACTTCACTGGTAGATGTATTTTTGATGATGAAGGTGACAATGATGACATTGATGATGATAACCATTATGTCATGACTAACTCTTGACTCATCCCCAAACCCCCAACACTTTATCCTTAGATTATCTACGGTTGACCTATCCAGATTCCTAAGAGATCAGTAAGGGGCAAGTACAAGTATACTAGAGTGCCTTCCGTCCCCTGTCCTATTGCTCTCCTATAGCTTCTATACCTTTCTTCTATTCCTATATCTCTTCTATTCTTTCATTGATATGTTCTACTACTATACCTTCTTTTCTATTATTTCTTAGATATATTTTACTATGAGTATCTCCTCTATAACCTTCATCATGTATTTTACTATGTGTATATAGATATATACCCACTAAAACCCTCATTGTGTATTGGACAAAATAAATAAATAAAAATAAATAAATTCTAGGGACTATTTGTCTCCATGTCTTCCAATCTTAAACTATTTCTTTTAGTTGTTTCATGCCTTGGCTGGTAGATCTGTTTTTAGGAAGTCATTGATTGGAAATGTGAGTAAAAATGAGATAAACTTTGTAATTATATTCTGGGGAATCTATAAGAGGTACATTTGTTGAAGGTGGAAGAAATGTAAGATGTAAGAACAATATAAAGGAATCTTAAAAAATTACCATAAGCTATTTACCATCATTCTATGACCACCATCACGATTCATAATGGCAGTCATAGGCCCCAAAAGGGACCAAAATTGAATCAACCATTACTCCTGCAACCATGTCATTACTCCCATCTTTTGTATCTCATCTGTGAATTCAATCATTCTCCAAATAAAATATGTGTGTTTTCTAACATAACACATACTGAAGGAACCAAAAAGAAGCACCGAAAATGTTTGGAGAGATTTTTCTTTAACCATCCTGACATCAAAGCAATATCAGATAATGAAAGTATATTGACTTACTGCTTGGTTAGTTGGCAAATGGCTACCAGCATTGCTGGGACTTGATTTCTGCAAGGACAGGAAAAATGTTATCTTGGATTATAGATGCCTTTTTATGGTACATATGGGCCATCCTTATCATGGAAAGCTGTTTTCTGATTCAGTTTTGTGTCATCTCTGCCTTCTCTCTCTCTCTCTCCATCAAATATCAGGAGAATGAGTCACAAGAAGTAGATTCTGGTTAGTATGCAAGGAATAATAGGGAAGATAGCAAAATGATGTCAGATAATAAAAGCAAGCTGACTTTCTACTTGGTGAGTCCAAATCAGATGTGGATTAGAAATGGGTGAGAAGTGAATTAAAAATGTAAAGGGAAAAGGGGAAAAAATCTTTAAATTATGGAATAGTTTGTTATAGCCATTGCATTGTTCACCATCTTGGATTCCGTTTTAAGAAGAGGACATATCAGGAGATGTTTTGGGAGAGTCTCAAGAGGCTGACTTTGGTTAAGTATTGCCCACAGGATCATATGCTACAACGTCCTACCGGTCAATAACTACTTCAGCTTCAACCGCAACAACACAAGAGCACGCAACAGATTCAAACTTAATACAAACTGCTCCAAACGTGACTGTAAAAAATATGATTTCAACAATCAAGTTATCGAAGCGTGGAACTTATTACCGGACTCAATTGTGTCAACCCCTAACCCCCAACATTTCTCCCTTAGACTCTCCACGATTGGCCTCTCCAGGTTCCTAAGAGGCCAGTAAGGGGCATACATAAGTGCACTGGTGTGCCTTTCATCCCCTGTCCAATTGTCTTTCCTTTCTCTCACTTATCATATATATTCTCTTCCTTTCATATATCCTCTCCTCTAAGTTCACTTTTACCCTTATATATATTACTACATGTCTATTTTTCTTCCTATGTATTTGTGTATTGGACAAATGAATAAATAAAATAAATGAATAAATAAAATAAGTATGCAAGGAATAACATGGAGGATGTCAATGAGATGACAGACATTAAATGCACAATGACTTACCCACTGGTTGGTTGGCAATTGACCACCAGTATTGCTGCCACCTGAAGACTGCCAGGAAGAGAGAGAGGAATGACTCTTAGCTTCTCTTTCATTCTTTGGGTTTCCAGGACGTAAATTATGTTTTGCCACCCATCCTCTCTACCTACTTTCTGAAAGGTCCCATCTTTGGTTCTCTGATTAGTTGGCCATTGACCGCCAGTATTACTGCGAGCTGAAGACTGCAAGGAACAGAGACAGGAATGACTGTTAGCTTCTCTGTCATGCTGAGTTTCCAAGACACAATGTTTATTTTTACGAGACCTCCCTTTGAAGGAGCTGGGGAATCCCTCCCACGAAGAGATTCCGGGGGCGGACCCTTGATGTCACCGGCAGGTTGCTAAGGACGCCAAGGTGATCACTTCCTGGATTCCACGCGACCCCGAACTTTGCCCGAAGTTTCAAAAAATATTGGGTTCGTATTCGGCATACCGAACATCGCAAAATTAGGTACGGACCCAAATTGTGCGGGTTCGGTTTGCCCATCACTAAATGTAACCAATACATGCTGAATCAAGTCAATAAACAACAGAAACTGACAGTATTAGGGCAGGGAACGCCATCAATCACCCATCCAGGGATGGGATTAGATTATAGACATTTTCATTGTAAAGAGTTTTAAGTAACACTTCTGTGATCAGCTGATACTCCCTGGAGTTTCCCAAGATCTTTTATAGCTGCTGCAGTGTTGGTTACTTCTTGTTTTTTTTTTCCAGGGGGGAAAAGATACATGATGGGACAATGATACCGCTTGATCATACAGGCCATGAATGTAATGCACTTGTGTTCTGACCAGCTGTATTCCATCTCTACTTTCTCTTTTTCTCTCTATTAAATATCAGAAGATGCATTGGGGAAATGAGTCAAAAGAAGTTGATTTTGCATAACATACAAGGAGTAACAGGGAAGACATCAAAATGATGTCAGATAATAAAAGCATACAGTATTGACTTACTGCTTGGTTAGTTGGCAATTGACCATCAATTTTGTTGGGACTTGAATTCTGCAAGGAGAGGGAAAATGTTATCTTGGATTAAAGATGCCTTTGTGTGGTACACATTGGTTATCCAGGCTTATCAGGTTATATTTTTGTTTCATTACAAATGCATCTTTTAAATACTTTTAATGGTAGCCCTATTGCAATTTCAGCCCAGCCTGCTGTATTGCATCTCTACCTTCCCTTTCTCTCTCTAATGCATTGTTTCTCAACCTGGCCAGTTTTAAAATGGGTGGACTTCAACGCCCAGCATTCCCTAACCACAATTAAACTGGATGGGGAATTCTGGGAGCTGAAGTCCACCCATCTTAAAGCGTCTAAGGTTGAGAAGCTCTGCTCTTAATGGATATCAGGAGATGCTTTGAGAGAATAAGTCACAAGATGTGGATTTTGGTCAGCATGCAAGAAATAACAGGGAAGACATCACGATGATGTCAGATAATAAAAACATATGGACTTACTGCTTGGTTACTTGGCAGTTGACTACCAAATTTGCTGGGACTTGAGTTCTGCAAGGAGGGGAAAAATGTTATCTTGGATTATAGATGCCTTTGTATAGTACATATAGGAAAGTCTTACCATGGAAAGCAATTTCATGATTCAGCTTCACTAATTCTCTTGGTTATGCCACCACCACTTCCTCCCTCTCTATCAAATATCAGAAAATGCTTTGGGAGATTGCAGATACTGACTTTGCTTACGTAGGCAAAGAATAATAGGGAAGACATTAATGTGATGACCGACATTACATTCACATTGACTTACCCGCTGTTTGGTTGGCAATTGACCACCAGTATTGCTGCCAGCTGAGGGCTGCCAGATAGGAAGACAGGAATGACTGTTAGCTGTGTTTCCAGGGATTAAATTATGTTCTGCCACCCATCTCCTCTACCTACCTTCTGTAAAGTCACATCTTTGGTTCTCTGATTATTTGGCAATTGACTGCCAGTATTGCTGCCAGCTGAAGACTGCCAGATAGAAAGACAGGAATGACTGTTAGCTGAGTTTCCAGGGATTAAATTATGTTCTGCCACCCATCTCCTCTACCTACCTTCTGTAAAGTCACATCTTTGGTTCTCTGATTATTTGGCAATTGACCACCAGTATTGCTGCGAGCTGAAGACTGCAAGCAAGAGAGACAGGAATGACTGTTAGCTTCTCTCTCATGCTGAGCTTCCAAGGCTTAAATTATGTTTTGCCACCCATCTCCTCTACATACCTTCTGTAAAGTCACATCTTTAGTTCTCTGATTATTTGGCAATTGACCACCAGTATTGCTGCCAGCTGAAGACTGCCAGATAGAAAGACAGGAATGACTGTTAGCTGAGTTTCCAGGGATTAAATTATGTTCTGCCACCCATCTCTTCTACCTACCTTCTGTAAAGTCACATCTTTGGTTCTCTGATTATTTGGCAATTGACCACCAGTATTGCTGCGAGCTGAAGACTGCAAGCAAGAGAGAGAGGAATGACTGTTAGCTTCTCTCTCATGCTGAGCTTCCAAGGCTTAAATTATATTTTGCCACCCATCCTCTCTACCTACCTTCTGTAAGGTCCCATCTTTGGTTCTCTTATCACTTGGCAATTGACCACCAGTATTGCTGTGAGTTGAAGACTGGAAGGAAGAGAGACAGGGATGACTGTTAGCTTCTCTCTCATGCTTTGGGTTTCTGGCGCTTAAAACATGTCTTTCCAACCATTCTCTCATATGCCTACCTACTGCCAGGTTATATTTTTGTTTCATTACAAATGCATCTTTTAAATACTTTTAATAGTAGCCCTTTTGCAATTTCAGCCCAGCCTGCTGTATTGTATCTCTACCTTCCCTTTCTCTCTCTAATGCAGTGTTTCTCAACCTGGCCGGTTTTAAAATGGGTGGACTTCAACTCCCAGCATTCCCTAACCACAATTAAACTGGATGGGGAATTCTGGGAGCTGAGGTCCACCCATCTTAAAGCGTCTTAAGTTGAGAAACTCTGTTCTAATGGATATCAGGAGATGCTTGGTGAGAATAAGTCACAAGACGTGGATTTTGGTCAGCACACAAGAAATAACAGGGAAGACATCACGATGATGTCAGATAATAAAAACATAAGGACTTACTGCTTGGTTACTTGGCAGTTGACTACCAAATTTGCTGGGACTTGAATTCTGCAAGGAGGGGGAAAATGTTATCTTGGATTATAGATGCCTTTGTATAGTACATATAGGAAAGTCTTACCATGGAAAGCAATTTCATGATTCAGCTTCACTAATTCTCTTGGTTATGCCACCACCACTTCCTCCCTCTCTATCAAATATCAGAAAATGCTTTGGGAGATTGCAGATACTGACTTTGCTTACGTAGGCAAAGAATAATAGGGAAGACATTAATGTGATGACCGACATTACATTCACATTGACTTACCCGCTGTTTGGTTGGCAATTGACCACCAGTATTGCTGCCAGCTGAGGGCTGCCAGATAGGAAGACAGGAATGACTGTTAGCTGTGTTTCCAGGGATTAAATTATGTTCTGCCACCCATCTCCTCTACCTACCTTCTGTAAAGTCACATCTTTGGTTCTCTGATTATTTGGCAATTGACTGCCAGTATTGCTGCCAGCTGAAGACTGCCAGATAGAAAGACAGGAATGACTGTTAGCTGAGTTTCCAGGGATTAAATTATGTTCTGCCACCCATCTCCTCTACCTACCTTCTGTAAAGTCACATCTTTGGTTCTCTGATTATTTGGCAATTGACCACCAGTATTGCTGCGAGCTGAAGACTGCAAGCAAGAGAGACAGGAATGACTGTTAGCTTCTCTCTCATGCTGAGCTTCCAAGGCTTAAATTATGTTTTGCCACCCATCTCCTCTACATACCTTCTGTAAAGTCACATCTTTAGTTCTCTGATTATTTGGCAATTGACCACCAGTATTGCTGCCAGCTGAAGACTGCCAGATAGAAAGACAGGAATGACTGTTAGCTGAGTTTCCAGGGATTAAATTATGTTCTGCCACCCATCTCTTCTACCTACCTTCTGTAAAGTCACATCTTTGGTTCTCTGATTATTTGGCAATTGACCACCAGTATTGCTGCGAGCTGAAGACTGCAAGCAAGAGAGAGAGGAATGACTGTTAGCTTCTCTCTCATGCTGAGCTTCCAAGGCTTAAATTATATTTTGCCACCCATCCTCTCTACCTACCTTCTGTAAGGTCCCATCTTTGGTTCTCTTATCACTTGGCAATTGACCACCAGTATTGCTGTGAGTTGAAGACTGGAAGGAAGAGAGACAGGGATGACTGTTAGCTTCTCTCTCATGCTTTGGGTTTCTGGCGCTTAAAACATGTCTTTCCAACCATTCTCTCATATGCCTACCTACTGCCAGGTTATATTTTTGTTTCATTACAAATGCATCTTTTAAATACTTTTAATAGTAGCCCTTTTGCAATTTCAGCCCAGCCTGCTGTATTGTATCTCTACCTTCCCTTTCTCTCTCTAATGCAGTGTTTCTCAACCTGGCCGGTTTTAAAATGGGTGGACTTCAACTCCCAGCATTCCCTAACCACAATTAAACTGGATGGGGAATTCTGGGAGCTGAGGTCCACCCATCTTAAAGCGTCTTAAGTTGAGAAACTCTGTTCTAATGGATATCAGGAGATGCTTGGTGAGAATAAGTCACAAGACGTGGATTTTGGTCAGCACACAAGAAATAACAGGGAAGACATCACGATGATGTCAGATAATAAAAACATAAGGACTTACTGCTTGGTTACTTGGCAGTTGACTACCAAATTTGCTGGGACTTGAATTCTGCAAGGAGGGGGAAAATGTTATCTTGGATTATAGATGCCTTTGTATAGTACATATAGGAAAGTCTTACCATGGAAAGCAATTTCATGATTCAGCTTCACTAATTCTCTTGGTTATGCCACCACCACTTCCTCCCTCTCTATCAAATATCAGAAAATGCTTTGGGAGATTGCAGATACTGACTTTGCTTACGTAGGCAAAGAATAATAGGGAAGACATTAATGTGATGACCGACATTACATTCACATTGACTTACCCGCTGTTTGGTTGGCAATTGACCACCAGTATTGCTGCCAGCTGAGGGCTGCCAGATAGGAAGACAGGAATGACTGTTAGCTGTGTTTCCAGGGATTAAATTATGTTCTGCCACCCATCTCCTCTACCTACCTTCTGTAAAGTCACATCTTTAGTTCTCTGATTATTTGGCAATTGACCACCAGTATTGCTGCAAGCTGAAGACTGCAAGCAAGAGAGACAGGAATGACTGTTAGCTTCTCTCTCATGCTGAGCTTCCAAGGCTTAAATTATGTTTTGCCACCCATCTCCTCTACATACCTTCTGTAAAGTCACATCTTTAGTTCTCTGATTATTTGGCAATTGACCACCAGTATTGCTGCCAGCTGAAGACTGCCAGATAGAAAGACAGGAATGACTGTTAGCTGAGTTTCCAGGGATTAAATTACGTTCTGCCACCCATCTCCTCTACCTACCTTCTGCAAAGTCACATCTTTGGTTCTCTGATTATTTGGCAATTGACTGCCAGTATTGCTGTGAGTTGAAGACTGCAAGCAAGAGAGACAGGAATGACTGTTAGCTTCTCTCTCATGCTGAGTTTCCAAGGCTTAAATTATGTTCTGCCACCCATCCTCTCTACCTACCTTCTGCAAAGTCACATCTTTAGTTCTCTGATTATTTGGCAATTGACTGCCAGTATTGCTGTGAGTTGAAGACTGCAAGCAAGAGAGACAGGAATGACTGTTAGGTTCTCTCTCATGCTGAGTTTCCAAGGCTTAAATTATATTCTGCCACCCATCCTCTCTGCCTACCTTCTGTAAGGTCCCATCTTTGGTTCTCTGATTAGTTGGTAATTGACCGCCAGTATTGCTGTGAGTTGAAGACTTCAAGGAAGAGAGACAGGAATGACTGTTAGCTTCTCTCTCATGCTGAGTTTCCAAGGCTTAAATTATGTTCAGCCACCCATCCTCTCTACCTACCTTCTGCAAAGTCACATCTTTAGTTCTCTGATTATTTGGCAATTGACTGCCAGTATTGCTGCCAGCAGAAGGCTGCCAGATAGGAAGACAGGAATGACCGTTAGCTGTGTTTCCAAGGCTTAAATTATATTTTGCCACCCATCCTCTCTACCTACCTTCTGTAAGGTCGCATCTTTGGTTCTCTGATCACTTGGCAATTGACCGCCAGTATTGCTGTGAGTTGAAGACTGCAAGCAAGAGAGACAGGAATGATTGTTAGCTTCTCTCTAATTCTTTTGGTTTCCAGGGCTTAAATTATATTTTGTCACCCATCCTCTCTACCTACCTTCTGTAAGGTCGCATCTTTGGTTTTCTGATCACTTGGCAATTGACCGCCAGTATTGCTGTGAGTTGAAGACTGCAAGCAAGAGAGAGAGAAAAGACTCTTAGCTTCTCTCTCATACTTTGTGTTTTTCCAACCAGCCACTGGGAAAGATACAGGAGGGGACAATGTTCATATAGGCCATGAATTTAATGCCCATCCAGCCAGCTGTATTGCATCTCTACCTTCTCTCTCTCCATCAAATATCAGGAGATGCTTTGAGAGAATGAGTCACAAGAAATTGATTTAGGTTAGCATGCAAAGAATAACAGGGAAGACATCAAAGTGATGTCCGAAAATAAAAGTATATTGACTTACTGTTTGGTTAGTTGGCAATTGACCACCAGCTTTGCTGGGACTTGAATTCTGCAAGGAGAGGGATAATCTTGAAATATAGATGCCTTTGTATGGTACACATTGGACATGCTTAACATGGAAACCTGTTTTCTCATTCAGCTTCAGTAGATTCTCTCTAGTATCAATTCTGCCTCCTATCTTTCCATCAAATATCAGGAAATGATTTGGGACAATAGCAACAACACTTATATATTACTTTACAGTGCTTTGCAGCCCTCCCTAAGCGGTTTACAGAGTCTGCATATTGCCACCAATAATTTGGGTCTTCCTTTTACCCACCTCTTAAGGATGGAAGGCTGAGTCCACCTTGAGCCTGGGGAGACTTGAACTGCCAAATTGCAGTCAGTGGGCAGTCAGCAGAAGTAGCCTGCAGTACTGCACTCTCGCCCCTGCAGCATTGCAGAATGAGTCTCAAATGTCTGATTTTGGTTCCGCATGCAACGAATAACAAGGAAGACCTCAATATTCTGTAATACAATTAATGCCTATTGACTTACTGCCTTGTTAGTTGACCATTTACCGCCAGTACTGCTACCACCTAAATTCTGCAAGAAGAAGGGAGAAAATATTATCCTAGATTATAGATTGTACATATGGGATTATAGATTGTACATATTTATTTATTTTATTTATTTATTAGATTTGTATGCCGCCCCTCTCCGAAGACTCGGGGCGGCTAAAAACAATATAAAAAGACAATGTAAACAAATCTAATATTAAAAATAATCTAAAAAACCCCAATTTAAAGAACCACTCATACATACAAGCTCATACATACATATGGGACATTCTTGCCATGGAAAGCAGTTTTCTGATTAAGCTTCATAACTTTCTTGGTTATGTCACCGCTATTTCCTCCCTCTATATCAAATATCAGAATATGCGTCTCCAATTGCTGATTGGGAAGATATTAATGAGAAGACAGACAATGCACATTGACTTACTCTCTGCTTGGTTGGCAATTGACCACCAGTATTACTGCGAGCTGAAGACTGCAAGGGAGACAGGAATGACTGTTAGCTTCTCTCTCATTCTTAAGGTTTCCAGGGCTTAAATTATGCTTTGCCACCCATCCTCTCTACCTACCTTCTGTAAGGTCACATCTTTGGTTCTCTGATTAGTTGGCAATTGACCGCCAGTATTGCTGTGAACTGAAGACTGCAAGAAAGGGAGGCAGGAATGACTGTTAGCTTATTTCTCATTTTTTAAGTTTCCGGGGCTATTTTTTTACATTTTTTTTCATAAACTTTATTAAATTTTTCATTAAAAAGACAAAACTGACAAACATACATTTAACATAAAATTGGGGTTGCAATTTCCCCACTTATTCTAGAAGTCAGATTTCCATACAGAAAAAAGAATACCTTATTAATACTTTAAATCAACTTATTACTTTAAATGAAAAGAAGAAATTTTGTTTAACCTTATATAAAAAACCTTCATATATAAACTAAATAGAACACAAAATTTAAGTCATAACCATACTTCTACATTTCTCACATAAGTTTTACTTTTACTTCTTCTTCTTCTTATTTATCCATATATACACTTTATTCCAAATCGCATAAAATTCTGATTCCTCTTGGCTTAAATAATGTTTTGCCATCCATCCACTCTGCCTACCTTCTGTAAGGTCACATCTTTGGCTCCCTGATTAGTTGGCAATTGACCACCAGTATTGCTGTGAGCTGAAGACTGCAAGGAAGAGAGACAGGAATGACTGTTAGCTTCTCTCTCATGCTTTGGGTTTCTGTATTTTTGTTTTTCCAACCAGCCACTAGGAAAGATACAGATGGGGACAATGATACAGTTTGATTATACAGGCCATTAATATAATGCATTGTGGCCCAGCCAGCTGTATTGCATCTCTACCTTCTTTCTCTCCATCAAATATCAGGAGATGCTTTGGGAGAATGAGTCAGAAGTTGATTTGTTTGTTTGTTTGTTTGTTTGTTTGTTTGTTTGTCTGTCTGTCTGTCTGTCTGTCTGTCTGTCTGTCTGTCTATCTATCTATCTATCTATCTATCTATCTATCTATCTATCTATCTATTTATTTATTTATTTATTTATTAGATTTGTATGCCGCCCCTCTCCGAAGACTCCGAAGATTTTGTTTAGCATGCAAGGAATAACAGGGAAGACATCAAAATGATGTCAGATAATAAAAGTATATTGACTTACTGCTTGGGTTGTTGGCAATTGACTATCAACTTTGCTGGGACTTGAATTCTGCAAGGAGGTAGAAAATGTTATCTTGAATTATATATTATGAATTATATATATTTCTAATTCAGCTTCCCTAGATCCTCCCTTTTGTGTCATCCCTAGTTTCTCTCCCTCTCTCTCTCTCCATCAAATATCAAGAGATTCTTTGGGATAATGAGTCACAAGAAGTCGATTTTGGTTAGGAATGCATGGAATAACAGGGAAGACATAAAATGAAGAAAATAAAAGCATATTGACTTACTTCTTGGTTAATTGCAGTGGTGCAGCGGTGCAGACCAGGTGCGCTAAATTGCGCTCACCGCCGCGGCTTGTAAGTTCTTGCGGGACAAGTGTGATTTTGCTGCTGCAACTGTGGAGGTAGCAAAATCGCGCCCAGAGCCGCAGGTAAAACCTTGCTGAAACAAGAGCACAATTTTGCTATCTCCACAGGTGCAGCAGCAAAATTGTGCTGGTCCTGCAAGAACTTACGAGCCGCGCCGGTGAGCGCAATTTAGCATTCCGGCTCGTAGCCCACCGCTGGTTAGTTGGCAATTGACCACCAACTTTGCTGGGACTTGAATTCTGCAAGGAGGGGGAAAACTGACCTACTGCTTGTTGAGTCCAAATCAGATATGGGTTATAAATGGTTCAAAAGTGAATTAAAAATGTAAAGGAAAAGGGGAAAACATTTTAAATTATGGAAGAATTTGTTATAGCCACTGCAGCCTGTCCACCTGCTTGGATTCTTTTTCAAGAAGGTGTCATATCAGGAGATGCTTTGGGAGAGTCCCAAGTGGCTGACTTTGATTATGTATATCAAGGAATAACATGGAGGATATCAATGCAATGACTGACATTAAATGTTCAATGACTTACCCCCTGTTTGGTTGTCAATTGACCACCAGTATTGCTGCGAGCTGAAGACTGGAACGAAGAGAGAGAGGAATGACTCTTAGCTTCTCTCTCATTCTTTGGGTTTCTGGGGCTTAAAACATGTCTTTCCAACCATTCTCTCTGCCCACCTATTTCAAGGTTATGTTATTGGTTCTCTACAAATGCATCCTTTAATTACTTTCCTCCTGCAATTTCAGTCCAGCCAGCTATATTGCATCTCATTAAAAATATACTTTATTAATTTATTAAGAATGGGAAAGGGGGATGGGAGTACAACAAGAGAAATAGGAGGGGGATGGGGTAAACAATCTTTTTATATAGTAGCATATATATATATATATATTGTTGTATATTCATTTCAAACATTTGTCTATAGATAATTATTTTGTATTCAATATTCGTATTTACATAATCTTATATCTATAAAATATAGTAGTTTAGGAGTAACGTAGAAAAGAAAAGTAGTTTAGGAGTGAGATAGGAAAGAGAAGAAAGAGAAAAAGAAAAAAAAAGGAAGAAAAAAAAGAAGGGGGGGGTAGTACCTGCAGACTAGCAGGAATATGTATTGTGATGACTTAGTTTGGTTATGTTTGTTAGTTTTATGAGCAAGAGATATTTGTGAGTTATGATATTGGTAAGCTGTTAGTAGTTATCAAGCGGATTGAACTCAGACAGGGATTGTATGGATTTTGGTCATAATTTCTATTGTGTATATCTTTCTTTTAATTTATGTTGAGAAATTTTGATTGGTTTTTGTTTTATAGAGTAGAATAGAATTTTTATTGGCCAAGTGTGATTGGACACACAAGGAATTTGTCTTGGTGCATATGCTCTCAGCGTACATAAAATAAAATATACATTTGTCAAGAATCGTGTGGTACAACACTTAATGATTGTCATAGGGGTCAAATACGCAATGAAGAAGCAATATTAATAAAAATCTTAGGATATAAGCAACAAGTTACAGTCATACAGTCAACATGGGATATTGTTTTTAAAGTTAGATAACCATCTGAACCATTTCTCCCAGGCCTTGTAGAACTCTGAATCATTTTTGTTTTGTATTTCCATTGTTATTTTTGATAATTCAGCGCATTCCATGATTTTACTAATAATGGTTAAGTTTGTCGGGGTGTCTTCTTTTTTGCAATGTTGTGCGTATTTTACCCTGGCGGCTGTCAATATTTGGATAATAAGGTATCTGTCTTCTTTGTTTAATTTCTGTCTAAAAATGCCTAGGAGGAACAATTCTGGTGTATTGCATCTCTACCATCTGTCATTTCTATTAAATATCAGGAGATGCTTTGGGGGAATGAGTCACAAGAAGGTGATTGTGGTTGGCACGCAAGGAAATAACAGGGGAGACATCCAAATGATGTTGGATAATAAAATCATAGTAACCTACTGCTTGGTTAGTTGGCAATTGGCCACCACCTTTAGTGGGATTTGAAGTCTGCAAGGAAGGAAAAAAATATTATTTTGGGTTATAGGTGCCTTTTTATGACAGAGGAGACTTTGTCGGCAGATTCTACTGGGAGCAAAACAGGCCTGTGGCATCTGGATGTCTCCCCCACATCCACCTTCACATTCCTTAAGGCAGGAGCTGGGCCAGAGCTAACCACAACAGTGAGTGAGTGAGTGAGTGAGTGAGTGAGTGAGTGAGTGAGTGAGTTAGTTAGTTAGTTAGTTAGTTAGTTAGTTAGTTAGTTAGTTAGTGTTGTGGTTCAGCCTGAGGCAGATCAAAGACCAGCTGCGTCTCTGCTGGCTCCATGCCCGGAGGAGGCTGACAGCGAAGAGGAGGGGGCTGGGCAGTCGGACGGGGGAGAGTCCAGTCAGGAATGTGACGAGGAAGAACAGCATGGGAGCCCCGGGGAGGGGCTCTCCCCAGCCAGTAGCTTGGAGTCTTTGGAGTCATTAGGTGATGAAGCCCAAGCTGTCACTGACATGCGACAGAGACGTTTAGATCAAAGGAAGGATCAATTGAAGAAATATTATCAGCATTGAATAAGGAAAACCAGGGCTTGGGTGTGGTCCTCATTAGCAGGGAAGAGTTTATAAGGCAGGCAAACTCTTGAAGCCATGTGGAGTGTTATCAGTTTGGAGTTGCTGTAACCTGCATTGTTTTCTCGGCGTTTTTGTTCCTGGCTCGTGGCCCAGCAGTCTTGACGAACCGTGGGAGGTGTATGTCTGTTATCTACAGCCTCGTCTTGGCAGCAAGAATCCTATATTGATGCATGGACAATTACTTTCGTGTATATATTTGTCCTGCTTTGTAAGGACATTTTCTGGTAGCTTCGTTTCTCTTGAACATTATAAAACTGTATTTGAATTTTACCGGTGTGTCTGGCTTATCTTTTTGGGTTGGTCATAGCTTCCGGAGTGACCCAGACAGAACAGTTAGTTAGTTAGTTAGTTAGTTAGTTAGTTAGTTAGTTAGTTAGTTAGTTAGTTAGTTAGTTAGTTAGTTCATTCGTTCGTTCTCAGGATTCTGGAGATAATTTTTATGTATGAGAAAGAAAAATAAAGCCGGTTCCTGTTCAGATGGAAGAGGAATAAAAAGAAAAGGAATAACTGAAGTTATATGAAACTACTTACCTTTTTTTTATCTCCACCCACACTGAACATATTCTAAAAATGGAAACAAAGGGGTTTCTTCATAATTATGGTGTGGCAGTGAATGCTGCTATCAGCATTTTTGTAAGGTCGGGCAATGGTGTTGCATTTTCTCACCACTGGATGTATTAATATCAATGTTATCTGGTGGTCATATAAAACCACAATAAGCAAAAGGAATTAGCAACGTCAAGAAAGAGACACTTGGAAATGGCTACTTTCCATTTGTGCATGCCACAATTCCCATCTTCAATATTATATATTAATATAATATATTTATACTAATAATTATTTATTTTATTTATTTTTATTTATTGGATTTATATGCCGCCCCTTTCCGTAGACTCGGGGCGGCTAACAACAGTAATAAAAAACAGCATGTAAATCCAATACTAAAACAGCTAAAAAAAACCTTATTGTAAAACCAAACATACATACAAACAAACATACCATGCATAAATTGTAGAGGCCTAGGGGGAAAGAATATCTCAGTTCCCCCATGCCTGATGGCAGAGGTGGGTTTTAAGAAGCTTACGAAAGGTGAGGAGGGTGGGGGCAATTCTAATCTCCGGGGGGAGTTGTTATATTATGTTTATATTTCATCCCTCAGGGAGGAAACATAGTTCTTATTAAAACATAGAGCAATTAAGACTGTTCTGTGAAGGGTTGGGAGTCTTTTTTTGTTCTTTTGGGGGTTTTTTTGAGCAAACGAGTAGTTCTTATGAAGAGGTTTGTGTGTGTGTGGGGGGATATTTTTGCTGATAATGAAAAGGAAGGGAGATTGGTATAGATCTATTTTGAGCTTATTATGATCTCATCAACCAGCTATACCCTTTCCAGGATTTGAACCTGTAGATTCTGCTGTGTAAGGCAGTGGTTCCCAGCAGTGGTACAAAAATCTCAAAACCATAACAAAAAACCCCATAACACTACTGGGCTTCCATCATTCCCCACCAGAGGTGAGTTCTAGCGTACCTCACTGTGCCATGTGGGTATCCATGCTTTGTGAGCATGCAAGCGCATGGACAGTGCTGAAAACAGCGCTGTGCATATGCAGAAGCAAAAAACAGCTTCTGCACATTTGCAGAAGCCCAAACCAAGATGGCAGTGCATATGGCACAGCCGAGAGAGCTAGTTTGGGGGCGTGACCAACTGGTGATTTCTCTCAGTTCAGCTAGCGGGGGAAATAATAATAATAATAATAATAATAATAATAATAATAATAATAATAACAACAACAACAACAACAACAACAATAATAATAATCCACTGGAACTTGTGCCGGAACTACCATTTACCAGTGGCAAAGAACTGGTAGGATCATAACCCCGAAAAAGTGGTCGAAAATGAGCAAGCAAAACTACTGTGGGACTTCCGACTTCAGACTGACCGAATTCTGAAGCATAACACACCAGACATTGTAATCGTGGAGAAAAAGAAAATACGAATCATCGACATCGCAATCCCAGGAGACAGCAGAATTGAGGAGAAGCAGCTAGAGAAATTAGTGAAATACGAAGATCTAAAAATCAAGCTGCAACGACTCTGGCATAAGCCCGTGAAAGTGGTCCCAGTGGTACTTGGCACGCTGGGCGCAGTACCAAAGGATCTCAGCGGACATTTGAAAACCACCAGAATTGACAAAATCTCCATCTGTCAATTGCAAAAGGCCGCTTTACTGGGATCGGCAAACATAATTCGCCGCTGCATCACGCAGTCCTAGGTGCTTGGGAAGTGCCCGACTGGTGATGAAATACAAAATCCAGCATAGTGATCTTGTTTGCTGTGTTGTACTGACATAATAATAATAATAATAATAATAATAATAATAATAATAATAATAATAATAATAAGGCTCTCTTTTAAATATTTCCCATAGTTTATAATTTCCTGCTGGAATTGTTCCTGAAATGTCTGTAAATCCTTGTGGGAGTGTGTGGGAGTGAGGCTCAACGGGACTATTTTGTTTACATCTAAGAAGGATAACATTTTAAAAAAACCATAGAACAAATGAGAAAACTTAAATTCATATATACTTACCATCAGTTTGTCCTTCCCTTTGCTACAATTAGCTTCCCGGATAATGGGTATTATCTTTTTTCTCATTGCCTACAAGGAAGAAAAAGAACAAACATTGTGGATTCTTTTATTAGTTGTACCAGTGTGGGAGTCGGCAACCTGTGGCTCCAGAGCTGCAGGCGACTCTTTGGGCTCTCTGCTGCAGCTCCTTGCCACTCTGTCATGGCGGAGGGATGAAAGAACCATCGTACTGTCATGGCAGTGGCATGGTCAGAGCCTTAATGTGGGAGCAAAGAGCCCATTCACTTGCTTTTGCATAGCAACCGCATTCCACCTTCATCATGATACATTTGCGGTTGCCCCCAGCAAAGAGGGCTGGGAGAGAATGGCGGGGGTGGATCTTGTGGGGTGGCCTGGCCTTCCTCCTCCCTTGCCAGTAGGGCCAAGAGAAAGAAGGAGGTGGAATGGGGAAGCACAATTTTTTACTACCACACTGTGGGCACGGCTTATTTTGTGGGTATGGCTTGCTGGCCATGTGACCAGGTGGGAGTGGCTTGACGGTCATGTGACCAGGGGGTGGCTTAATGGTCATGTGACTGGCTTAAAAGTGGCCACCTTGACGTCACTCACATCAAGGGTTTGGGTTAGGGTGCCTGGCCTCTCCTCACCTCAAAGAGATACAATTTCCCTTACTATTACTGAACATCCAAAATATACTATTTAATTCTATATATATATATATGCCGTATGAGTACATACATATCACTCACGGGCACATAAAAATATACATCATCTACTATTTAAATTGTATGTGTATGTATACATACACACACTCCAGGGGTGGGCTCCAGCCAGAACGCTAAATTGGGCTTGCCGCCATGGGTCGTGAGTACTTGCGGGGCCAGCGCGATTTTACAGAGCCCCAGGTGCACCACAGAGGCTTCTCCCCACCTTTTCCAGCCCTGTTTCCTCCCAGGAGATTCCTAGAGGCTCCACAGAGGCTTCTCCCCACCTTTTCCAGCCCTGTTTCCTCCCAGGAGATTCCTAGAGGCCCCACAGAGGCTTCTCCCCACCTTTTCCGGCCCTGTTTCCTCCCAGGAGATTCCTAGAGAGGCCCCACAGAGGCTTCTCCTCACCTTTTCCAGCCCTGTTTCCTCCCAGGAGATTCCTAGAGAGGCCCCACAGAGGGTTCTCCCCACCTTTTCTGGCCTTGTTTCCTCCCAGGAGATTCCTAGAGAGGCCACACAGAGGCTTCTCAACACCTTTTCCGGCCCTGTTTCCTCCCAGGAGATTCCTAGAGAGACCCCACAGAGGCTTCTCCCCACCTTTTCCGGCCCTGTTCCCTCCCAGGAAATTCCTAGAGAGGTCCCAAAGAGGATTCTCCCCACCTTTTCTGGCCCTGTTTCCTCCCAGGAGATTCCTAGAGAGGCCCCACAGAGGCTTCTCCCCACCTTTTCTGGCCCTGTTTCCTCCCAGGAGATTCCTAGAGAGGCCCCACAGAGGCTTCTCCGCACCTTTTCCGGTTACAGTTTTGGAGGCTTGGGTTTGCAAGTGGAGGCGTTTGTAGGTACATGCAATAAAGACTCACTCACAGAAATGTCAGAATATGCACAAAAAGATACCTACCGATAACTCCAGACGACGAATTTGTTTTTTATCTAAAATCTACAAGGCAAACAAAAGGTATTTTATTTTGAAGGGAGCGCACACATGACATCTCAGCGGGTGACACAAATTGCTGTGACTGCCCTGGACATCTGTAGATCAGGAGTGGATTCTGATTGTCTTCGCTCCTGGTTTGCTTCCTGACATGCCACACAGGTGCACATGCATGCACAGCACTTCGGTGCATGTGCAGAAGCAAAAAACAAGATGGCAGCATTTATGGCGCCACCGAGAGAGATGGTTCAGGGGCCTGGCAGCTCTGGGTTGCTGCCAGGTCTAGCGAACCAGGCCGCCAAGTTACTACTGGTTCTATATAAACTGGTCTGAACTGGGAGGAATCCACCTCTGCCATGGAAAATGCCATATCTTGCCCCCATTGCCACAGGGACAGCCATGAATGAAATATAGTCCCTGCCTTTACTACTCCATCCCCAGGAGAAGCATCACCCAATTTTGCAGTGGGTGTTTTTTATATTATTATTGAAAACTCGTTTAAAAAAGAAAATAAGGGAAATGTTTAGATCCCAATTGCTCTGTTTATGCTCTGTTTATGCTCTGTTTATGCTCTGTCTATGCTCTGTTTATGCTCTGTTTATGCTGTGGGGACCCTGGAGATTATTTATTTGTCTGTCTGTCTGTCTGTCTGTCTGTCTGTCTGTCTGTCTGTCTGTCTGTCTGTCTATCTATCTATCTATCTATCTATCTATCTATTTATTTATTTATTTATTTATTTTCTATGCCACCCTTCTCCCGAGGCTCCGCAGATCCTTTGGAGAAGGGGTAGAATCATAAAAGAGATGCTTCATTGCATGCAAAAAGAATATCACTCAACAAAGAAACATTGAAGAATGTTCAGAAACTCCCGATCGTGCAGAAAGCAGCTGCGAGAGCAATCATGGGCTTCTCTAAGTATGCCCATGTCACTCCAACACTCCGCAGTCTGCATTGGTTGCAGATCAGTTTCCGGTCACAATTCAAAGTGTTGGTTATGA
The DNA here is from genome assembly GCF_031021105.1 of Erythrolamprus reginae. Lineage (NCBI taxonomy): Eukaryota > Metazoa > Chordata > Lepidosauria > Squamata > Dipsadidae > Erythrolamprus > Erythrolamprus reginae. The sequence goes on from NC_091960.1 coordinate 8,990,986, forward strand.
CCTATAAAGCCCTTCATATCACCCGACCAGAATATCTCAGGGACCACCTTCTGCCGCACGAATCCAAGCGACCGGTTAGGTCCCACAGAGTTGATCTTCTCCGGGTCCCGTCAACTAAACAATGTCGTCTGGCAGGACCCAGGGAAAGAGCCTTCTCTGTGGTGGCTCCAACCCTCTGGAACCAGCTCCCCACAGGGATTAGGATTGCCCCCACCCTCCTTGCCTTTCGTAAACTCCTTAAAACCCACCTCTGCCGTCAGGCATGGGGGAATTGAAACATCTCCCCCTTGCCCATGTTGTTTTGGTGTGTGCTTTTCTTTTATATATTGGGGTTTCTTTTATGGACTTTTTAACCTAAAACTGTAATTTAGATTGCTAAATATTAGATTTGTTACTATGTACTGGTTTTTTACCATCGTTGTGAGCCGCCCCATGTCTGCGGAGAGGGGCAGCATATAAATCCAATAAATCTAATCTAATCTAATCTAATTTTTGTTTATACTGATGTAATGTAATTTTTCAATGTAAGGTGGGAAAAGATTGTTATTTTTTGAGGGTTTTTTTGAGGTTTTCCTTTATTTTGATAATATTATATAAGTTCCATAGAATGTTTCTTTATAATGGAAGAAAACAAGACTCCACTGAACGATTAATAGAAAAAGAAAAATTTAATACGTATGTTTTACTTTAAGCATGGTTTTAGTGTTTGTACTTATGTATTGGTTTTTTTATTCTATGTTGGAGAAAAATAAAATTTCTACTTGGAACAAAGAAACAGAAGACAAAGAAAGAGCTACTTACTATTAATTTTTCAATTTCATCTGCAGACAAAACCATCTACAAAGGAAAGAAGCACATCAAATGAAATGTCCATCAATATCATAACTTTCATGATAAAATAAGAAAACATATAACATGGTAATATTTCAGGATATTGAGATGCTTAATTTTGCTGGGGTGAGATAGAAGCTGAAAAGAGCTATTTCATCACTTGCAAGGTAGATACTCGTATGTCACAAAAAAGGGGAGAAGATGATGATGATATTATTATTTATTAAATTTGTATGCCGCCCCTCTCCGTAGACTCGGGGCGGCTCACAGCAGTAATAGAAAAACAATATACAATACAAACCTAATAATTAAAACTAAAAACCCATAATTTAAAAAACATGCACACAACATACCATACATAAACAATATAGCCCTGGGGAAGCTATCTCAGTTACCCCATGCCTGACGGCAGAGGTGGGTTTTAAGAAGTTTGCGAAAGGCAAGGAGGGTGGGGGCAATTCTAATCTCTGGGGGGAGCTGGTTCCAGAGGGTCGGGGCCGCCACAGAGAAGGCTCTCCCCCCTGGGTCCCGCCAGATGACATTGTTTAGTCGATGGGACCCGGAGAAGGCTCACTCTGTGGGACCTAACTGGTCGCTGGGATTCGTGTGACAGATCCAAGAATTATCATACTTACAATTACTTTCACTGCACATTCCTCATCCATTTCCGCCTATAATGGAAACAAAAGACATCCGTTCTATTCTCACATGAGAACATGTATGACCTCTCTAGCCATACTATCACTGCCATTTCATGCAACCTGAAGATGAATCCCTTCATTCTTCCAATAACAATTATTACAGCAGGAAGTGAAAGCAGAAATACTTCGGCTTCATGAAGTATGTTGGATTGGATTCTCTTCTCTTTCTGGGTTAGCAAACATATTCCACTGTTGTGGTTAGCTCTGGCCCAGCTCCTGCCCCAAGGACTGTGGATATGGGGGAGACATCCACATGCTGCAGGCTTGTTTTGCCCCTGGTGGAATCTGCTGATGAAAGCTCCTCTGACCAAGAAGACATGAGTGACAGGGAGGAGGAGAGTGTGGCAGACAGCTCAGAAGGAGATCAATTATCTAGCTCCTCCTTGGATTCAGAACAAGAGTTAATGATACAGCCACGTATGCAGAGAGCGATGCATAGGCAACAACAACTGAGAGATTATTATCAAAGAAAATGAGGCCACCTGTGGTTGGGTGGGGCTGTGGTAATTAGTGAGACTGCTATAAAGAGCAGCCTGTGGGTTTGGCCATTGTGGAGGATTATCTGATCGTTGTGTTTTATGACTGCTTTACTGACTTTGACCTTTTGTGTGCTGCTTTTTCCCCACTTTGAAACTAAAGCAGAGCAAAGTGTGTTTCACTTTGTGAAAGAAGAAGGACTGCGAATTGCCTCCCAGCTGCAAGCTAAGTATCACAGAACTGATAAGGGACTTGTACAAATTACCAGTTTGTTTGGAGACGAGTGCTCTTTGCTATACCAAAAGAGGGCTTAGTTTAAGTGAATTTTCATTATAAAGAACATTGCTTTGAATTTTCAAACGTGTGTGTGTGTCTGAAATTTGTACCTGTGAATTTTTGGGAGGGTTCTACCAGAGAGCCCGACAGAACATCCCCCAAAATAAATTTTGGACTAGGGGTTGCAGAAATCTGCCTTACCAGTAAAATTGCATCTGACAAAGGAACTATTAGCTAAGTGAAAATCATTAGAAAATAGAAGAAAAGGGAAGAAAAATAAAAGAGATCCTTGTTCCAATGCAAGAAGAATATTCAAGAAAGAAATTGAAGAAAATAAATCAAAGCTACTTACTACAATAGAGGCCAAAAGACCATCTTTGACAAATGCCTTCTACAAAGAAAACAAAGGGGATCAGTTCCATTCTGGCAAAATAAATATCACTGAATATATTTATACTATCACAGATATCTTCAATACCATGTATCAATTGTATGTGTACTGGTCATTCTCCAGATAAGAACTCTGTCTTTCTGTTCACAAATGGTGTGATTAAGCCCAAAGGACGACATGAATTGATAGCATTCTGAGACTTATTGTTGTTATTGCGAGCAAAGAGTTTTTGCAATTAAACATTATTGTGCAGTTCTTCTAAAGTTTTCCTGCTACCCTCTTTTAAGCTTAAGCCCCAGATCTATGAAGCCAGACTGTTTTGAATTCTGACAATAGTCAAAATGATGCTGTCCTTTAAATATTCTCAAGAGTTTCTGCTGGAATTGTTCCTGAAATGTGTAGAGATTCTTTAGAAGGACTGAGGCTCAATAGGATTGTTGGGTCGCATCAAAGAATGATAAGATGGGCGATATAGAATAAATGGGAGTCCATAGGTCTGTATGTACTTACCACCAAGTTGTATATCATTCTATCACCATCATGTCCCTTAAGAACATATATCATTTTCGCCAAAACTCCCTATGAGGAAGAACAAAAACCATTATCCACTTTTAAGGATTCAAATTGCAATTGCACAAGGTCTTTCCTTAATAACCTATGTGGTCCTTGAATAAGGACTGAAATTAGAATTGCTGGAATTACTTTTGCTAAATGATGCAATCATGGGGGCTCATAGTTTATGACTGTGTTGCTTAGTAGCTTCTATCTTAGTGAACAAATCACCTGTACTTTAAGTAATAGTACCACATACACCACCACCAACAACAGCAATATTGGGTAATCCCATTGAGTTGTCCTCACTTTAGGGCACCTTGCTTTATGGCTGTACAAGTGGTGGATGTGTTTCTAAATTGCAAAGCAGTGCCCCAAACTGCTATTATCAAAATGGTCTAAGATTGTAGCCTTGCATTCTTTTTTTGATGCTGTGGGGAGAACTATAATGGCTGCTGAGGATGGGAATGACCTATAAAGCCCTTCATGGCATCAGGCCAGAATATCTCCGGGACCGCTTTCTGCCGCACGAATCCCAGTGATCGATTAGGTCCCACAGAGTTGGCCTTCTCCAGGTCCCGTCGACTAAACAATGCCATTTGGCGGGACCCAGGGGAAGAGCCTTCTCTGTGGCGGCCCCGACCTTCTGGAACCAGCTCCCCCCAGAGATTAGAACTGCCCCCACCCTCCTCGCCTTTCGTAAACTCCTTAAAACCCACCTTTGCCGTCAGGCATGGGGGAATTGAGACATCTCCCCCGGGCCTATACAGTTTATGTATGGTATGCTTGTGTGTATGTTTGCTTTTAATAATGGGGCTTTTAGTGTTTCTTTTAAATTATTAGATTTGATTAATCTATTATTAGATTAATGGAAACTGCAGTTTAATGTTTCCAAATGTACAATAATGCACTTGGGGAAAAGGAATCCTCAATCTGAGTATTGTATTGGCAGTTCTGAGTTAGCAAATACTTCAGAAGAAAAGGATTTAGGGGTAGTGATTTCTGACAGTCTCAAAATGGGTGAACAGTGCAGTCAGGCGGTAGGGAAAGCAAGTAGGATGCTTGGCTGCATAGCTAGAGGTATAACAAGCAGGAAGAGGGAGATTATGATCCCGCTATATAGAATGCTGGTGAGACCACATTTGGAATACTGTGTTCAGTTCTGGAGACCTCACCTACAAAAAGATATTGACAAAATTGAACGGGTGCAAAGACGGGCTACAAGAATGGTGGAAGTTCTTAAGCATAAAACCTATCAGGAAAGACTTCATGAACTCAATCTGTATAGTCTGGAGGACAGAAGGAAAAGGGGGGACATGATCGAAACATTTAAATATATTAAAGGGTTAAATAAGGTCCAGGAGGGAAGTGTTTTTAATAGGAAAGTGAACACAAGAACAAGGGGACACAATCTGAAGTTAGTTGGGGGAAAGATCAAAAGCAACATGAGAAAATATTATTTTACTGAAAGAGTAGTAGATCCTTGGAACAAACTTCCAGCAGACGTGGTAGATAAATCCACAGTAACTGAATTTAAACATGCCTGGGATAAACATATATCCATCCTAAGATAAAATACAGAAAATAGTATAAGGGCAGACTAGATGGACCAGGAGGTCTTTTTCTGCCGTCAGACTTCTATGTTTCTATGTTTGTTATATATTGTTTATTATTGCTGTGAGCTGCCCTGAGTCTACGGAGAGGGGCGGCATACAAATCTAATAAATAAATAAATAAATAAATAAATAAATAAATAAATAAATAAATAAATAAATAAATAAATAAATAAATAAATAAATAAATAAATAAATAAATAAATAAATAAATAAATAAATAAATAAATAAATAAATAAATAAATAAATAAATAAATAAATAAATAAATAAATAAATAAATAAATAAATAAATAAATAAATAAATAAATAAATAAATAAATAAATAAATAAATAAATAAATAAACAAACAAACAAATAAACAAATAAACAAACAAACAAACAAATAAATAATAAAAAATAGCACTTGATCACATTTGAGAAGAATATTTTCCAAGGAAAGAACAGAGGATGAACAAATGAGACACTTACCTTGAATTCTGAATATTCACACTCATTATCTATACATTCCTGGAAAAGAAAACAAAAGTATTACCTCTATTCTGATCTGACATTGCCTATGATTTCTCTAACGCAGTTACTACTGTGTAATAAAAATAGCTATATAAATCTAAAGAAATAGCTACACCCTTGCTATTATCTTTGATATTACACCTGTGAATTGCTTAATTCTACAGATTAGCTCCACTCACGTATTATCAGAGCAGGCTAGAAAGGCACACGTTGATGAATTGTGTTTTAAAATACTTCATTTCATTTGCTTTCCAATATTCGTCTACTTTCGCTCAATCTGTAGGGGATTTGAAGGGAAAGGGGGGACATGATCAAAACATTTAATTATGTTAGAGGGTAAATGAGGTTCAGGAGGGAAGTGTTTTTAATAGGAAAGTGCATCTTATACTCAATACTTGAGTGTAAAAAATATGATTTCAACAATCGAGTTATCGAAGCGTGGAACTCATTATCGGACTCAATTGTGTCAACCCCTAACCCCCAACACTTCTCCCTTAGACTCTCCACGATTGACCTCTCCAAGTTCCTAAGAGGCCAGTAAGGGGTGTACATAAGTGCACTGGTGTGCCTTTCGTCCCCTGTCCAAGTGTCTTTCCTTTCTTTCACCTATCTTATATATTCTCTTCCTGTCATATATCCTCTCCTCTAAGCCCACTTTCACCCTTTTATATTATCACATGTCTATTTTCTTCCTATGTACTTGTGTATTAGACAAATGAATAAATAAATAAACATAGGGATGGTTCACTGCAAGCAAGACGTTTATTAACCAAAGAAAAGGCAAAGATGAAAAAAGAGCGACTTACCATTAATCTGTCATGATCGTTTTCGTTCAAACCATTCTATAAGGGAAGGAAACATGTCAAATTCTGTTTCGACATGAAGCCTCACGATCTCTTTATCTGCGGCATTCGAATCGAAAGACTTTCTCGTTGGGTGGAAGCATGCAAGACCTTTCTTAAAAATGAGTGTCGTAGCTTTGGTTATTATTGTGGTTGGCTTCAGGCTGTTGTGATTCAGTCTGAGGCTCCTCAGGGAACGGCTGGAAATCTGCCGGCTCCATGCTCAGAGGGGGAGGGGGAGGAACAGGAGGAGGACCAGGCAGACAGGGAAGAGGAATGCCAGGACGAAGAGGAGGGAGAACAGCCTGAGACCCCCGGGGGGGAGCTCTCCCCAGCGAGTAGCCTGGAATCCTTAGATGAGAACGCACAAGCCATCATCGATATGAGGCAGAGAAGGGCCTCCCAACAAAGGGGACAATTAGCCAGGTATTTCCATCCCTAATAGGCAACAGCTGGGTTTGGGTGTGGTTCTCCTCAGAAAGGTTGAAAAGGCAGGCCTGCCCTTCCTGTATTGTGGAGAGTTATCTTTTGGGAGTCCTGTGACCTTGCTTCGATCCTTGGCGTCTCTGATTCTGGTTTGTGGTCTCGAAGGCTGAAAACTTGGGGGAGGTGTGGGTTTTATTATCTACAGTGGGGTGTGTGCCAGCAAGAAGCCTGTTGTATTGTCTGGCCGTCGTGACTCTTCTGTGAAGCCTCATAGCATTCCAGTTTGTAAGAACAGTTTTTGTTCTCTGTGTTTGTTTTCAAAGATATAAACTGACTTTGCTTTTTACCAGCGTGTCTGGCTGCTTTTTTCAGTTGATGTTGAAGTCTGGGGGCACCCAGACAGAACACAGGCCAGATCCTGTGATTGCTCATTTTGACGCAGAGGAGTGGGAGCCGTCTGTTTACAGAAGACCAGTCTGGCTGGAGGACGAATCAGACAGTGAACCAGAAGCAGAGACAGGGAGAGAAATGAAGCAGGAAGTGATTGGAGAGACAGAGAGGGGAAGGGAGTCAGTCAGATCTCCAGCCAGAAGTTCATCTGAATCAGAAGGGGAAGAGTTAATGAACAATCCTATTATGAATGCTCAGGTCCAGAGAAGGCTGGGAAGACAAGGGCAGCTGCACAAGTGCAGAAACAAATTATAGGTCACACGTCATAAAAATTAATGATGCTGCTGCAACCTTGAAAAAGGGGAGGGTTGGAGAGATGTGTATGGGAGTCTATCGTTCAGCGTTGAAGAAAGTTTGATGAATTATGGTTTGGTGTTTGCTGTGGATTTCTGGACATTCTGACATTCAAATTGTGAGTTATTTCTGGCTGACATAAGCCTGAAGGGCTCCTGCACTGACCGGAGTAATTAACTCTGACCTATTGACTTCTTAAACTAACATTGCCCTGAAGCTCTATGGTTTGCAGTTTTCTGAATATAAAGAACAACCCTTGTTTGAGTTTTACAAATTTGTGTGCATGTGTGTTTGATTAATTACTTTGTTCCTGGGTGGCTCAAGGCCAGGCAGAACAGTTATAAAGCAAGATAACTATTCTCTTAAAGATACAACCTGGTTATATCTCAGTGCTTTGCATATATCAGTAACATTTTGGTGAGGGTGGGAATGGCATCCAAAATGGGCAGCTTGATTGCATGAAAGAAAGATATTTCCCAAGGAATGGAGAAGAGACGGTGGAAGAGCTACTCACTAATACTCGCGTGAAAGTATCCTCATCAATTGCATTCTACAATGGAAACAGAGGTTATCAATCCTGTTCTCACATGATAACATATTTCATACGATTTCATATATTATAGACATAAATAAGAAAATTAATAAAACTGAGATTATGCAAGGAAAGACCGCAAGATAAAGAAAGAATGACTTACCATCATTTTTTTCATTATTCCATTGCCGTATTCCTACAAGGGACATGAAAGCTATCAGTCTTTTTTTTTTAAAAAAAAAAAGTTTATTTATTATTTTTTAAGAAATAAAAACAATATAGTTCATATTTTTTTACAGATCATAACCCGTGTCTATTACATTTCACATTTACCATTCATTACACTATATATTCTGTTAAGTTATAAATATTTACATACATTTATAGTAAATAAGAAAAGAAGGAAAAAAAGAAATAATAATGTGTTAATATCTCTTATTCTAACTAGTAAAGAAATAGCTATATTCAAAAGCGCTTGTTTTGTCTATCATTATTATTCCAGGCTATACTTTGTATGTATTTATTTTTATATATACTAACACCCTGATGTATTTACAGGTAATATAAGCACATATCATATGAAGCTTAGGTGCCAATGAACCTATGACATTTACTCTAAACCCCTGGTTCCAAACGTGGCGCCCACGCCCCACAGGGGGCAATTTCATTTTTAATGGGGGCAATTGGAACCTTGTTTAAACCTAGTTAATGGCCTTTTAGGCTTCCCCCGCATGAGTAGTTCGTGCAGAATGCAGCTGCGAGAGCAATCATGGGCTTTCCCAAATATGCCCATGTTACACCAACACTCCGCAGTCTGCATTGGTTGCCGATCAGTTTCCAGTCACAATTCAAAGTGTTGGTTATGACCTATAAAGCCCTTCATGGCACCGGACCAGATTATCTCAGGGACCGCCTTCTGCTGCACGAATCCCAGCGACCAGTTAGGTCCCACAAAGTGGGTCTTCTCCGGGTCCCAACAACTAAACAATGTCGCTTGGCAGGACCCAGGGGAAGAACCTTCTCTGTGGCGGCCCCAGCCCTCTGGAACCAGCTCCCCCCGGAGATCAGAATTGCCCCCATCCTCCTTGCCTTTCGTAAGCTTCTTAAAACCCACCTCTGCCGCCAGGCATGGGGGAATTGAGATACTCTTTCCCGCTAGTCCTTTACAATTGTATGCATGGTATGTCTGTACGTATGTTTGGTTTTATAATAAGGGTTTTTAACTGTTTTAGTATTGGATTATTATTATATGCTGTTTTATTGCTGTTGTTAGCCGCCCCGAGTCTGCGGAGAGGGGAGGCATACAAATCCAAATAATAATAATAATAATAATAATAATAATAATAATAATAATAATAATAATTATTATTATTATTATTATTATTATTATTATTATTATTATTATTATTATTATTATAATTATAATAATAATGTCATGGAGGGGAGGCCTCAGGATTTTAGAAATGTTTAGGTGGGGCATGGCCAAAAAAATGTTTGGGAACCACTGCTCTAAAACTTATTTTTATGCATCTTAAATTCTTCCCATACCTTACATGCAGTGGTGGGCTATGAGCCGGAACGCTAAATTGTGTTCGCCGTCGTGGCTCATAAGTTCTTGCGGGACCAGCGTGATTTTGCTGCTGCACCTTTGAAGGAAGCAAAATCATGCACGGAACCTCAGGTGCGCCCATGTTTCAGCGAGGTTTTTTTTTTTTTTGCTTCTGCCCATGCTGAAACACGGGTGCACATGTGGTTCCATGTGCAATTTTGCTTCCTCCACAGGTCCAGTGGCAATGCTGGTCCTGCAAGAACTTACAAGCTGTGGCGGCGAGCGCAATTTAGAGTTTCAACTCATAGCCCACCGCTGCTTGCATGGTTAATAATATTATTCCAACCAAAGACATTTTCAGCTTTTTATATTGGTCCAACTCAGTAGGTCCAATTAGGATTCAACAAAAAATTATCTCTGACTCTAATGCTAAGGTAAACACCAAGAAAGCTAACGCAGAGAACAGATGCCAACCTCAATTCAGAATCACCGATACAGTTGAATGGCTGATGATTAAAAGTCCTAAGTACTCAAAGCCCATCTGGCTGATTTTCCCCCCCAATCCCTTCATCAAGAAATGTGTTAATTAAAGCATGAGGACAACCACAACTGCATTGTCTCCGTTCCGGTACAAGGAAGCAGAACACAAGGGAAAAAATGGCAGAAATAAATGGATATAAAGAAGCAAAACATAGCCATGAACACATAAAACGAGGACATAAAAATGGGGACAATAGGACAGGGATGGTAGGCATACTGGCGCACTTATGCATGCCTCCTTAGGGACCTCTTAAGAAACGGTAGACAGTTTAAAGGGTTAGAAAAATTCACAAAAGGATCAGGTAAGGGGTTCCAGACATTTACAACGTCGTCTCAGTTCCAACTTAATTATAGTTCATAAAATCATATACCAAAATGTCCTACCTGTAAATGACTACTTCACCTTCAACCTCAACAACACATGAGCACGAAATCGATTTAAACTAAATGTCAACCGCTCCAAACTTGACTGCAAAAAATACCACTTCAGCAACAGAGCAATCAACGCCTGGAATGCACTACCTGGTTCTGTGGTTTCTACTCCTAACCCCAAAACCTTTAACTTTAGACTATCTACAGTTGACCTCTCCCCCTTTCTAAGAGGTCTGTAAGGGGCGTGCATAAGCGCACCACTGTGCCTACCGTCCCTGTCCTATTGTCTTCTTTTGTTATTTTTCATCATGACTTATCTAATGTTTTATTTGTACAAATTACCACCCT